>NC_138864.1:43917356-44217161 GCF_965194805.1 Balaenoptera borealis | reverse complement strand
GTGATCAGGTCTTTCCCGAAACATGACTCACAGTCAGTCAAGTCACAGAACCTAAGGGGCACCCAGCAGAAAAATTCCAACCCTTGCTTCCCAGGAGCTCTGCGGTCTACCTGCCAGGTAAACTTAACTCACCTGGCACAAGGTGGCCATCCCTGGTTTCACATCAACATGATCTCAGGCACAAACCTCCTTGTTTTTCCATTTTGTCTTTAAGTTACTTGTTGAAACAACTGCACAAATATGACACAGATATAAAATCAGGCATCTTCTGCCCCCAGTGCCTACTAATAAATGATTTTCTGCCACTTTAATGATAAAGATAGAACATTTCAACATTCTGCTGCCCTTATTATTTGTCATTTTTGTTGATATTTCTATTGACTACATCTTTCAATATTTTAACAATGGAACATTTATTTAGGTGGTTCCAGACCCAGCCTTTAGTGGTAAAGGTTTTGTTGTGATATTTCTATTATGTTTCCTTTAAAAATCATTATCCTATTTAAATGGATTAAGTCAATTCTATAGGCATTTATCTTATGATATTGATGAAATTGATACATAGAGGGCAGTAGTACAAGTTGATTGGACTTGAGAACCTCTATTAGCACAGTTAAGTATAAATATGATCTATATGTAAACCAAAGTACAGGCCGAGTGAGATTCTCTGACTTTTTTCCACTGTCTGCCCCTTTAAGCCTGAGGGAAATGGAATATTTCTTGCCCTATCAGTAAACAAAGGATGTCACAGTCTTCAGCACTTGCAGCCCTCCAATGTGAGCCGGCGGGCCCTGAGGCACTCAGGATATGCAAATACAGAATGCAGGCCCCAGAGAGCTGAGGTGCATATCAAAGGAAGGATTTCAGTGAGCCCAGGCAAAGAAAAGCGCCGCATTCCTCACCTTGGGAGAGCTGGTTTTCCTTAGTTAACAATCACCTTTTGATGTTCCCCATTACCTGCGCCAGTCCCCTGCCCTGTCCCCTCCCCCCGGTACTTTAGCTCAGGGAGGAAGGAGCGCAGAGGGACTTGGCTGAATAAGGGGCCTGCGCGCCTCGGGAGGAGTTTTCAGCCGCTTTCCCCGCAGTCGGGAGGAGGGGCGCTGACCCTGCGCCTCCCTTGCCCCGTTTCCCCTCAGGACGCTCAGGCCGACCCCCTCCCCACGCCCACCAGGCCTCGCGAGCCAGGCCGAGGGCAGGGGCGAGAGGAGGGACCGAAGTTCCCGGGGACCAGACGCTGGAGGCCGCTCTTTCTGCACAGCAGCGGCGGGTGGCAGCGAACCCCTGCCCCTCAGAAGCTGGTCTTGTGCTGCCGCCCGGGCACCGGACCAGGCGGAGGGTCGGCGCCCACTTACCCGGCCCGCCGTCCCCGCGACTGTCATGGCTTCGGACGCCGGGGCACCTCCAGAGCCGGCAGCCTCAGTGAGGTCGCCCTCCCCTCGGGCTCCGGGGCAGTTCCGTGAGGGCGGAGGGAAGAGACGCCGCCCGAGCCGGGAGTTCCAGCTCTGAGGAAACGCGGGCTCTGTTCAGCGCGCAGTGGGTGGGACCGCTCTGCCCCGAGGCCTTCCGGGAGGGAGCGGGGCGGCGGGGGAGGGAGCCGCCAGGAGCGCAGGGCCCCGTCGGGGGTCCTGGAGGGGCGGCCCGGCCTGGGGGCCACGCCCACTGTGGCCGCAGCCCAGGCCTTTTTCCTGGAATCCTACACAAAAAAATTAGAAAGATACACAGTCTATAGTAAATATTCACAAATGATTGTTGCTGCTGTGCTCACTATTCTATTAAAGGTGTAAAATCCATAAAACACTTTAAGTTCAAAATTAAATATGAATTTTTACCTTTCTAATTATGTCTCTGATATTCACAGTTGTGGTTAATGAATCAGAGACTGTGGCATCACTAGTTAAAAATGAGCTTGTTAAAAAAATAGAACTCAGGCCCACCGGACCTACTGAATCACAATCTGCACTTTTACAATCTCCCCAGTGTTCTTGTGCACCCATGAATAGTTGAAAGGTACATTTCTACCTCGACAGGTCTTTTCTCTATGAGAAATACACACATTTTATCCAGTTTGACATAAATAAAACACTCAAAAATGCATATGCCTGTGTTGAAACCATCATTTTATCATTTCTTTTCCAGACAAGTATAGTCTCTATACTGGTTTTGTGGATCACATGCTATACTCTTTTCTTGTAGTTAGAAATAAGGTAGAGAAAGTTACTTTGTAAAAAAAAAAAAAAAAAATATATATATATATATATATATATATATATATATATATATATATATATATATATTAGTGGATAATTGAAGACACTCTTCTAAATTAAAACCTTCTCTTAACTTGCTGTTTTCTTCTTGGGTCATATTATGAACTCTTCCCGTGGCCACATGGCATGTGTACGTTTAATTTCAGGGACTGCTGACATTCCAGGATGTGGCCATAGATTTCTGTCAAGAGGAGTGAGAATGCCTTGACCAAGATCAATGGGAATTGTACAGGGATGTGATGTTAGAGAAGTATAGGAACCTGCTCTCCTTGGGTGAGGATACCTTCCTTCCAGAATTCCTTATCCAACCACAGGGTTTGGAGTCCTTCATTTGTAGAATGTCTCCTGGAATCTTCTGCTTCCTACAATAGGGTTTCAGATTGCAACGTTTCAGGAAAGATTGGGAGTTTGTGGGTATAATTTTTCTTATTCTTTTAAAATTGCAGCCTCCCTTTTAATATACTTTGTAACTGCTTGGGATGTGTCTATATGAACTGTGTGCTATATGCTTCTGTTATAGTCCTTACAATATTTTATTGTCTTATTTTCTGTAACAATTTTCCATGGATTCTTTGGGCTTAAGGTATATTAAAAGGGAGACTGCGAATCTGGGACTTCCCTGGTGATGCAGTGATTAAGAATTCGCCTGCCAATGCAGGGGACCCGGTTCGATCCCCGGTCCGGGAAGATCTCACGTGCCACGGAACAACTAAGCCAGTGGGCCACAACTACTGAGTGTGCACGCCACAACTACTGAAGCCGGTGTGTCTTGAGCCCGTGCGCCATTTATTTTTTGGAGAATAAAACCACTTCTGAGTGATTAAAATTTAGGCCAGCTAGTCAAAATGCTTTATCACCTGTTCTTCTAAAACACTGGTCAATGGAACAAGTTTTACTAGGGATAACAGTGTAATTGTATTCTGGAGTTCATATGGGCAATATGGTTTATGACCTTGACGCTGGATCACGACATTTCAACGGTATAACTGCTATTAATTGTCTGTTTGTTCAACGATTAAAGTCTCACGTGATCTGAGTTCAGACGGGAGTCATCCTGGTTGGTTTCTGTCTATTGCAGTTTTCTTCCAGTATGAAAGGACAAGAGCAATACGGCTTACTTTACAAAGTGTCTTCAAACTAAATGATGATATAATCTACATTCAATTAATTTATACATACCCTACTGTAGAACAGGGTTCGTTACGGTGGCAGAGCCCGGTAATTATGTAAAACTGAAACTTTTTCTGCACTGGTTCAAGTCCTCTTCCTAAGAATATGTTTATAATCAACATTCTTTCACAAATTACCCAATTTAATTCACCATAGCATTCCTCATATTAACTAAATGGAAAATCCTAGGCTATATACAAATCCAGAAAGGGCCAAAAATCATCAGCCCCCATGGATGATTACAACCCATTGCTGAGGCGTTCAAATTACTTATTAAAGAACCACTATGTCCATCAACATCATCAATTTATATATTATTGCCCCAATGCTAGCCTTAACCCTGGCTCTCACAACATGAATTCCTCTTCCCATATCTTATCCACTAATTAGTATAAATGTAGGCATATTATTTCTATTAGCCATGTCACACCTAGCCATTTATTCCATCCTCAGATCTGGATGAACTTCACCTTCAAAATACTCACTCACTGGAGCTCTAGGAACAATAGCACAGACAATCATCTCATATGAAGTAATGTAGCAGTTATTCTATTCTCAGTCTTACTGGTAAATGGATCATTTACACTTTCAACAGTAATTATTACACAAGAACACCTATGACTAATTTTCTCCTGACCCCTACCCAGAATTTGATTATCTCCGCAGTAGCAGAAATCCAGTGAAACCCCACTTGATTTAACGGAAGTAGCATCAAAACCTGTACATGTCTTCAATGTAGAAAATGTAGCAGGCCCATTCACCCCGTCCTTCCTAGAGAATATGTCAATTTCCCTATAATAAACATTTCCACAGCAATCTATTTTTAGGAGCATTCGACAATCCCTAGGTGCCAGAATTATAGATTCTTTCATCTTGTAAATATAGTTTTTTTTTAAAAATAATTTTTATAGTTTTACTACCTTTAAACAAAATGTACTCCATTGCTGTGGAATATTCCTTCATAGGAGCGTGCATGGTTCATTTCTGCATCCGTCTGTGATGGCCTTCAGGTTCTTTCAGGTTTGGCTCCTGTGGCTGCAAGTCCATGTCCGTGTGTCCTGGTGCAGGGCTGGTGGGTTTGTGTTCAACTGGGAGGAGCACTGTGGGTCTCTGTGCACGGACTTCGCTATCTGAGGCCCGATTGCTTCAGAAGTGGTTGCATCCCCCCGTTGCGTACCAGGCTTTCCATTGCTCCACATCCTGCTGATATTTGATACTATGTCTTTCATGTCTGCCATTCTGGTAGGTGTGTGCACAGTATTTTTCTTATGGCTTTAATCCCTCTGTTGTTTGTGAAGTTGTGCATCTTGCGGTATTCATGGACTATTTCCTGTTGTTTTTTAAAAAGTTTTAAAAATTGTGGTCTGGTACACATAACATAAAATGTACTATCTTAACCATTTTTAAGTGCACATTTCAGAGTCAGGAAGTAATTCACACTGTTGTGCAAACCTGACCACCATCATCCTCCAGAACTTTTTCATCTTGCAAAATTGAAACAGTCCCCATTAAACACTCACTCCCCATTGTCCCTCCCTCAGCCTCTGGCACTCAACATCCTACTTTATGTCTCTATATTTCCGACTGCTCTAGGGGCCTTGTATGAGTGGATCAAGCACTGTTTGTTTTTTTGTATCTAGCTTACATCACTGAGCATAATGCCCTCAAGGTTCATCCCTGCTGCATCCTGTGTCAGAATTGACTTCCTTTTTAGGCTGAATAGCATTCCCTTGTATTGATGGACCGTGTTTTTCTTCTCCATTCATCCATTAGTGGACACATGTAATATCTACATTCATTTCTACTGTCATAATATTTGTGGAATAAAATCAGAAAGTCCTATGAATCAAAAGTCATTTGCCATTAACTTTTTTCTTAAACTTTTTGTTGTGGAAAACATCAAGGCTAAGAAAAGGGAAAAAATACATGTCAGCTTCACTTGTGTTCAGGAATTAATGCTTTACGGATTCCCTTTATTCCCTGTGTGTGTGCTATGCGTGTGCATGTGCCTGTTTGCATACCTATGCTGTGCATGTGCATAGGTATGTGCACTTGCACACATTAGTGTGTGCATGGGCATATGGGTGCATGTGTGTTCACATGCTAGTGTGTGAATATATTTGTGCTGTGCACGTGCATATGTTTGTGTGTGTGCTGTGCCTGCCTGTGCGCACACCTGTGTGTTTGCTGGAACCACTTGCAAGTTGGCTGCAGACTGAATTGTGCCCCAGATATATCCGCACGCAGCTGCTCTAACAATCCTGCGTAGCCCCGTAAAGGTCACAGATCTCAGGGATTTAAATGGATGGAGCAGGATATCCTGACACAGAGTTTGTCTTCCAATGACTGTCACTGTCTCAGTAACATCCTTCACACCTTCTTTAAGCCCCATTCAGGGTCCAGTTTAGACTCCCATTACATTCAGTCACCTGTCCCAGGTCCCTTAAAGCAACAATGTCACCGTTGGAGAGCCCGGCCAAGGCTGGGGGTGCCCCTCCTGTTGGCCTGGCCTCCAGGCCCTGCCCTTGGCTCCCGTTTTCTCATATCTCAGCCAGGCTCCGACTTGGATGGGGCCGCCACCTCTTTCCTCACAGGGTCCCATCGCCCAGTCAAGGGGGTTCATTCTCCCCAAACACAGCATCAGGAGTCGGGGGGTGACAGTCCCCACTGGGTCTCCTTCATGAGAGACCCTGTGCTGTTGAAAGAGCAGGCACCCTGCCCTCGGGGGTGGGGGACTGGGGGGCGACATGCGGCCCACGATGGGCAGGCGGGTCTCCGGGTGGGGCGAGCCAGTGTGCAAGGAGTTCCGCGGTGGGTTCTCCTCTCCAACGGCTTCTGTGCCCCTACCTCTCCCCGTGCCTCCCCTCGAAGACAGCGCGGTGCCCGGGACGGGAACCATGGGAGCCGTCAGCCACCGCCCCCTCTACACACACACACACACACACACACGCACACGCACACGCACACGCACACGCACACGCTGCAGGGAAGCAGGACCTGAGTGCAGGGCTCTCAGCGGCCCTGAGCGCCCCGCCCGGAATCGGCCGGCCGAATGGACAGACCGGATCTCCCGGCCCGGACCATGCAGGACTCTCCTGCCTGGGCTTCCAGTGTGGCCGCCTCCTTCTGGAAGCCTGGGAGGCTGGAATCAGGCCACTTCTTGTCTGTCCTGGCAGCAGACTGGGCTGCACTCTAAGAAGTTCGTGGCTCGCCCGTGGATCCTGACCATCAGGCGGCCAGAGAAATTGGGAACATTTCTGTTTTGCCTGTTGAAATGTTTAATGACAAAGATTTTGTTCAGTTTCCTGATGTGGGTGTCCAAAGATGAGAGACCCATGTGTGTGATCTGTACCTCCTATGAGATCAGCCCTAAGCTAGTTTAAACATGATCAAGTTGTGTCTACATGGTAGATTTAGACCTCTGCATGTCCTGTCTACTGATTATGTTTAGAGCTGACCATGTGTTGTCTATAATAAGAAGATTTAGACCTGACCATGTTCTGTGTACGCTAGGACTATGGGGACCTGGGTAGAGACCCGGCCTGGCCTCAGTACTGGGAAGCTCCGTGCCTGCCTCTGAATGTCAGTGCTTAGATGTCTGGGGTCTGGAGCTGAGGTGGACTTGTTTACGTAACAGCCTCTCTTCTGAGTGTGGTGACCTGGTCCTCCCAAGGGTCAGTGCTATGGTCGGGGCCTTAGTCTTAATCCCTGCAAGGTTCACCTTCCCTGGGGCTCATGGAGAATCCTCAGGAGGACTACCTGGCAATAATTCCAATTTACCAGCACGTGCATGGTGCATAGGGAAGCAGGTTTAGCTGCTGAATTGATTGCAGGGCACGCAGATCGGGCAAAAGGCCGATGGGTGACAGCTGAGGCTGCTGCTGAGCTCTCCCTCCAGTCTACCGTCCCTACTCAGCAGAGTCCAGAGCTGCCCGTCGGCTTTCAGCCCTGCTGTCCTGTGAGTTTTCTCAACATGTAAGTGAGACGAGAAAGGACTGAGCATGCCAGCACCAGGGTCGTGTGTTCAACTCTAGTAGGAAAGCTTTAAAAACAGTTAAAGTCACACAGAACCAAAGTGAGCAGAGGAGGACTCCTCTGGGACAAGTGTGGGGAAAGGAGACCCACCTGACACTTTTTCCCATCCCAGGAGGTCCCAGGGACCCAGCTTGTTTCCACATTGGGGGAGCCCCCTGCAGAGCCATGGTGTCCTGACCAAGGGGACGTGTGACCCCAGGTGCAGGGTCTGGGGAGGTGAGGTCACCCTGGGACTGTGGACATGTGACCCAGGTGGAGGGGTCTGGGGAGGTGGGTCACCCTGGTGAGTGTGGATGTGTGGCCCCAGGTATAGGGTGCGGGGACTGTGTGGGTCTCACCATACCTGCATGGGTCAGGATCACATGGATGGGGAGACCGCATATGCGCTCTTTGCCTGCAGTGTGTCCTGTCCCCTTTGAGATTTCCAACCTCTGCATTAAGGGTGTTGTCCTCATTAACCTGTGGTTCCTTTTCTTCTCTTCATCTTGTCACAATCATATGAGGTCAGGCATGTTTGAGTGGGTTGCTGCTCTGTGTTCCGGTGAGTGACAACACTTGGTGGTATCATATTAATACGATAGCATATCATATGTCTAATCTATGGGGGTCACCACTGCCTGGGTCCCCCTGGACAGAGGTCAGGTGAGCACAGACTAGCCCCCCCTAAGAATGGTCTCCCACGTGCTCTGTGAGGGTACCGTGATGGCCCCTAAGGTAGGGGACTGTGTCTGGCCCTCCGACAGTTGTGATGAAGGGGAGTCGAAATGGAATCTCAATTAACAAGACATTATTTTAAGAATTTATTTTAAGTGAAATGAAACACACGTCACATACCCTTTACCATCATCACCATTTTAAGTGCACGTTTCTGAGGCATCAGATATATTCACTTTCTCGTGGAGCCATCACCACCATCCCTAGAACTTTTCATCTTGCAAAACCAAAATTCCACAACCATGAAAGTCTCATTCCCCATTCCCTCCCACTGCCCCTGGCACCGATATCCACTTCAGTCCCTGAGTTGTCGACTCCAGGGCACCCACTGGAGTGGAATCCTGCAGTGTTTGCTGACGGGTCATTTTGGAAGAGCTGACTTTCAGTCTGAAGCTCTGCCTGTTCGCATCTGAAGAATCTGCATTTAAGGAGAGGGTGTATGAGGAAGGGGGTGTATGCGGGACAAAGGTGTCCGGGGTGCAGGTGAGCCAGGACCTGACCAGCTGCCTTTTGGGTCCTCTGGTCCCATCTCTTGGTCTGTGCCTCATCTGCATCATCACTGTCCCCGCTGGCACCGCTGGGGTGTTGTTGTCTGAGTGAGAGTCCCCTGGTGCCCCTGCTCTCCTCCCCTCCTCCTGCTGGTTGCGGAGGGAACTGCTTGCTGTGTGGTCTCTACTCCTGAGGCATGAAGGACCCTGTAGCATGGACCTGCAGAGTGTGGGGTGTGGTCCCAAGAGCATGGGGCCCACATAGGACACGACATCGGGGCGTGACAAGTGCTAGGGCTGCCTCATCACTGACAGGGAATGTTGCCCAGATCCTGCTCGAGAGGGCGTGGTGGGTGGCCTGGGACCCTAGAGGCCCCATTCCTATACTGGAGCTTGGAGAGTGCATCCCCATGGGCTCCAGATTCACCCCATACCTCAGCCATATCCCTCTGTCCTGTCTTTGAACTCAGGAAAACGAGCTCTCTTGTCCACAACATAGGCCTGGTCCTGTTGATATTAGGATTCTTTAAGTTAGGCGTCCTGGGATAGCAGCTCCTTTTAGGCCTGAGAAGGAACAACTCCGGAGTGTACAACAATTTCAGATGAAACTAATATTCAATGACTATCCCTAACTACTCGGTTGTTGACTTCTATTAGTCATTATTCTCCTGGTTTTAGCTCGGATGTGGGGATTACAGAGGAGTCAACATTTAAATCTTCGTAATCTGTGTATTTGTAGCTTCAGTATCATTACTGACCCATAGTTTTTTATGGTTTGGGAAGAGTTATTGATTTCATGTATCATGTAAAGGATTCGCAATGATGATAGGGCAATTAAGATGACAATAATAGCTAGTAAATTGTTCACATTTTCTCTACCTGTGCATCTATTGTATGCATATGAGTTTAGATGTCAATATTAGTGAAATGATATAGAGGACTAGAGAACTTATTTTAAAAATCACTATTAATGTGTGATGAAGAAAATGTAAAAGTTCTTCCATAATCGGTGATGTTGTATCTTGAGAGCCTAGATGAAATTGATATGCCTTAGTGATATACAGGATTTTAGCCTATCATTTAACTTTGACAAAGCTACATCACTTTTTACTTTTATCTCATTTATTGAGGAAGACATAATTGTTATGGTGTTGGCTTGAAACTGGTTGAAAAGGACTTGAGTCCTTCCTTATTTTACATTTACATAGGTAGGATCTTGAAACATAGGATATGGTGGAGGACATCCGTGTAACCATTCTAGGTTAGCAGTAGCAATTTCCACTGCTAAGACTTCTTGTTTAGACACAAATGCTTTTCAAAGTATGAAGATTATTAGCATTACTGCTGCTACTGAGATGAATGAGCCTAAAGACAAAATATTTCATGTTGTGTGTGCCTCAGGGTACTCAGACTAACGTAGTGACATCCCTGAGAGGCCACGAAAGTGCTGCAGGAAGTCATATTTACTACTACAAATATACTTGTGAAGTGAATTTTTGCTCATGCTGAGTTAACTGTATAACCTGAGAAGAGTGGGGATCAGTGTAGGAAGCCTCCTATAATAGTGAAGACTGCTCCCATGGACATTAGGTCATGGAAGTGTGCTACTACCTAGTATGTATCCTGGAGGACAATGTCTGGGGATGAGTTGGCTAAGATGATTCCTGTCAAACCACCTACTGTAAAAAGAAAAACTAAAGCCTAAAACTCATAATATAGTGGGAGGTCATATAGTATTACCTCCGTGAACAGTTGCTAACCAGGGACTTCCCTGGTGACGCAGTGGTTAAGAATTCGCCTGCCAATGCAGGGGACACGGGTTCGAGCCCTTGTCTGGGAAGATTCCACATGCCGCGGAGCAAAAAGCCCGTGTGCCACAACTACTGAGCCTGCCCTCTAGAGCCCGCAAGCCACAACTACTGAAGCCCACGCGCCTAGAGGCCGTGCTCTGCAACAAGAGAAGCCACTGCAATGAAAGGGCCGCACACCGCAACGAAGAGTAGCTGCCGCTCACCGCAACCAGAGAAAGCCCATGCGCAGCAACCAAGACCCAACTCAGCCAAAAAAAAAAAAAAAAAAAACCAAAGAAAAAGAAAAATTAAATAAAGACTTGCTAATCAGCTAGATACTTTTACTCCTGTAGGGATAGAAGTAATTACGGTAGCTGATGCAAAGTATGCTCCTGAGTCCACAGCTATCCCTACGGTAAACATATGATGGGCCCACAAGAGAACTCCTAAAAAACCAGTGGACATGACTCATACTATTCCCAGATAGCTGAAAGGCAATTTTTGTCCTAAATAGTATGTAATGATATGTGAGTTTATAACAAACCCTGTTAGGCCATGAATACAGACTTCAGGGAGAGCAAAGTATCAAAAGAGGTGTTGGTATAGGATTCGGTCTCCTCCTGCAGGGTCAAAGAAAGTAGTGTTTAGATTTCTATCTCTTAACAGCATGGCAATTCTGGCTGCTTGGACTGAGATTGGTAATTATAGTAATATGGCTATAGTTGGGGAAGATTAAACAAATAATGGTGTTTGGTATTGGGATATGACTGCTGGTTTTGTATTAAAGACTATAGTAATAAAAGTAATAATACCAAGAATTGAGGAGACACCTGCTAAATGTAAGGAGAAAACAGTTAGGTCGACAGAGGCTCCTGCATGGGCCAGATTGCAGGCTAGAGCTGAATACACGGTTCCACTGGTACCAGAACCAGCTTCTACTATTGGTGATATGAGTAGGAGTAAGAATGATGGGGGAAGTAGTCAAAAGTTTATATGATTTATTGGGGGAAATGCTACTTCAGGTGTCCGAGTTATTAGTGGCCCAAGTCAGTTTTCAAAGCCTGCAATCATAACGGGTACAGCTATAAAGAAAATTATTACAAGTGCAGGGACTGTTATGACTACCTTACAGATTTGGGCATCTCCAAGTAGCGGTCCAGGTCAGCATAGCTCAGCCTGGATTAATATAATTAAGGTGCTGCCTGCTACTCCAGCTCAAGCACCAAATAGTAAATATAAAATGCCGATATCTTTGTGATTTGTTGAAAATAATCAGCAGTGTATGAACAGAGGTAAAATGACTGAGTTAGCATTAGACTGTAAATCTAAAGACAGAGATTGAGCCCTCTTTCTGGCAAACCCTGTGGTGAATCAACAAATTGAATTGTAACTTCAGAGAAGCAGCTTCAATTCTGCCAGTGATGTTCCTGCCTTTTTTTTTTTTTTCTTTATTTCTTTCTCAAATGAAGGAGAAGTAGACTGAAGCCAGCTGACTAGAGGATTTGCCTGTTAACTAAAGTTTCCTGGGGTTAAAACTCATCAATCTCGTAAAGATTTGGCTTCAATACAGTGTTTGCTTTACATTCAATTGATGTAGAATAAAGTCTTGCAATCCTTATTTTTAGGAATTAAGTAAATTTCACTTGTTTAGGGTTTTGAAAGCTCTTGGTCTGAACTAACCTAAACTCCTAGTCCAGCACCGATAGAATGGGTGTTGTGTGTAGTAATCGTGTGGGTATTATGATTGGTAATGATAGGAAGGTTATTTCTTTGTATGTTCAAATTGTTTTGTGTTGGTGTTGTTTAATGAAGGGAATATAGTTAGTGATGTGGAGTATGTTAGCTGCAAGTAGACATATATGCTGAGGACTGCTATGATGGCTATTAGTGTTGGTAGAATGATGTTGTCGTTTTTGTTATCTCTTGGATAATTATTCATTTGGGTAGAAACCCTGATAGTGATGGGCGATGTCCTAATGATACTATAATGGTGAGGAAAATGATTGTGATGGGAGGTGTTTTATCTCATGTGTGTGATAATGATACTCTTGTAGTACATGATCTGGGCATAAATAAGAAGAAGAGAGTGTTGTTATGATATAAATTAGTATGTTTAGGATTGTTATAATCTGAATATACATTATAATAGCTGTTATTCATCCTATATGGGCAATTGATGAGGAGGGTGTAATATTTTCCAGGTGAGTATGGCGAAGTCTGCCTCCGCCTCCAGCTATGATTTATAATATCACTATGATTAATAGTATATTTAGGTTGATGGATGGTGACATGTGGTATAAAACTGATAGGGGTGCAATTTTGTCATGTTGATAGCATCAGGTCTGCTGTTCATGGGATGCCTTGTGTGACTTCAGGCACTCAGAAGTGAAATGGGGAAAGTCCTACTTTTGTGACAAGGGCGATTGTCATGAGGGTGGATGCTGCTGGATTAAAGATTCTTGTTATTCATTGTGCTCTTTGACCAGAGTATATTAGATTAATGATAATAGCCATTATAAGTAGTATTGACGTGGTGGACTGTTTTAGGAAATATTTGTTGGATGCTTCTGTTGCTTATGGGTTCATGTTTTTTTTATTAGAATGGGGATACCATTAACCAGTGTGAGCTTGTTATACAATTATATTTCCTGAGAAAACGGTCAGTAGAATGATGGTAAAAAACAATGAGAGTTTATTAGCACAGGAAGGATATACAAAAATATTTTGGGGGTATGGGCCTGAAGCTTACTTAGAGAACTTTACTATATAGCATGTGGTGTAATGTGGTAGGTAGCATGGAGAATGTAAAATTATTAGGAAGAATTCAATTCCAGGAATAAGAGCATTGAAACCTCTATGATTTACTCTATCAAAGTAACTCTTTTGTCAGACATATTTCTTAAATTTGTGGTGGGTTGCCTGGTATGATGACAAGTAGTGAAAACTCTCATATACATAGGGTTAATGTTAGTCGTAAAAAAACTTTTTATAAGAGATGTATGCGTTGATCATATCAAAATTGTAGGTAGGAGGCTCAAATTCATAGAAAGGAGATTGTTAGATGTGTTTTAATGATGACTTGGGCTGTATATAATTCTGGCACCTAGGGATTGTCGAATGCTCCTAAAAATAGATTGCTGTGGAAATGTTTATTATAGGGAAATTGACATATTCTCTAGGAGGGACGGGCTGAATGGGCCTGCTACATTTTCTACATTGAAGACATATACAGGTTTTGATGCTACTTCCGTTAAATCAAGTGGGGCTTCATTGGATTTCTGCTACTGCGGAGATAATCAAATTCTGGGTAGGGGTCAGGAGAAAATTAGTCATAGGTGTTCTTGTGTAATAATTACTGTTGAAAGTGTAAATGATCCATTTACCAGTAAGACTGAGAATAGAATAACTGCTACATTACTTCATATGAGATGATTGTCTGTGCTATTGTTCCTAGAGCTCCAGTGAGTGAGTATTTTGAAGGTGAAGTTCATCCAGATCTGAGGATGGAATAAATGGCTAGGTGTGACATGGCTAATAGAAATAATATGCCTACATTTATACTAATTAGTGGATAAGATATGGGAAGAGGAATTCATGTTGTGAGAGCCAGGGTTAAGGCTAGCATTGGGGCAATAATATATAAATTGATGATGTTGATGGACATAGTGGTTCTTTAATAAGTAATTTGAACGCCTCAGCAATGGGTTGTAATCATCCATGGGGGCTGATGATTTTTGGCCCTTTCTGGATTTGTATATAGCCTAGGATTTTCCATTTAGTTAATATGAGGAATGCTATGGTGAATTAAATTGGGTAATTTGTGAAAGAATGTTGATTATAAACATATTCTTAGGAAGAGGACTTGAACCAGTGCAGAAAAAGTTTCAGTTTTACATAATTACCGGGCTCTGCCACCGTAACGAACCCTGTTCTACAGTAGGGTATGTATAAATTAATTGAATGTAGATTATATCATCATTTAGTTTGAAGACACTTTGTAAAGTAAGCCGTATTGCTCTTGTCCTTTCATACTGGAAGAAAACTGCAATAGACAGAAACCAACCAGGATGACTCCCGTCTGAACTCAGATCACGTGAGACTTTAATCGTTGAACAAACAGACAATTAATAGCAGTTATACCGTTGAAATGTCGTGATCCAGCGTCAAGGTCATAAACCATATTGCCCATATGAACTCCAGAATACAATTACACTGTTATCCCTAGTAAAACTTGTTCCATTGACCAGTGTTTTAGAAGAACAGGTGATAAAGCATTTTGACTAGCTGGCCTAAATTTTAATCACTCAGAAGTGGTTTTATTCTCCAAAAAATAAATGGCGCACGGGCTCAAGACACACCGGCTTCAGTAGTTGTGGCGTGCACACTCAGTAGTTGTGGCCCACTGGCTTAGTTGTTCCGTGGCACGTGAGATCTTCCCGGACCGGGGATCGAACCGGGTCCCCTGCATTGGCAGGCGAATTCTTAATCACTGCATCACCAGGGAAGTCCCAGATTCGCAGTCTCCCTTTTAATATACCTTAAGCCCAAAGAATCCATGGAAAATTGTTACAGAAAATAAGACAATAAAATATTGTAAGGACTATAACAGAAGCATATAGCACACAGTTCATATAGACACATCCCAAGCAGTTACAAAGTATATTAAAAGGGAGGCTGCAATTTTAAAAGAATAAGAAAAATTATACCCACAAACTCCCAATCTTTCCTGAAACGTTGCAATCTGAAACCCTATTGTAGGAAGCAGAAGATTCCAGGAGACATTCTACAAATGAAGGACTCCAAACCCTGTGGTTGGATAAGGAATTCTGGAAGGAAGGTATCCTCACCCAAGGAGAGCAGGTTCCTATACTTCTCTAACATCACATCCCTGTACAATTCCCATTGATCTTGGTCCAGGCATTCTCACTCCTCTTGACAGAAATCTATGGCCACATCCTGGAATGTCAGCAGTCCCTGAAATTAAACGTACACATGCCATGTGGCCACGGGAAGAGTTCATAATATGACCCAAGAAGAAAACAGCAAGTTAAGAGAAGGTTTTAATTTAGAAGAGTGTCTTCAATTATCCACTAATATATATATATATATATATATATTTTTTTTTTTTTTTACAAAGTAACTTTCTCTACCTTATTTCTAACTACAAGAAAAGAGTATAGCATGTGATCCACAAAACCAGTATAGAGACTATACTTGTCTGGAAAAGAAATGATAAAATGATGGTTTCAACACAGGCATATGCATTTTTGAGTGTTTTATTTATGTCAAACTGGATAAAATGTGTGTATTTCTCATAGAGAAAAGACCTGTCGAGGTAGAAATGTACCTTTCAACTATTCATGGGTGCACAAGAACACTGGGGAGATTGTAAAAGTGCAGATTGTGATTCAGTAGGTCCGGTGGGCCTGAGTTCTATTTTTTTAACAAGCTCATTTTTAACTAGTGATGCCACAGTCTCTGATTCATTAACCACAACTGTGAATATCAGAGACATAATTAGAAAGGTAAAAATTCATATTTAATTTTGAACTTAAAGTGTTTTATGGATTTTACACCTTTAATAGAATAGTGAGCACAGCAGCAACAATCATTTGTGAATATTTACTATAGACTGTGTATCTTTCTAATTTTTTTGTGTAGGATTCCAGGAAAAAGGCCTGGGCTGCGGCCACAGTGGGCGTGGCCCCCAGGCCGGGCCGCCCCTCCAGGACCCCCGACGGGGCCCTGCGCTCCTGGCGGCTCCCTCCCCCGCCGCCCCGCTCCCTCCCGGAAGGCCTCGGGGCAGAGCGGTCCCACCCACTGCGCGCTGAACAGAGCCCGCGTTTCCTCAGAGCTGGAACTCCCGGCTCGGGCGGCGTCTCTTCCCTCCGCCCTCACGGAACTGCCCCGGAGCCCGAGGGGAGGGCGACCTCACTGAGGCTGCCGGCTCTGGAGGTGCCCCGGCGTCCGAAGCCATGATAGTCGCGGGGACGGCGGGCCGGGTAAGTGGGCGCCGACCCTCCGCCTGGTCCGGTGCCCGGGCGGCAGCACAAGACCAGCTTCTGAGGGGCAGGGGTTCGCTGCCACCCGCCGCTGCTGTGCAGAAAGAGCGGCCTCCAGCGTCTGGTCCCCGGGAACTTCGGTCCCTCCTCTCGCCCCTGCCCTCGGCCTGGCTCGCGAGGCCTGGTGGGCGTGGGGAGGGGGTCGGCCTGAGCGTCCTGAGGGGAAACGGGGCAAGGGAGGCGCAGGGTCAGCGCCCCTCCTCCCGACTGCGGGGAAAGCGGCTGAAAACTCCTCCCGAGGCGCGCAGGCCCCTTATTCAGCCAAGTCCCTCTGCGCTCCTTCCTCCCTGAGCTAAAGTACCGGGGGGAGGGGACAGGGCAGGGGACTGGCGCAGGTAATGGGGAACATCAAAAGGTGATTGTTAACTAAGGAAAACCAGCTCTCCCAAGGTGAGGAATGCGGCGCTTTTCTTTGCCTGGGCTCACTGAAATCCTTCCTTTGATATGCACCTCAGCTCTCTGGGGCCTGCATTCTGTATTTGCATATCCTGAGTGCCTCAGGGCCCGCCGGCTCACATTGGAGGGCTGCAAGTGCTGAAGACTGTGACATCCTTTGTTTACTGATAGGGCAAGAAATATTCCATTTCCCTCAGGCTTAAAGGGGCAGACAGTGGAAAAAAGTCAGAGAATCTCACTCGGCCTGTACTTTGGTTTACATATAGATCATATTTATACTTAACTGTGCTAATAGAGGTTCTCAAGTCCAATCAACTTGTACTACTGCCCTCTATGTATCAATTTCATCAATATCATAAGATAAATGCCTATAGAATTGACTTAATCCATTTAAATAGGATAATGATTTTTAAAGGAAACATAATAGAAATATCACAACAAAACCTTTACCACTAAAGGCTGGGTCTGGAACCACCTAAATAAATGTTCCATTGTTAAAATATTGAAAGATGTAGTCAATAGAAATATCAACAAAAATGACAAATAATAAGGGCAGCAGAATGTTGAAATGTTCTATCTTTATCATTAAAGTGGCAGAAAATCATTTATTAGTAGGCACTGGGGGCAGAAGATGCCTGATTTTATATCTGTGTCATATTTGTGCAGTTGTTTCAACAAGTAACTTAAAGACAAAATGGAAAAACAAGGAGGTTTGTGCCTGAGATCATGTTGATGTGAAACCAGGGATGGCCACCTTGTGCCAGGTGAGTTAAGTTTACCTGGCAGGTAGACCGCAGAGCTCCTGGGAAGCAAGGGTTGGAATTTTTCTGCTGGGTGCCCCTTAGGTTCTGTGACTTGACTGACTGTGAGTCATGTTTCGGGAAAGACCTGATCACAGGGAAAGGGTGGGGATAGAGTGATTTGGGGAGCAGCTAACAACATTCATCACAGCTCACGGCCTGAATGAAGTTTAAAGAAACAGGAAAACAAATGCTTCTTATGGAATCAGAGAATGTGAGGGCTGGACAATCCCAGAAAATGAGGAACACCCATCCCATTTTCCAGATGACAAAACAGAGGTCCAGCAAGGTGAAATCCCTCACCCAAGTTGCACCCGTCTCTCCTCCCCACTACGTGGTTCATGAAAGCAGGACTCTTCCTGTCTTGATCACTGCTGAACCCCAAAAAGGGCCAGGCATCTAGCAGCTGCTCCAAAAATTTGGGTTGACTGTAGGAACAATGCTATTTCTTTCTTTCTCACTCTTATTCAGGATTGTGCCAAGAACTCCCCAGGTTGCAATGTAATTCGATAAATGTAAATATTAATTGAGTTTTGTTGTGATGAGGACTTAGGCTTTGAAGGTAACAGACTTGGTTCAGATCTTGGTTCTGCCACTCCATAGCTGTTTGGCTTTGGGAAAATTACTAAACCTCTCTGAGATTATTTCCTCCTTTGTAAAGTGGGGATAAATCTATCTGAGCCAGCAGAGCACCTGCATGAGAGATGTGCACTAAATATTGGTCTTTCTCACTCTCCTACGCCATCTCTCTGTTCTTCCCAGAGAAGCTGCACAGAAGGATATAGTACTTTTTTTTTAAATAGTTAACTAATTAATTAATTAATTTGTTTTTGGCTGCGTTGGGTCTTCGTTGCTATGCGCAGGCTTTCTCTAGTTGCGGCAAGCGGGGGCTACTCTTTGTTGCGGTGCGCGGGTTTCTCATTGCGGTGGCCTCTCTTGCTGCGCTTGTTGTGGAGCACCGGTTCTAGGCGCGCGGGCTTCAGTAGTTGTGGTCTGCAGGCTCTGTAGTTGTGGCCCATGGGCTTAGCTGCTTCACGGCATGTGGGATCTTCCCTGACCAGGGCTCGAACCCATGTCCCCTACCTTGGCAGGCAGATTCTTCACCACTGCGCCACCAGGGAAGTCCGATATAGTACTTTTTAAAGAGGGGTTTGAATTTATTCCAGATTGTGTACATTTTTCTTGTAGAAAAGATTATTCCACTATAGAAACATAAACACGCAAAACCACTCCAAATGCAGCATTCTATGGTTTAGATATTATCAGTCACATTTTAGAAGTAATTGTGCAAATACCAAAGCACTAGGTACTGGGGCGTAAGAAGACTCAAATCTGGGGTGACCCCACCCCAATTTCAAGAGCAGGGTGTGCTTTTCAAATCCATGTTTCATCTGGTCTTTGTTTCTCATCCATCCTCTGTGTCTGCCTTTCTCAAGAAGGCTCAGATCCTCGGCTTTCACACCCTCCCGGCTGGCTGTGCCCCAGCTCCCGGCCTGGAACGTCTGCGTGCCTGGGTGTGCCTGCTCCCCCTGTGCATCACCAGCTTTGCCAGGGAGCTGCTGTATCGTGCACTGCTTGCTGTACCCAGAGTACCTGGACCCTTCTGGTACATGAAGTGCACCCTCCTCACCATGTGTGCAGCCCATCCCCTTACCTTATAGCCTGCCTCTAAGCCAGGCTTGGGGGTGACTACAGTGTGCATTCAGCTGTGTGAGGTGCTGGGATCAAAGTGAAGTTCCCAACTTTTGAAGTGGCAGGCTTGAGGGGCACACAGTGATTTAAAGTTGGGTCACCTGACTTAAAGGGGGGACTGATTGATTTAAAGCCAAGGCAGCTGACTTAAAGCCTGCGTCCCTCAGCTGCAGGACGAGACCAACTTTGGCGGTGCACGGGTTCGCTCCAAGCCAGCACTGCTGTTCAGGAAGAGATTCCAGTAGCGCCTTAGTGCAGGGGGACTTGGTCCGTTGTCTTGCCCCTGCCCTCAGAGGGGGGCCACCTGCTCTTCTGGAGAATCAGGGAGGGGGAAGTGCAGAGTCCCGGCTGGAGTTGCGGCACCGCTTGTCTGATGGCAGGGAAAGGGGGACAGGGCTGTGTGGTGTCCTGGGGCTGGACTCACCAGGTCGACTCAGCCTCTCAGCCTCCTAACCTCCCCCCCACACACACTCCACAAGAGTTTCCAATAATATGTAATTGCGCCTTAGGTTCTCGGTCTTCAAACTCATCCCCAGGCTCCCAGGTCCCTTGATTCAGCCAATTCCTCTGTGCTCTTTCTTCTATTAGATACAGTCCCAGAGGGAGGGGCTGGGGGATGGGACTGGAGGGATGCCGGCAGCACTGGCCTCAGATGACTAAAGAGATCCGGGGCCTGCGCTATCACACATGTGCGAGGACCCTTAAGGCGGAATCGAGGGGGCCAGTTAGAGGCAGTCCTTGCTGCCTCAAGTGAGTATGGATCACCGTCGGGTGGGGAGCACGCTGACCCCTGAGAAGTACTGTTAGGAGGATGTGTTCCTCCCTCGGCTTCAAGGACGTGGGTGGGCTTCAGGGCTCCAGTTCCCCTCCAGGCCTCCAGGTCCGACTGCACCGCAGCGGCCTTGCAGACCCGCCTTCCTGTCCCAGAACTTGCCAGGCTCCAGGAAGAATCCAGACAGCAGAGATGGTGCCTGAGGGCTCCAGCTTGAAAAGTGCTGTCCCTGGGGACCCAACAGTGGAGGGAGGAAGGGTGAAGGGAGTGGGGGGGGTGGGGTCGGGAGGGGTGGCTGCCCTGGGAGACGTTGAGAGAGAAATATCGCCCTCCACACCCCCTGCCCCTGCAACTGACCCTGCAATTGATGCCATAGGATCTCAGGGCCTTTTTAGTCAGAGATGCCTCTGCTTCTTTACTCCTGTGTTCAAAACTATGCAAAACCAACTCTTCATCCTCTTGCTGCCTTGCCAGGACTTTTAAAGCACTGTTCTTTTGAAGCACTCGTTCCCTAAACTGCAGTTTGGAGCTGTCCCAGCTATTTAAAAGTGTTCTCCTTAAACTGAGACTAAATCCTACTCTTTTGGAAAAACGGCCTTCACTTCACTGGAGATCATCTTTTCTGCCCATTCCTTCCTTCTACTGCCCTCTTAAGAACTCCTGTGCTCAAAGAGCTTGGTGATTTATTTTTTGCTTGATGTCAAAAAGAAACCTTCCCCATGCACCCCAAAAAGCTTTCCTGGAACATAGGTGTTTCACAACCATGACAGTGTTTTGCAGTTAGTATACACTGGGTAGAGTGCCTAGCAATCCCTCCAAGAGCCAGAGGTGAGCAGACCTTTACCTATTTGATTGGATGCCCTTCAAGTTTAGGAAGGTCCCATTCTTATGACCCAGCAGGTAAGACAGAGCCCTGGATGGCTGTGGCGGTGATTAGATAACTTCTGATGATTTTATTTCCCTTACTGAGCTGCTGCTTCTAGGTTAAATTCGTTTTATTACCTGTCCATTTTTAAAGAAAGGCTGACAAAGTCACTGTAATAGGTCAGGAGTCTGAACTCAGGGTTGGTCAAAGGTACTCACAGGGAGGAAGGTGGATAAAAATAGGTGGGTAAAATAGGAGGGTTGGCAAGTACAGCCAGGACACCCGTGTTCATCATGCATACTAATAAAGGCCAGAATCTCCTCATTTATCTCTGGTGGGAAGTTCTGATGGTTTCACAGGATCAAACTCAAATCATATCCAAACTAGGGGATTTCCCTGAGCATAAAAGGAAGTATCCGTCCCTAGCAGGAGTCGCTGCCGAGGAATAAAGACGTAGATGTAGAGAACGGACCTGAGGACACAGGGAGGGGGAAGGGTATGCTGGGATGAAGTGAGAGAGTGGCATGGACATATATACACTACCAAAGGTGAAATAGATAGCTATTGGGAAGCAGCTGCATATAGCACAGGGAGATCAGCTCAGTGCTTTGTGACCACCTAGAGGGGTGGGATAGGGAAGGTGGGAGGGAGACACAAGAGGGAGAGGATATGGGGATATATGTATACGAATAGTTGATTCACTTTGTTATACAGCAGAAGCTAACACAACAAGGTAAAGCAATTATACTCCAATAAAGATGTTAACAACAACAACAACAAAAAACCCCCAAAATCTAAGTCAATCAAGCCAACGGGGACAATGTATGTGTTTACAGTTCAAGAAATCCACAAGGGAATCCTTTATTCTGTAGGCAATGAATGGTCCATTCGAAAAGGAAAAAACTTTCTAAAATGTTGTCTTTCCATTTATTGTTCAGAACATCATTTTTATACCTCTGCATTTCTTACTATTCAAAGCCAAGTCACGTGAGTTACAGGGAAGCAGCTGATGGATTTAAAGTTGGGTCACTTGATTTAAAAACCAGTGGCAGTTGATTGATTTAAATCCCGGTCATATGACATGAGGAGGGGGTGCTAAAAACTGCTTTTTCATCTCTGGCTCAGAGTATCATATTTACCTTGGTTTTTCTTATGATTTAGAAAACTTGAGCTGTCTCTCCTTGGAATCATCAGGAGAAAAATACAGTATTTCAGGTTCATTCTTGAAACCAACTTCTCACGGCTAAGGTGTATTGGCTAAAAGATCTTCCTTCTTCAAGAGATTCCAAACCTCTGTAAGACACTTCATTGTAATTGGAGAAAAAAGAAGAATGAATTCAGGCCAGCAGCTGCAGGAGGCCAAGGCAGCCCCCAGGACTAGGGAAGGAGGAGGAGGAAGGGCTGAGAGTTGCCATTAGAGCAGACAACCTCCAGAGGGCGCTGAAGCACCGGCAGAGCCCACCTGCCACTCCCAGTTTGGCACTCCAGGGTCAGATTTGGGTTTGGAGATGGGGTTGCTGTAACCCCAAGGAGGTGAGCAGAGAGGAGGAGTTGATTACCGGTCTCCTCTGACTCTCTGACCCAAATTGCCTGGCTTCACAGGGGGGACAGGGTTTTGCTTTCAGCAAACTGATGGGCCACTTCCAGGCTGGTCGGGTTGCCCAGTGGCCCGACAGCCTGACAGGCTGACTGCGGTGTGACTGCCCTTTGTTTCTCCAGAATCTGTGCATCAGGAGGTGCATGGGTGCGGGAGCCCATCCACCGCCCCTCCCCCCAAGGGGGATAGCACCTTCCCTGGCTGTACCCTATGATCACCAGGTACTTGAAATGAATGCAAGTTTTTTGACTTCAAGGAAAAGCTCACATAACCGTTTCTTCCTCATAATGTGTGGGATTTACCATAATGGAAGGACATTAGAAAGAACAGGTAGAAAACTCACCTGTTGGTCTCCATGTAGGAGTTTATTTTGCATGAATCCCTCCTACGTGAGTAGATAGCAGAGGTTTATTTTTGTTCCCGTGTGTGTAGTTGTGGCAGAGGATGTAGGTATGGTGATTTGAAGCCCTCAAAGAAATATTCTCAGAACTCTCAAGATTTCTCTTGATCGGAACCCAAAGAGACCTGGAAAAGGAGGAAAAGAAAAGGAGGAGGGAGAACGAATGACTGTTTCTCAGTAAATTCACCTTCCTGGTTGATTGTTCTGTCTTCTCATTTCTTTTAACTTCTATGTATGTCTAATGGAATAATGTAGAAAGGCTGATTTTTATGCTTTAAAAGATTTTACATCACAAAGAAACTAGAAGTGGCTAACAGAACTTATTCAAATCAATTTTGCATAGAGACTTTGATATTTTGGATACTAAAATGGGTTTATCCCAATTTTCTCTTTCTTTTTGAGTGAATATTTGTAACATATTTTTGTAGATAATAATTTATCCTAGATATACAAAATTGTGAGAATGGGTACCATTTTTTACCACTTAAATGATTTCTTTTAAATGAATAGATTGTACACTTTAAATGCCAATGTTGTGTCTTACGTGTTGTTTTTTAATTCCTTGGTTTCCAAAACTTGTGTTTATTTAATTGATTTCTATCTAATAATCTGTGTCTCCCCTTTATTATTTCTTACTTTATATTTTATTGATCTATAGTTAATTTACATTATTATATTAGTTTCAGAGGTACAGCATAGTGATTCATAAATGTTTAGGTTCTTCTCCATTTATAGTTATTGTAAAAGAGTGGCTATATTCCCCATGCTATACAGTACATCACTGTAGATTATTGATTTTATACATAGTGGATTGTACCTCAACATCTCCTACCACTATTTTGCTCCTCCACCCTATCTGTCCCTGCTGGTAACCACTAGTCTGTTCTTTAATCTGTGAGTCTGTTTTTTTGTTGTTATTGTATTCAATTTTTTAGATGCCACGTGTAAGTGATAACATACCATGCTTGTTTTCTCATACCATACCATGCTTTTTTTCTCATAACATGCCATGCTTGTTTTCTCTGCGGTTTATTTTACTAAGCATAATACCCTCCAAATCCATCCATGTTCTTGCAAATGGCAAAATTTCATTTTTTGCTGAAGTCATCATAAAAAATCTTTTTTATCCACGAAGCTATTGATGAACACTTAGTTTGACTCTATATCTTGGCTATGGCAAATAACACTGTTATGAACATTGGTGTGCAGTTATTTTTTTTGAAATAGTGTTTTTGTTTTCTTCTGATATACCCAACAGTGAAATTGCTGGATATCATGGTAGTTCTATTTTTCGTTTTTTGTGGAACCTCCATTCTGCTTTCCACAGTAGCTGCACTACTTCACATTCACATCAAGAGTGTACAAGAGTTTCCCTTTCTCCACATCCTCACCAACCTTTGTTATTTGTGATCTTTTGGATGACAGCCATTCTGACAAGACTGAGGTGATATGTCTCATAGTTTTGATTTGCATTTTACTGCCGATTAGCTATGTTTAGCATCTTTGTGAGTTCTGGCTCTCTATATGTAGTTTTTCCTTGGAAAAAATGTCCATTTAGGTCTTCTCATTTTTTAAAAAAAGATTTTGGGTGTTTTTTTGATATTGAGTTGTATGTGCTGTTTCTGTAGTTTAGGTATGAACCCTTGCTTGGTCATCTTTTTTGATGTTAACCTCTTATCATGTGCAAATATTGTCTCTCCCTCAGCAGGTTGTCTTTTCATTTTGTCTTTGGTTTCCTTTGCTGTGCAAAATCTTTTAAGTTTAGTGAAGTCCCATTTGTTTATTTTTGCTTTTGTTTCATTTGCCTTAGTAGACTGAACCTAAAACTGTTGCTATCATTTATGTTGAAGAATGTTCTATATTTTCCTCTAGGGGTTTTATGGTTTCTGGTCCTACATTTAGGTCTTTATTCAGTTTTGCATTTATTTTATATGTGGTGTGCTAAAATAATCTAATTTTATTCTTTTCCATGTAGCTGACCAGTTTTCCCAGTACCACTTATTGAAGAGGCAGTTTTTTCTCCATATTGCCTGCTTTGTCATAAATCAATTAAATATAAGTGTGTGGGCTTATTTCTGGGATCTCTATTCTATTCCAGTGATCTTTGTGTCTGTTTTTGCTCTGGTACCTTTCTCTTTGATTACTGTCGCTTTGCAGTATAGTCTGAAGTCAAGGTGCGTGATGCCTCCAGCTGTGTTCTTTCTCAAGATTGTTTGGCTATTTGGGGTCTTTGTGTTTCTATACAAATTTTAAAATTACTTTTTCAAGTTCTGTGAAAATGCTTTGGTATTCTGATAGGGATTGCATTAAATCTGTAGATGGTCTTTGGTAGCATGGTTATTTTAACAGTATTAATTCTTCCAGTCGATGCACATGCTATATTTTTCCATCTTTTTGTGTTGTCTTCAACTTCTTTCACCAATGGCTGAGAGATTTCTGAGCACATGTCTTTTACCTGCTTAGGTGTGTTTATTCCTAGGTATCTTATTCTTTTTGATGTCATTGCATATGGTATAGTTTTCTTAATTTTTCTTTCTGACAGCTTTGAGTTTTGTTTTTTCTTCTTTTTCTAATTCCTTCAGGTGTAATGTTAGGTTGTTTATTTGATATTTTTCTTGATTCCTAAGAATAAGCTTGTATCACTATAACTTCCCCCTGTGAACTGCATTGGCTGTGTCCCATAGATTTTGGATCATTGTGTGTTCATTTTCATTTGTCTTGGGTATTTTTAGAATCCCTCTTTAATTTCTTCAGTGTTCCTTTCTTCCCCTTTTATTCCCTTCATCTGTGATGTGAGGACTATCTTTAATATTATGTTTGGATTTCTTTCAGTTTTGTTTATGTGTGTGTGTGTGTGTGTGTGTGTGATTATTTAAGTTGCTGAGCTCTTAATTTCACATGGACACTAACAACCCTGCATTGTTACTCTGCTCCCCCACAGTTACTGAATTTGACCTTATATTTTACATCTACTTGTTTTGTGTGTCCCTTAACTTCTTATTGTGAATATAGATGATTTTATTACTGTTTTTTTTTTCATCCTTCCTATTAGCTGTGTCCATGGTTGATTTACTACCTTTGTTGAATATTTGCCTTAACCAATGAGGTTTTTCCTGTAGTAAGTTTCCTTTCCTAATTTTTATGTTTCAATCGTGACCTTTACTTTTTCACTTAGAAAAGCCCCTTTAAGATTTCTCATAAAGCTGATTTGGCGATGCTGAGCTCTTTTAGTTTTGCTTCTCTGTAAAACTTTAGATCTCACCATCAAAGCTGAGGGAGAGCCTTGCTGGGTAGAGTATTTTTGCTTATAGGCTTTTCCCTTTCATGACTTTAAATATACCATGCCACTCCCTTCTGGCATGCAGAGGTTATCCTGAAAAGTCAGCAGATAACTTTATGCAATTTCCCATGTTTGTAACTTGTTGCTTTTCCTTTGCTCCTTTTAATAGTGTCTTTTTATCTTTATTTTTTTTTTTCCATTTTAATTACCATGAGTCTTGGTGTGGTCCTCTTTGGGTTGATCCTTTTTTGGCCTTACTGTGTTTACTGGACTTGGATGTCTGTTTTCTTTCCCAGGTTAGGGAAGTTTTCAACTCTTATGTCTTCAGGTATGTTCTACACTGCTTTGTCTTTCCTTTTTGCTTCTGGGACCAGTATGATGCAAATATTAGTACACTTGATGTTGTTTCACAAGTCTGTTCAACTTTCCTCATTTCAGTTTAATCTATTGTTTTACCGTTCATCTTCAGTGATTGCCAGTACTCTGTCCTTCAGTTTTCTGATTCATTCCTCTGTATCATTTAGTCTACAGTAGTTTCCTTTAATGTATTTTTCATTTCAGTTATTGTATTCCTCATCTCTGTTTTGTTGTTCTTTAATGTCTAACTCTTTTTAAAAAAATTCTAACTTCTTGCTCTGGTCGTCCATTCTTCTCCTGAGTTCTTTGATCATCTTTACAGTCATTACCTTGAACCCTTTGTTGAGGAGACTGGCTATCTCCACTTCACTTAGATCTTCTTCTGAATTCTTATCTTGGTCCTTCATTTGGATCGTGTTTCTGTGTCACCTCATTTTTCTTAACTTCCTGTTTTTATTGCTATGTGTGTAGTAGGTTCGTTACATTTCCTGACCTTGGGGAAGTGGCCTTTTGTAGGAGCTGTCCTATGGGTCCCAGCAGCCCCCTCTCCCCTGGTCACTAGAGCTATATATTCTAGGTGTACCCCCTATGTGGGCTGCTTGGGCTCTTCTGCTGTGGTGGGCTGACTACTGTGGGTGGTCTGGTAGGCTTGGCTGCCCCCAGACTACTTGTTTGCCAGGCTCTGCCTTGTATGGAGGCTATCTGTGCTGCTTGGTGAGACTAAATCATAAGGCAGCTGGCTGCACAACTCTGGGGGACACCAAATCTGGTGCTGGTTCACTTATGGGTAGAATTGCAGTCCAGGTGATATCAGGGCTAGTGCCCAGTCACTGGTTCTGGGGCTATGCTGGCTACTGGGAGGAAGAGACAGGTTCTGCGTTCTGGCTGCAGGGCCCAGGAGCCACAGAGTTGGTGTTGGATCACTGTTCCTGACACAGCTCTCTGCAGGGCCGGGGGTATCCCTAATCTTGTGTTGGCATTCTGATGGGCAGGGTCAGGACCCAGCTGAGTCCATGGCTGCTTCTGGCCTGCAATTAAGTGGCCTGGTTACACAGGCTGCTGGGCTGTGGTATTCCTGGAGCTGGTGTGTGCCTGTTGGTGGATGAGGCTGATCCCACTGCTAAAGCAGGTTTGCTGTTGGGTAGGTCCAAGCTCCATCCAGTCCCTGTGCAGTTACCACCTGCCGATGGTGAGGCTGACTCCAAGGCCAGAGCAGGCTCACTTGTCAGAGGGGCCAGGGACTCTGGGGCTGGTGCTTGTCCACTGAGGTGTGGAGGCTGGTCCTGGGGCTTTTGGTGGCTGGACCCATGTCCAGGGGCAGCTGTGCACTGAGAGGATCTGAAGGCAGCCTGTTTGCTGGTGGATGGGGCTATGCCCCTGCTCAGTTAGTTGCTTGGCCTGCAGCATCCTAGTACTTGTGTCTGTAGTCTGGTGGAAATGGGTGGGGCTCGGTCCTGAGGCTGATAAGCTACAGGGAGGATTCTGAAATTATGCTTGCTGGTACCAGCATCCACGAGGTAGAAGGAGCTCCCCCGAATGGCTGCTGCCAGTGTCTCTGTCCCTGAGGCTGTGCTGTAGTTGCCTCTTGCCTCTCTGGGAGACTCTCCAAGATCAGGAGGTAGGTGTGACCCGGGATCCTTTCAAATGACTGCTTCTGTTCTGATTCTCAGATCATGTGGGATTTTGTGAGCATCTTTTAAGAGTGGAATCTCTATTTCCCACAACCCTCTGGCTCTCTGGAAAATAAGCACTACTGGTCTTCAAAGCCCAACTTTCTAGGAACTCTTCTTTCCACAACAGGATCCCTGGGCTTGGGAGCCTGATGTTGGCTTCATACCCCTTGCTAGCTGGGAGCACCTCTGAAATTGTAATTATTCTCCCATTTGTGGGCCACCCACTTGGTGGTATGGGTCTTGACTCTATTGAGATTTTGCCCTTCCTTTCTGTCTTGTCGAGGTGCCTTCCTTATATCTTTAGCTGTAAAACATCTTTTATGGTAGGTCCCGGCCTTTTTCATCAATTGCTGTTCTGTAAACAGTTGTGACTTTGGTGTGCCCATGAGAGGCATCAAGCTCTGGGTCTTTGAATGCTACCATGTTGGACAATCTCTCTACTTCATTCTTAAATCATGTTATTTAAGTTTTCTTAGTATCTTATTGGATTAGCGACAGTTTGAAATTTATTATCACTCATGTTTACTTTGCCTGTTTAAAAAAATTGAATAGTGCATTCATTCAGTTTGAAATGAAGGTAGTGACCTGTGAATTTCCATACCTCAAAAAACAAGGATAGGACAAAAGCCTTTTCTACTTGTGATACCCTCAAACTCTGCACCCCACCCCAGCCTGGGGATTAACCTCTTGCACCCATGCTCACCTTCTGTTTTCGGACCGTTAACCATCATTGCATCTGTATGTGTGTTGACAAAGTGAACTCTAGTCTTTGCAGGTTTTGTGTTTTGTTTTTTGGTTTAGGGAACAGTCCTACTATGAATGTACATTTACTGCTCTACTGAAGTTCATATATAAACCTGTCAAGCACATTACCAGAATTGGAATTGCTTGTATATACACTTTGATAAATTTTAGAGACAATGGTAGAACAGAAGTAAATTGTATGTCAAATGCCACAATATTCTCACACCATGAAAACCCTTCCCTTTTTAATATATTTGTGTGTAGTTTATCTTTATGCCCATACTATATTTCCCAGAGATGGGTAAGTGTTATGTTTCTTGCTGGCACATTTACCGTATTGTTCAAAGTCAGGCGCTTAGTGGTTTTAGCATGATCCTATTTCCATGAACTCGCAAATACAAGATCTTCTCTCACACTGTCTTTTACTCCCTGCTGTTTTATATTGCCCTCCTAATTCTCAGTCCTGGTCTTTCTTTATGTTCTTCATCAACCTGGATAGGTTATACTATTTTCTCCCTTATTCAAGACCAATAGAATAGAATAGAATACAACACCCAGAAATAAACCCTGATATATGGCCAAATGATTTTTGACAAGTTGCCAAGACTTTTCAAAGTGGAAAGGATAGTATTTTCAACACATGGTGCTGAGAAGTCTTGTGGTCAACATGCAAAAGAAGGAAGATGGACCCTTACCTAACATCATATGCAAAAATTCAACGTATCAACGTATCAAGAAACTAAATATAAGACCTAATAATATAAAAAGTCTTAGAAGAAGATACAGGACAAGAGCTTCATGATATTGGATTTGGCAGTGTTTTCCTCCATATGAAACGAAGGAACAACAAAGGTACAGCTAACAAAAAAATAAACAATTTGCAGTACATAAGTTAAAAAAATGTGTATCAAAGAAATGTAAACAGAATAAAATGGCAACCCACAAGATGGGAGAAAATATTTCAGAGCCATCTATCTGACAAGAGATTTCTATTCAGAATATACAGAGAACTCCTACAACTGAACAAAAAGCAAACACCCTGATTCAAAAATGGATAAAAGACTTGAATAGATGGTTCTTCAAAAAGATGTACAAATGACTAAGCACTTGAATAGATGCTCCATATCACTAAATGCATGTTTATATATTTGTGTGCATGCATACACACACAAGCACACACACACATACACAAGCAGAAAACAACTATTGGTGAGGATGTGAGGGAGTTGGAACCATTGTGCTATGTCAGAGGGAATGCAGAATGATACAGCTGCTTTGCAAAAGAGTATGGCAATTTTTCAGATATTGAAAAATAGACTTACTACATGATCCAGGAATTTTACTATGAGGTATACCCAAAGGTATTGAAATCAGGGTCTTAAAGAAATATTTGTACTCCAGTGTTTAGGGCAGTAATCATCACAGTAGCTATAATATGAAAGCAACCTAAGTGTTCATCCACTAGTTCCTGGATAAGCAAAGTGTGGTATACCCATATAATACAATATTATTCAGTGTTAAGAAGGAAAAGATCTAGGAATATGCTACAACATGGATGAATCTTGAGGAAATTTAGCTACCAAAAATGCCATTTTTGTGACTTTTAGTGAGTCATAACAATACAACTACTTATTTCAATTTTATGGGGGTACTTAGGGTAGTCAAAACCACAGAAATTGGGAGGGTAATGACGCTTTTCAGGTGGTTATGGAACAAAAAGGAAAGTTATATTTAAAGGATATAGAGTTACGGTTTTAAAACGTAGAAAAGAATTAGAAAGATAAATGGTGATGTTGATCGCCCAATAATATGAATGCATTTAATATCACTGAACGGTGCACTTTATAATAACTAACATGTTATATTTTATGTTATTTGATTTTACCAACATACAAAATTGGGAAAGAATGTAATATCAGGAAAGGGAGTGGACCTGGGATAGAGCAGAGAGCAATCAGAAGGGTGAGACACTGCATATGTTGAAGAAGAAGAGCTGAGAGTCTTCATTGGCCAGAAGAGACTTTATAAAAGAGAAAAAAAAAAATTACTCTGAGGGTGTATTAGATAGATATCTGTGGGTGTGCTGCTATCTCCCATGGGTTATCTTAAAGAGTCTTTAATAAAGTCCATAAGGCTTGCTGAGGCTTTTTTAAAAATTGGATTCCCTAGGAGATAATTAGAGGGTGGTACTTAAGTCTATGTCTAGGTTGACAGATTTTGCAGGGAAGACGAACCTGAGAACAGTGGAGGTCTTAAGAGTGTAAGTACATGGAAATTAGAAAAAAAATAATAATGAAGGGAATTAGGAAAACTTTGGACTTTGAAGGTCATGTATTATTACTGAGTCAGACCTGAGGTTTCTAAGGAGTTATATACACAGTTGCTATTTGGATTACTTGTTGATAAAGATAAGTGGAAAAACTAGAGTCGTTCCCAAGTGTAGGTAAGATACAATGAGAGGATGGAGGTGGAAAGTAGGGAGACCCAGAGAAAAGTGGGAAGGTCATATTGGGCCAAGATGGTGGTAATATCCAACAGAACAGACGGTAGGACAGACTATGGATTCATCTTTTTTATTTCGCCTTCCCCCCTCATCCTTAATAATTCTTTGGGAATATTTCACTGCTCTGTGATGCAGGTACAGAATTCGAGTGAGGAGGCTACACCTTCAGTGTCCAGCTGTCTGAGTCCTCAGTGTGCTTCAAATGATGGAGAACTATTGCTTCTTTATGAGAAGGGTTAGTACCTCGTAGCTAAGCTTAAGCTGGAGCTTATGCAATATTGATTCCATTTTATATATACTGTTGGCATGGAGGTTCCTCCTCCTCTTTTCTTGAACATTATGAAATGAATCTATATTTCTCAGGATTTGGGTATATCAGATAAATACGTTAAGTAAAGGAATCTTATATATTGCTCCCTGCATAGTTTGCTCTTTCTTGTTTCTCTTTTACCTTTACTAAATTAGCACAGGGAGAGACCTTGAAATGTTCTAATCAGGAGAGATTAGAACATCATATTTCTAGAGAGGTTGGTTGGACAGAGCAGGGGTCCCAGTGAGAATCCAAGCTTCTGCTTCTACTTGGAAGTGTACCTGTGTAGAATAGAGGGCTCCAGGAAATATCCTAGAATATTCCAATGTCCCTGTGGGAGATCATTAAGAGAGGCAGGATCTGGTAGCAGATCAGTGTACTATGACATGTTTGTCAGTCATCTGATGTGAGATTCTCAGAGCCAATCCCATATGGTAGGGCTGAGTGCAGAGTGATGAAGAACCTGTGAAAGCCTTTGATTGCATGTTAAAGATGAAGCTCTGATTTCGGGGAGAATTTTCTTACCTGACTGAATGTCACCCTTCTGTGGGGATGAGATTCTGTGCTTTTCCTCTGTTGATGACCACTGACTACAAATCGTTAGAGGATCATGTCTAGAAAGCATTCTTTATTTAATTTCTTAAAGAAGAAAGCATAGAAAACATTTTTATCCACTTTCAAATTGAGGATCAAGGGGAATGACATCAGTGAAAATGTCAGAGTAGGGAGCTCTGGCTTGCGTCCATCCCCAGAAACATTGACATACGTGGTAAAACCTGTCAAAATGACCTTATCAACACATGTAAGTTTTCTTTTCTTTTCACGCTGTACATTTATCTTTCATTGAAACTTTACTTACTACAGGATGTGGAGAATAAACAGGGAAGTAGAAACTGTATTTCCTGATGAGAGAATCACTAAGTAACATTAGCTGTTCTCAACTCTGCCTTACTCACCGTGACTCTAATTAAAACAAACAAACAAACAAAACACTTTTTTTTTGGTAAGTCAGTTCTGACATTTCCTCGTTAAAGACAAGGTAACAGATACAGACTTAGATCTACCAGAATTGAGCAAACTTTTGATTGTACTTGTGTTGAACATATGAGCATGACCTGCTACAAATCTTCATTATACTTATTGCCACAACGGACAAATTCCCTTTTTCCACTCCTGATATGTTGCATGTAAGGAATGCATAGGTCACTAACCCCAGCTGGTCACAGGTAAACTCTGCCACATGGATTACTGCATGTTTTCCTGCTGGAAGACCACACATTCTCGAGGATCATGCCTGCAGAGTATCTGGGCTCTTCTTTTTTTCTGGATAAAGGTTAGATAATCACCTAATTTTATGAGAAATATATAAATTGTATTTGCATATTCTTCAGGTTTTTATTTATCCATTCCCTTTCAAGTCCTAAGTGCAAATATTAAAGTGATTTCCAAGAAGGTGGTAAATAAGACAGCTCCAAAATTAGCAATAAATCATAATACAATTGTGAATGCATTAATGTGTGATTAATATGTAGATACTTATGTAAATGCAGGTTTAGTAATGCTTTGTGGAGAGCTTCAGAATCTAGGTATTAAAAAAAAAAAAAAAAAGAGGAAGCAGTTCTTGAAACTCTCAGGGAATTATAGAGAAGTCTTTGTGTCTATAAATATCATTCTGAAATAATGCATATTCTCAGAAATAAACTAGGCATAACATTGTAGGAAAAAACTTCATGAAATGAAAGAGCATGTGAGATGGCCATACAAGAAAAAGAATATTCTCAGAGAATAATGAACAGTGTGGAGTTCAGCAGAAGGGTCATACACATTCAGAGATGAAAACTTTGGAGAGCCTAATTGTGAGTTCCTCATATTTCATCTTTGGAGACACGGTAGTCATTTGAAATATGATGTTATAAGATGACGTTAATAAAAAAAAAATAAGATGACGTTAACATACTTAAATACTTTCGTTTAGAAATGACCACTTAGAACCAGAGTAAATGAAAGAACACAAAATTATGTTTATGTTGATTTTTAAAGACCTCAGGTGAGTGCTGATTATTTAAAAATGCATGATGTCTTTCACTGCAAAGTAAAGGAGCTGTTACAGTGGAGGATTACTGGACTGAATGTCAATATTATGACATAGTATGAGTGTGTTTCGTGTTTGGTAATTGCAATCATTGTTGCTTTTGTTGTGGTCATCCATTGACAGTGCTTGGTGTCAGTTGATTTATCTCTTGTAAAAATAAAATACAGTCTGTGTGTGTGTGTGAAAAAAACATACGTGATGTCTTGACTAAAGTTGTATGGAATTTGAGATCTGGAAAAAAGCATTTCTTTTCTGTAATGCTAGGATGATAATTGGACATTTTTGCAAGAAAGAGATTTCAGGATGCAAATCTCGTGTCTCTAAGGTGGGAAGTCAGTTCATGGTGGAACATTCTATTAAACTTGTCTGAGTGGAGAAATATTTCTTTGGAAGGAAGAGGTGACGAATCCCTTTTTAAGAATTAATGGTTTATAGCATACCGAATGAGCAAAATGGCTATTTCTGAACTTTAGAAAAAAATAATATAGTTTTTCTGCATTTATAACATGAGGCTGATGTAAAATATCAAAAATTCTTTATTTTGAAAAGCAATGTAATCAATTTGACATAATTCATATATATTGAACCTGTGGTACACACACACACAGTAAAACTTACATTCAGAAAATTGTTTGCACTTAAGAAATATTTTCAAGTGTAGTTGATTTACAATGTTGTGGGTGTTTTAAATACATGTTTATTGGAGTATACTTACTTTATAACACTGTATTAGTTTCTGCTTTACAACAAAGTGAATCAGCTATATGTATACATATATTCCCCATATCCCCCCCCCCCTTGAGCCTCCCTCCCACACTCCCTATCCCACCCCTCTGGGGGACATAAAGCACCGAGCTGATCTCCCTGTGCTATGCGGCAGCTTACCACTAGGTATTTTACATTTGGTAGTGTATATATGTCAGTGCTACTCTCTCACTATGTCCCTGTCTCCCGTTGCCCCCTGTGTCCTTAAGTCCGTTCTCTACATCTGTGTCTTTATTCCTGCCCTGTCACTAGGTTCGTCAGTACCATTTTTCTAGATTCCATATATATGTGTTAGCGTACGGTATTTGTTTTTCTCTTTCTGACTTACTTCACTCTGTATGACAGACTCTAGGTCCAACCACCTCACTGCAAATAACTCAATTTTGTTCCTTTTTATGGCTGAGTAATACTCCATTGTATAGATGTGCCACATCTTCTTTATATATTCATCTGTCGATGGACATTTAGGTTGCTTCTATGTCCTGGCTATTGTAAATAGTGCTACAGTGAACATTGTGGTACCTGTATCTTTTTGAATTATGGTTTTCTCCGGGTATATGCCCAGTAGTGGGATTGCTGGGTCGTATGGTAGTTCTATTTTTTAGCTTTTAAGGAATCTCCATACTGTTCTCCATAGTGGCTGTATCAGTTTACATTCCCACCAACAGTTCAGGAGGGTTCCCTTTTCTCCACACCCTCTGCAGCCTTTATACATTGTTGTATTAATTTCTGCTGTTCAGCAAAGTGATTCAGTTTTATATATATCTATCTATATATCTATCTATATCTATATATCTATATCTATATGTCTATATCTATTCTTTTCCATTATGGTTTATCACAGGATATTGAATATAGTTTCCTGTGCTATACAGTAGGTCTTGGTGGGTTGTCTATCCTATGTAGAATAGTTTGCTTCTGCTATTCCAAAACTCCCAATCTTTCCTTCACTCTCTCCTTGGCAACCACAACTCTCTTTTCTATATCTGTGTGTTTGTTTCTGTTTCGCTGACATGCTCATTTGTGTCCTGTTTTCGATTCCACATATAAGTGATATTATATGGTATTTGTCTTTCTCTCTCTGACTTACTTCACTTAGTATCATTATCTCTAGGTCCATCCATGTTGCTGCAAATGGCATTATTTCATTCTTTTTTATGTCTGAGTAATATCTTTTGTATACGTATACCACACCTTCTTTATACACTCGTTTTTCAATGAACATTTAGGTTGTTTCCATGTCTTGGCTGTTATAAATAGTGCTGCTATGAACATAGGGTTTCATGTATCTTTTTGAATTATAGTTTTGTCTAGATATATGTCCACAAGTGGGATTGCTAGATCATATGGCAACTCTATAGTTTTTTTGAGGAACCTCCATACTGTTTTCCTTAGTGGCTGCACCAACTTACATGGCCACCGACAGTGTAGAAGAGTTCCCTTTTCTCCATACCCCCTCCAGCATTTGTTAATTGTAGATTTTTTTTAATGATGGCCATTCTGATCAGTGTGAAGTGATACCTCACTGTAATTTGGATTTGCATTTATCTAATAATTAGTGATGATGAGCATCTTTTCGTGTGCCTATTGGCTCTCTGTATGTCTTCTTTGGAGAAATGTTTATTTAGGTCTTCTACCCATTTTTCCATTGAGTTGTTTGTTATTTTGTTATTGAGTTGTATGAGCTGTTTGTATAGTTTGGAAATTAAGCCCTTGTCAGTCTCATCATTTGCTAATATTTTCTCCCAGTCCATAGGTTGTATTTTCATTTTGATTATGGTTTCCTTTGCTGTGCAAAAGCTTATAAGTTTGATTAGTTCCTGTTTCTTTTTTGCTTTTACAGTAAGTCCCCTACATATGAACAAGTTCTGTTCCAAGAGTGCGTTTGTAAGTTCAATTTGTTTGTAAGTCCAACAAAGTTCGCCTAGGTACCCAACTTACACAGTCGGCTATATGGTATTGTACCGTAATAGGTTTATAATACTTTTCACGCAAACAATACATTAAAAAAACAAGCACAAAAACAAAGAAAGCATTTTTAATCTTACAGTACAGTAACTTGAAAAGTACAGTAATACAGTACAACAGCTGGGATACTCGGGCTGGCATCGAGGGAACAGGCGAGCAGAGTTACTGGTTGGAGGAGGGAGGGGAGGTGGGAGATGGTAGGGGTGAAGGATTATCAGCAGTAGGAGACAGAGGGCAAGCTGCAATTTCACTCATACCTGACGTTGATGGCAAAGGTTCTGGTTCCTTGCTGGATTTAATTCTATCTACCCTCTTGAAAGAATGATCCATTGATGTCTGGGTAGTAGCTCTTTTTTTCTCATCATAGATGACAAGGTAACACTGGATTGCAATCTGAATGGCTGCTGCCACCTTTGGGTCCCATTCTAGGTTCGGGTCCTGTGCCTCAAAAACTAACAGTGCTTCCTCAAATAACGAAGATTCCCTTGCCATTTTCTGTGTCGTGAATCTCTTCAGTTCTTCAGTTACTTTTTCTTCCTCCTGTCCCTCTTCATCCTTTCTCTGGGCCTCCAATTCCATCAGTAAGCTCCTCATGTTGCACAGCAAGGAGTTCAGCGAAATCGTCCTCTTGCAGATCTAGCTCCAGCTTCTCGCTGAGGGTCACTACGTTGCTGAAGACCTCTTCGGACTTCTGATCTACCTTCTCAAATCCACAAAAATCATGAACAAACTGTGGGCAAAGGTTCTTCCAAACCCCATTCATCGTGACCGCCATACCCTCACATCATGCAAAGTCAATGTTTTTTATGGTCTTGTAGATGTTATAGTCCTCCCAAAGTTGTCCCTAGGTTGTTCCTGATTTGTCACTTACCTTTACTGCCTGACAAAAAGTGTGACATAAATAATATTTCTTGAAAGTCGCTATAACGCCCTGGTCCATAGGTTGGATGAGCAACGTAGTATTTGGTGACAGATGCAGGACTTTGACGTTGGGATGAAAGTCATCCATGAATGGGGGGTGGCCCAGAGCATAGTCGAGCAGCAAAAGAATGTTTTGCTGGAACGTCCTTCTCCAAGCAATATTCCTCTACATCTGGGATAAAGTGGTGGCAAAACCAGTCCTGGAACGTGGCCTGTGTAATCCGGGATTTGGGGTTACGCTTCCACACAACAGGAAGAGAGCCCTTGGCTATGTTTTTAAGGGTTCTTGGGTTCTGTGAATGATAAACTAAGAGAGGTTTCAGCTTCAATTCACCGGAAGCATTGCCACCAAACAACACTTAGCCTATCCTTTGCTGCTTTACAGCCCGGCATCAACTTTTCCTCCTTACTGACGTAACTTCGGTCTGGCATCCTCTTCCAGTACAGTTGTGTCTCATCCACATTAAAAACCTGGTTGGGTAAATACACACCATCATCAATAATTTCTCAAAGTGTTTCTGGAAGTTCCTGGACAGCTACCCTATCTGCACTTGCTGTCTCTGCACTTACTTTTACATTGTGAAGGCTGGCTCTAGCCTTGAACCGATGAAACCAGCCATGGCTGGCATTAAAAGATGTGCCCTCTGATTCTTTGCCGTGTTTCTTCTTCAAGTCTTCATAAAGGCTTTTAGCTTTCTCTTGAATCAGCGTTAAGTTGAGCAGGACTCAGCGCTGATGTTGATCCTGCATCCGCACACTGAGAAGTTTCTCCATCTCCTCCATCACTTTTCCATGCTTCTTGGATATTGTGTCAACATCGTCGGCACAGCAGACTTCACATGTTCCATGATCTTGTCCTTGTCCTTTAGATTCGTGCCAATGATTGAATGATTCATATTATAAGAATGAGCGATGTCTAACATCTTTTTGCCTCGCTCCACTCTCTCAATTACTTTCACTTTTTTTCCCGTCATTATCGCTTGGCGCTTCTTCACAGTACCAGCTACATCACGTCTGCTTTTACGCTTGCTTCCAGACATCTTGGGCTTGAAATAAAGGTACTGTACTACTGTACTCTATACAGTACTGTAAAGTACACAAAAGCACAACCACATATAGAGGAAGCACGCACGTGACAATGTATGTCAGACACGTGAACTAACTTACATGATTGGACACGCGAATGGACGTTTGCATCTTTGAAAGTTTGCAGCTTGAAGGTTCGTATGTAGGTGACTTACTGTATTTGTACTGCCTAGGGAGAACTACCTAGGAAAATTTTGGTATGACTTATGTCAGAGAATGTTTTGCTTATGTTCTCTTCTAGGAGTTATAAGGTGTCCTATCTTATATTTAAGCATATAAGCCGTTTTGAGTTTATTTTTGTGTATGGTGTGAGGGTATGTTCTGACTTCACTGATTTGCATACGGCTGTCCAACTTTCAAAACACCACTTGCTGAAGAGACTGTCTTTTCCCCATTGTATATTCTTGCCTCCTTTGTCAAAGGTTAATTGACCATAGGTGTGTGGGTTTATTTCTTAGCTCTCGATTCTATTCCATTGATCCATGTATCTCTTTCTGTGCCAATACAATGCGGCTTTGATTACTGTAACTTTGTAGTATTTTCTGAAGTTTAGGAGGGTTATGCCTCCTGCTTTGTTCTTTTTCCTGGGGATTGTGTTCACATTTCTGACTTTTTATGGTTCCAGATACATTTTAGGATTATTTGTTCTAGTTCTGGGGAAGATGTCATGGGTAATTTGATAGGGATCACATTAAATCTGTAGATTGCTTTGGGTAGTATAGCCATTTTAACAGTATTAATTCCTCCCATCCAAGAGCGTGGGATGTCTTTCCATTTCTTTGAATCATCTTCAGCTTCCTTTACTAATGTTTTGTAGTTCTCAGTATATAAGTCTTTCACCTCCTTGGTGAGGTTTATTCCTAAGCATTTTATTTTTTTGATGCCATTAAAAAAAGGATTGCTTGTTTACATTTCCTTTCTGATATTTCATTGTTAGTGTAAAGAAATGCAACCAGGGACTTCCCTGGTGGCTCCGTGGTTGAGAATCCGCCTGCCAATACAGGGGACACGGGTTTGAGCCCTGATGCAGGAAGATCTCACATGCCGTGGAGCAACTAAACCTGTGTGCCACAACTACTTAGCCTGCACTCTAGAGCCAGTGAGCCACAAATACTGAGCCCATGTGCCACAACTACTTAAGCCTGCATGCCTAGAGCCCGTGCTCCACAACAAGAGAAGCCACTGCAATGAGAAGCCTGCGCACCACAAGAAAGTCTAGTCCCCACTGGCCACAACTAGAGAAAGCCCGTGCACAGCAATGAAGACCCAATGCAGCCAAAATAAATTTAAAAAAAAAAGAAAGAAAAACCAGGAAATGCAACCAATTTATATATGTTAATCTTGTATCCTGCTACTTTGCTGAATTTGTTTATCAGTTCTAGTAGTGTTTGTGTGGAATTTTTAGGGTTTCCTTTATATATATTATCATGTCATCTGCATATAATGGCAACTTTACCTCTTCCCTTCCAATTTGGTTAGATTTTATTTCTTTTTCTTGTCTGATTGTTGTGGCTAGGACTTCCAATACTATGTTGAAGAGAAGACGTGAGAGTGGGCATCCTTGTCTTGTTCCAGATTTTAGCGGGAAGGCTTTCAGCTTATGAACGTTGAGTATTATATTGGCTGTGGGTTTGTCATAAATAGCTTTTATTATGTTGAGATATGTTTCCTCTGTACCCACGTTGGTAAGTGTTTTTACCATGAATGGATGTTGAAGCTTTTCAAATGCTTTTTCGCCATCTATTGAGATGATCGTTTGTTTCTTGTTTTTCCTTTGTCGATGGGGTGTATCATGTTGATTGATTTGCATATGTTGAAACAGCTTTGTGAAACTGGGGTGAATCAAATTTGGTCATGGTGTATGATCCTCTTATGTGTTGTCGGATTCGGTTTTCTAATATTCAGTTGAGAATTTTTGCATCTATATTTATCAACGATATTGGCCTGCAGTTTTCTTTTTTGGTAGTGTCTTTCTCTGTGTTTTTTTTTTTAAAGTCTTTATTGAATTTGTTCCAATATTGCTTCTGTTTCATGTTTTGGTTTCTTGTTTGTGAGGCATGTGGGATCTTAGCTCCAAAACCAGGGATCGAACCTGCACCCCCTGCACTGGAAGGCGAAATCTTAACTGCTGGACCACCAGAAAAGTCCCCATCACTTTTATTTGTTTTTTTTTTTAAGTAAATTTCTTTCTTTCTTTATTTCTGGATGCATTGGGCATTCGTTGCTGTGCTCGGGCTCTCTCTAGTTGCGGTGAGCGGGGGCTACTCTTCGTTGTGGTGTGCAGGCTGTTCATTGTGGTGGCTTCTTTTGTTGCAGATCATGGGCTCTAGGTGCGTGGGCTTCAGCAGTTGTGGCTATCAGGCTCAGTAGTTGTGGCTCGTGGGCTGTAGAGCGCAGGCTCAGTAGTTGTGGCACACAGGCTTAGTTGCTCCATGGCATGTGGGATCTTTCCAGACCAGGTCTCGAACCTATGTCCCCTGCAGTGGCAGACAGATTCTTAACCACTGTGCCACCAGGGAAGTCCCCCCTCCCCATCTGTTTTTTGATATCAGCGTGATAGTGGCTTCATAGAATGTCTTTGGAAGTATTCCTTACTCTTCAATCTTTTCGAAGAGTTTGAGAAGAATCAGTGTAAGTTCTGCTTTTTATATTTGGTAGAATTTGCCTGTGAAACCATCTGATCCTGGACTTCTGTTGGTAGGGAGTTTTTTAAATTACAGATTCTATTTTTTTTTTTAAATTCTAGTTATTTATTTATTTATTTTGGCTGTGTTGGGTCTTCGTTTCTGTGCGAGGGCTTTCTCTAGTTGCAGCGAGCGGGGGCCACTCTTCATCACGGTGCGTGGGCCTCTCACTATCGTGACCTCTCTTGTTGTGGAGCACGGGCTCCAGACGCTCAGGCTCAGTAGTTGTGGCTCACGGGCCCAGTTGCTCCGCGGCATGTGGGATCTTCCTAGACCAGGGCTCGAACCCGTGTCCCCTGCATTGGCAGGCAGATTCTCAACCACCGCGCCACCAGGGAAGCCCTGTATTTTGCTTTTAGTGATCAGTATGTTCAAGTTATCTATTTCTTCTTGATTCAGTTTTGTTCGGCTGTAAAAAAAACAAAATATATTTTTAAGTTATGTTAGCAGCTAAATACTTACCATGTATTGGACCACAAAAGAGAGAAGAAAAAATATTAAAATATTTTCTCAAATACAACAAGTATTGAAATGTTTTAAAGAAATTGGTATAATAATACTAATTACAATAATGACAAATTGTTCTGAACTTAAAGACTACTTATATCTAAGATGCATATTATATGCTTATTGTTTTATTGTTTTTAAATACATGGAATGTTTTCTCCTTTCTAATGTAATTCTTTTATTTTACCTGTATATTGTGAAAAAAATTTAGTTCCACATAATATAAAAAATTACACTTTAATAGGAGATATTAATCCATTTACATTTACTATAGTACTGAAAATACTTAGGTTTAGCGTTCCATGTCATGGAGTGCTCTTTTTTATTTATTTATTTTTAAAAAAGATTTAATTTGGAGGGGGGGCATAAATTATTCATTTATTTATGTATTTAATTTTAACATCTTTATTGGACCCTAATTGCTTTACAATGGTGTGTTAGTCTCTGCTTTAGAACAAAGTGAATCAGCTATACATATCCATATATCCCCATATCTCCTCCCTGTTGCGTCTCCCTCCCGCCCTCCCTATCCCACCCCTCTAAGTGGTCATAAAGCACTGAGCTGATCTCCCTCTTCTATGCAGCTGTTTCCTACTAGCTAGCTATTTTACATTTGGTAGTATATATAAGTCCATGCCACTCTCTCACTTCGTCCCAGCTTACCCTTCCCCCTCCCCATGTCCTCAAGTCCATTCTCTATGTCTGCGTCTTTATTCCTGTCCTGTCCCTAGATTCTTCCCAACCGTTTCTTTTCCTTTTCTTTTTAGATTCCACATATATGTGTTAGCATACAGTATTTGTTTTTCTCTTTCTGACTTACTTCACTCTGTATGACAGACTCTAGGTCCATCCATCTCACTACAAATAACTCAATTTCATTTCTTTTTATGGCTGAGTAATATTCCATTTTATATTGAAGATGTGCAACATCTTTTTTACCCATTCATCAGTTGATGGACACTTAGGTTGCTTCCATGTCCTGGCTATTGCAAATAGAGCTGCAATGAACATTGTGGAACATGACTCTTTTTGAATTATGGTTTTCTCCAGGTGTATGCCCAGTAGTGGGATTGCTGTGTCATATGGTAGTTCTATTTTTAGTTTTTTAAGGAACCTCGATACCGTTCTCGATAGTGGCTGTATCAATTTACACTCCCACCAACGGTGCAAGAGGGTTCCCTTTTTTCCACACCTCTGCAGCATTTATTGTTTGTAGATTTTTTTGATGATGGCCATTCTTACCTGTGTGTGGTGATACCTCATTGTAATTTCGACTTGCATTTCTCTAATGATCAGTGATGTTGAGCATTCTTTCATGTGTTTGTTGGCAATCTGTATATCTTCTTTGGAGAAATGTCTATTTAGGTCTTCTGCCCATTTATGGATTGGGTTGTTTGTTTGTTTGTTTGTTTTTTGATATTGAGCTGCATGGGCTGCTTGTAAAGTTTGGAGATTAATCCTTTGTCAGCTGCTTCGTTGGCAAATATTTTCTCCCATTCTGAGGGTGGCCTTTTCGTCTTGTTTATGTTTTCCTTTGCTGTGCAAAAGCTTTTAAGTCTCCTTAGGTCTCATTTGTTTATGTTTCTTTTTAATTTCCGTTTTCTAGGAGGTGGGTCAAAAAGGATCTTGCTGTGATTGATGTCATAGAGTGTTCTGCCTATGTTTTCCTCTAAGAGTTTGATAGTGTCTGGCCTTACATTTAGGTCTTTAATCCATTTTGAGTTTATTTTTGTGTATGGTGTTAGGGAGTCTTCTAATTTCATTCTTTTACTGGTAGCTGTCCAGTTTTCCCAGCACCACTTATTGAAGAGGCTGTGATTTCTCCATTGTATATTCTTGCCTCCTTTATCAAAAATAAGGTGACCATATGTGTATGGGTTTATGTCTGGGCTTTCTCTCCTGTTCCATTGCTCTATATTTCTGTTTTTGTGCCAGTACCATACTGTCTTGACTACTGTAGCTTTGTAGTATTGTCTGAAGTCAGGGAGCCTGATTCCTCCAGCTCTGTTTTTCTTCTCAAGATTGCTTTGGCTGTTCGGGGTCTTTTGTGTTTCCATACAAATGGTGAAATTTTTTTGTTCTAGTTCTCTGAAAAATTCCATTGGTAGTTTGATAGGGATTGCATTGAATCTGTAGATTGCTTTGGGTAGTAGAGTCATTTTCACAATGCTGATTCTTCCAATCCAAGAACATGGTATATCTCTGTATCTGTTTGTGTCACCTTTGATTTCTTTCATCAGTGTCTTATAATTTGTTGAGTAAACGTCTTTTGTCTCCTTAGGTAGGTTTATTCCTAGGTATTTTATTCTTTGTGTTGCAGTGGTAAATGGGAGTGTTTCCCTAATTTCTCTTTCAGAATTTTCATCTTTAGTGTATAGGAATGAAAGAGATATCTGTACATTAATTTTGTATCCTGCAACCTTACCAGTTCATTGATTAACTCTAGTAGGTTTCTGGTAGCATCTTTAGGATTCTCTATGTATAGTATCATGTCATCTGCAAACAGTGAGAGCTTAACTTCTTCTTTTCCGATTTGGATTCCTTTTATTTCTTTTTCTTCTCTGATTGCTGTAGCTAAAAATTCCAAAAGTGTGTGGAATAATAGTGGTGAGAGTGGGCAACCTTGTCTTGTTCCTGATCTTGGTGGAAATGGTTTCACTTTTTCACCATTGAGAACGATGCTGGCTGTGGGTTTGTCATATATGGCTTTTATTATGTTGAGGAAAGTTCCCTCTATGCCTACTTTCTGGAGGGTTTTTATGATAAATGGGTGTTTAATATTGTCGAAAGCATTTTCTGCATCTATTGAGATGACCATATTGTTTTTATCCTTCAGTTTTTTAATATGGTGTATCACATTGATTTGCATGTATTGAAGAATCCTTGCATCCCTGGGATAAACCCCACTTGATCATGGTGTATGATCCTTTTAAGGCGCTGTTGGATTTTGTTTGCTGGTATTGTGCAGTGGATTTTTGCAGCTATGTTCATCAGTGATATTGACCTGTAGTTTTCTTTCTTTGTGACATCTTTGTCTGGTTTTGGTGTCAGGGAGATGGTGGTCTCATAGAATAAGTTTGGGAGAGTTCTTCCCTCTGCTATATTTTGGAAGAGTTTGAGAAGGATAGGTGTTAACTCTTCTCTAAATGTTTGATAGAATTTGCCTGTGAAGCCATCTGGTCCTGGGCTTTTGTTTGTTGGAAGATTTTTAATCACAGTCTCAAGTTCAGTGCTTGGGATTGGTTTGTTTGTAGTTTCTATTTCTTCCTGGTTCAGTCTTGGAAGGTTGTGCTTTTCTAAGCATTTGTCCATTTCTTCCAGGTTGTCCATTTTATTGGCATATAGTTGCTTGCAGTAATCTCTCATGATCCTTTGTATGTCTGCAGTGTCAGTTGTTACTTCTTCTTTTTCATTTGTAATTCTATTGATTTGAGTCGTCTCCCTTTTTTTCTTGATGAGTCTGGCTAATGGTTTATCAATTTTGTTTATCCTCTCAAGGAACCAGCTTTTAGTTTTTTTGATCTTTGCTGTTGTTTCCTTCATTTCTTTTTCATTTATTTCTGGTCTGATCTTTATGATGTCTTTCCTCTGCTGACTTTGTTTTTTTTTTTTTTTTTTTTCTTTCTTTCTCTAATTGCTTTAGGTGTAAGGTTAACTTGTTTATTTGAGATATTTCTTGTTTCTTGAGGTAGGATTGTATTGCTACAAACTTCTCTCTTAGAACTGCTCTTGCTGCATCCCATAGGTTTTGGGTCTTCATGTTTTCATTGTCATTTGTTTCTAGGTATTTTTTTATTTCCTCTTTGATTTCTTCAGTGATGTCTTGGTTATTAAGTAGTGTCTTGTTGAGCGTCCATGTGTTTTTATTTTTTACAGACTTTTTCCCTGTAATTGATATCTAGTCTGATAGCATTGTGGTTGGAAAAGATACTTGATACGATTTCAATTTTCTTATATTTACCAAGGCTTGATTTGTGACCCAAGATATGATCTATCCTGGAGAATGTTCCAGGAGCACTTGAGAAAAAGTGTATTCTGTTGTTTTTGGATGGAATGTCCTATAAATATCAATTAAGTCCATCTTGTTTAATGTATCATTTAAAGCTTGTGTTTCCTTATTTATTTTCATTGTGGATGATCTGTTCATTGGTGAAAGAGGGGTGCTAAAGTCCCCTACTATGATTGTGTTACTGTCGATTTCCCCTTTTATGGCTGTTAGCATTTGCCTTATGTATTGAGGTGCTCCTATGTTGGGTGCATAAAATTATACAATTGTTATATCTTCTTCTTGGATTGATCCCTTGATCATTATGTAGTGTCCTTCTTTGTCTCCTGTAATAGTCTTTATTTTAAAGTCTTTTTTGTCTGATATGAGAATTGCTACTCTAGCTTTCTTTTGATTTCCATTTGCATGGAATATCTTATTCCATCCCCTCACTTTCCATCTGTATGTGTCCCTATGTCTGAAGTGGGTCTCTTGTAGACCACATACATACCGGTCGTGTTTTCGGATCCATTCAGCCAGTCTATGTCTTTTGGTTGGAGCATTTAATCCATTTACATTTAAGGTAATTATTGATATGTATGTTCTTATTATCATTTTCTTAATTGTTTTGGGTTTCTTATTGTAGGTCTTTTCCTTCTCTTGTGTTTCCTGCCTAGAGAAGTTCCTTTAGCATTTGTTGTAAAGCGGGTTTGGTGGTGCTGAATTCTCTTAGCTTTTGCTTGTCTGTAAAGGTTTTAATTTCTCTGTCGAATCTGAACGAGATCCTTGGTGGGTCGAGTAATCTTGGTTGTAGCTTTTCCCCTTTCATTACTTTAAATATGTCCTGCCAGTCCCTTCTGGCTTGCAGAGTTTCTGCTGAAAGTTCAGCTGTTAACCTTACGGGGATTCCCTTGTATGTTATTTGTTGTTTTTCCCTTGCTGCTTTTAATATTTTTTCTTTGTATTTAATTTTTGATAGTTTGATTAATAGATGTTTTGGCATGTTTCTCCTTGGGTTTATCTTGTATGGGACTCCCTGCGCTTCCTGGACTTGATTAACGATTTCCTTTCCCATATTAGGGAAGTTTTCAACTATAATCTCTTTAAATATTTTCTCAGTGTCTTTCTCTTTCTCTTCTACTTCTGGGACCCCTATATTCGAATGTTGGTGCGTTTAATGTTTTCCCAGAGATGTCTCAGATTGTCCTCAATTCTTTTCATTCTTTTTTCTTTATTTTGCTTTGCAGTAGTTATTTCCACTATTTTATCTTCCAGGTCATTTATCCATTCTTCTGCCTCAGTTATTCTGCTATTGTTTCCTTCTAGAGAATTTTTAATTCCGTTTATTGTGTTGTTCATCATTGTTTGTTTGCTCTTTAGTTCTTCTAGGTCCTTGTTAAACGTTTCTTGTCTATTCTCCATTCCAGTACCAAGATTTGGGATCATCTTTATCATCATTACTCTGAATTCATTTTCAGGTAGACTGCCTATTTCCTCCACATTTGTTTGGTCTGGTGGGTTTTTACCTTGCTCCTTCATCTGCTGTGTGTTTCTGTGTCTTCTCATTTGGCTTTGGGGACTGTGTTTGGGGTCTCCTTTTCAGAGGCTGCAGATTCGTAGTTCCCGTTGTATTTGGTGTCTGCCCCCAGTGGCTAAGGTTGGTTCAGTGGGTTGTGTAGGCTTTCTGATGGAGGGGACTGGTGCCTGTGTTCTGGTGGTTGTGTCTGGATCTTGTCTTTCTGGTGGACAGATCCGCATCTGGTGGTGTGTTTTGGCGTGTCTGTGACCTTATTGTGATTTTCGGCAGCCTCTCTGCTAATGGGTGGGCCTGCATTCCTGTCTTGCTAGTTGTTTGGCATGGGATGTCCAGCACTGGATCTTGCTGGTCTCTGAGTGGAGATGGGTCTTAGCGTTGAGACGGATATCTCTGGAAGAGCTTTCGCCATTTGATATTACAAGGTGCCAGAGGTCTCTGGTAGACCAATGTCCTGAACTCGGCTCTCCCACCTCAGAGGCACAGGCTTGACACCCGGCTGGAGCACCAAGACCCTGTCAGCCACACAGCTGGGGGTGAGAGCAAGAGGTAGCTTTGGTACATCTCAAAGACCACCAATGAGGTTCACTGACCATTTTCTCTCCAGAAATGAAGAAAACAAAATTCAGACTTTGGCTAGTCAGCCACTTTGGTAGCCAGCCTCCAAGATGGACCTAATTATCCCCTAATTATCTCCCAGTCTCCATGTACCAGTGTGGCTCCTCGTACTTGAAAAGGGTTGACTGTTTAACTAATAAGAAATTGCAGAAATGACAAAGTGCAGCTTCCAAAGTTATAAAAGACATTGCAGCTTCTGCTTTGGTTTCTGCTAGATCACTCATCCTGGGGTAAGCCAGCTGCCATGTCATGAGGACACTCAAGCAGCCCTAAGGAGAGATCCATGTGGCAAGGAACTGAGGCCTCTTACCTACAGCCACGTGAGTGAGTCATCTCAGAAGTCAAAAGATTTAATTTTTTAAATGTTTGGTTGTGTTGGGTCTTCGTTGCTGCACAGGGTTTCTCCAGTTGTTACTAGAGAAGCAGGGGTTACTCACCGTTGTGGTGCACGGGCTTCTCCTTGCGGTGGTTTCTCTTGTTGTGGAGTATGGGCTCTAGGTGCATGGGCTTCAGTAGTTGTGTCATGCAGGCTCAATAGTTGTTGCTTGCAGGCTCTAGAGCACAGGCTCAGTAATTGTGGCACACGGGCTTAGTTGCTCTGTGGCATGTGGGATCTTCCCAGACCAGGGATGGAACCCCTGTTCCCGGCATTGGCAGGCAAATTCTTACCCATTGTGCCACCAGGGAAGTCCAGTGTGCTCTTTTTTAAACCTAGTCTGTTTTCATTATTTTCTATCTTAACGATTCTGTATTAAAGAAAAAAAAATAATACTCCTTTCTACCCCTCCTCTTTGAGGATTATATATGAAGAAGCATGTCTTATTTATTAACCTCAAATTTTCACCTTACTTTTAAGAAGTAATCACAATGTCAAGTATTTAATACTTTTCACTTCCACCTTGAAAAGCATGGATATTAAAGTGCTAATACAATTACCTTCCCGGTCTATCTTTTTTAGTTTTTGTTATGTATAAAAAACAACGAAAAACATGCATGGTTTGTAAGGAAATGACAAATTTCAGAAAATTCAGCATCTGAATACACTCTAAACATAGCTTCTAGATAAAGACACAGAAAATTGCCAGATACTCAGAGGCCCCCTGGTCCCATTCTAGTGACTCCCCTTAAGGTTTAATATTGTTCCGGTATCTAACAAAAAGATAACTTTACCTGTATTTTGTATTTTATATAAATGTTATGGCACAGTAAAATCACTTTTGGATTGGGCTTTTTAATTTTATGTTGTTTGTGAATATGCCTATATGGTTGCCTGTTGTTGTGATCATGCATTGCCACTGTTGCATAGGATTCCATAATGTAAATATTTAACTATTAATTAATTTATTCCAATGTGTATTACAATATGAGTGATTTTCAGTTTGTGTCTATTGAGAACAGCACTGGTATATAAATTCTAGAACTTGAGCTTTGGTGGTGTGTGTATAAATTATTGTTCAGTATACACGTAGTAGTAAAATTTTCGAGTCATAGCTTTCTTGTGTTTATCTTTTTAGATATTTCTAAATATTTTCAAAACATTTGTATGATTTTTCATCTTCAGCAGCAGTGAATGAGATTCAAGGATTATACACATTCTTGTCAAACTTGATAATACCTGTCATTTTCATTTGAACTTTCTGGTTGGTGAGTGATAATTCCAGGTATCACGCTTTTGCATTTAATTGACTACTAAGAAGCCAAGCATCTTTTGATATGTTTACTTAACATTCTGTACTCTCTTTTTTGAAATATCTTTTGGTATATTTCCCCCATTTTGCTATTCCATTATCTTCTTATTGAAGACTTCCTTTTTTTTTAACATCTGAAGACTTCTTATTTAGGAGTTTTTAATACATGCTTGAGATGAGTTCTTCTCTCTTTCTCTCTCTCCTTCTCTTTCTTTAGATGAGTGTCAGTTTTTAATGTTAATAACATCTAATTTGTTATTTTCCTCTTTATTTATTTAGTCTTATTTCTATTTATTTATGTAGACTTCTTACCTGTAGCAGAACACATTATTTATTCTAAACCACAAATATGTTTTCATTTCTTCAATAAATGTAATTATTAAGCTTTAAATTTAAGTTAACTTTCTAAACTAAATATGTTGTATCATAGTGAGTATTAATTTTTCTATGACAGCTGAAAGGTTACATTTATTCAGAAAATGTTGTATCAGCTTTCTTTTCATTTGCTCCTACTTCTCATTGATCCACAGTGGTAAACATCACTTCATCCATGGATCTGACTTTTCTCTGATTTCTCATGGTCATTCTCACTAATTCGTCTTGCCTCCTGAAATCTTTAGCAATCCCCTTATTCCACAGAAGCAAAAACCTTCCTTGGGCCTTTTTCCTCAGAAGATTGATTATTCCCACATTTTAAATGGGAGATTGCAATACGTTAGGAGAAAATGCCAGAAGGGTCTCTCTTTTTTTTTTTTTTTTTCACATCCTGTATCAGCCTCTGCTTGCACTCTCTGTTCAAAGATGTTTGTGCAACACATTGATGGAAGATGCCACTTGTTTCTCTCCTTGGGGAAAAGACAGATTCATTACCTAACAAATAAAATAAAGAGAGTGTCTTGCTCTTTTCAAATGTTGGACAGGATTGCTTGCATCCTAATTTAAATGTTTCAGGTGACTGAAGCTTAAGATTCCTAAGCTTTAATCCATACTTGCACCATGCACAGCACCCAACAGGAGAGCTTTACATAACCCCATGAGACACTTGTGTGCAAGTGGAACAGATAAAAATATAAAACTATTGCTGTCTTTTTGTGTCATAAAAATGATTTTTTGTCTCATTTAAAATATTTTTTTCTAAAATCCAAAAACGTGGCAGGCTAAAATATTGTTATTTCAAATATGGTAAAATCGAAGACCCTTCAAATTTCTTTCCAGTTTTGTCGATGATGGGATGCCGTCAGAGATATGACTTCACTAAACACAATAGGTAAGATTCCTTCATAGGCCTGATTGGGGAATATGAAAATAAACCCCAGAAAAATCTGGACATTTTCTAGTTCTCAAATATTGGTTAAGATGGTAGAAAGGGCCCTTCATTGTCCTATATGTTAATGCAGAGCAATTGTGAGAGGTGGGGATAAAACAAGCAGCCTAAATATCCTTTATGTTTGTTGTACTACTAGTAGAAAGAGGAAGGGTCAGGTCAACATGTCACCATGGTTGATATAGCAAATAAGCTGCTTGAAACTACACAGAAATGTACCTGCTTGTATTTTCTGTGCAGTTACCCTCTCTTTTGGTGTGCCCTGATACCTCCCTCAACTTTTGTACCAACTCCAGCAGCATTAAGCAGAAATCCAAAGAAATCTATTCTTTGGAATTATGAGGAAGGGAAGAGTCAAACATTTTATAACATGCTCTATACAAGGATACACGTCACCATCCTTATCTATGTCATGCCATGCATGGAGGGTCAGTAGGTTCAGGGGATTCTGGAAGCACCAAGTTCTGTGGGGTTAATCACAGTTGCATTCATGGGCAGTAAAAGAGAAGGGCCTTATCTTGGTCACTTTCTCAATGCTAGTAGCTACAAAAAGAAGAGGATAGCAGACATCTTAGGGAGGAGAACCAACATTAAATGAAATGTCCGAATTACTCTAGGCAACCTCTCATGGTGGCCTCCCATAGCTCCTCAAATCCCTACATACTTGCACAAGGGATAGTGTAATATTACTGGAGTGTCTGACTGCAGATTAACATTATTTTTGTTGAAAAAAATAAAAATAGGTTCAAGTGATAGGGTTTGAAAAGGGTTCACAGTGTGAAGGAAACTATTGTAACAATGTGGACAGAACCCTTTGGATGGATTCATCATGTTTTTTTGTTTTGTTTTGTTTTGTTTTGCTGCTTCAGAATCTGTAGTAGCGATTGGTGTGTTCCATGATACATCCCCGCTTCTTATAAGTTTTAGATGGAATACCCCATTAGGAAGAAGTGCACGTAAGGAAGATTAGTGAGTCAAACTCCTCTGCCCTCTGTCAGCAGTGGGTGCAAAGGGATTTAGACCAAGTGCTTTCATCCTTTGATTTGCAAAGTTTTCACTATATGAATGATGTTTTGTTTGTTTGCAGGTCAGGAGCCTTGGTCTCAATATCCCTGTTTAAAAAGTGTTATCACGTGTCTGCCAGAAAGAATTGCTGATGATACTGGGAAAAATTGAGAGTTATCCTTAACAATTAAGGGTTTTGTAGCAACATGGATGGACCTAGAGATTGTTATACTGAGTGAAGCAAGTCAGACACAGAAAGACAGATATCATATGATATTGCTTATATGAGGAATCTAAAAAAGAAAAAAAAGGTACAAATGAACTTATTTACACAACAGAAATAGAATCATGGATATAGAAAACAAACTTATGGTTACCAGGGAATAAGTGGGGAAGGGATAAATTGGGAGATTGGGACTGACTTATACACACTACTATATATAAAATAGATAAAGACCTGCTTTATAGCACAGGGAACTCTACTCAGTGGTCTGTACTGGCGTATACCGAAAAAGAATCTTATAAAAAAAAAAAAACAAGGGTTTTGGGATTATATAATAAATATAAATGGGCAAACCTTTAACATGAAAGGAAAAATCAGTTAACTCTGTGGTCCCTGTTATGGTGTAAATATTTTGTACCTCTAATTTTAAAATTTTGAAACCTAGCTCCCATGTTGATGGTATTAGGAGGTGGGGCTTTTGGGAGGTGATTAGGTTATGAGGCCAGAGACCTCAAACATGGGATTAGTGACCTAATAAATGTAGCACGCAGAAGATCTTATGCCCATTCCATGATTTCATTGCCGAGCGAGAAGACCCACATTATGAACCAGAAATTGGTCCCTCGCCAGACACTAAGTCAGCTGGCAACTTGTTCTTTTTTTAAAAAAAATAATTAGATAATTAATTAATTAATTTTTTGGCTGTGTTGGGTCTTTGGTGCGGTGCGCGGGCTTCTCATTGAGTGGCTTCTCTTGTTGTGGAGCACGGGCTCTAGGCGTGTGGGTTTCAGTAGTTGTGGCTCACGGGCTCAGTAGTTGTGGCCTGTGGCCTCTAGAGCACAGGCTCAGTATTTGTGGTGCACGGGCTTAGTTGTTCCAGGGTATGTGGGATCTTCCTGGACCAGGGCTCGAACCCTTGTCCCCTTTATTGGTAGGCAGATTCTTAACCACTGCACCTCCAGGGAAGCCCCTGGTTACTTGTTCTTGAACTTTTCAGCCTCAGCAATTATGAGAAAACAAAAATATTCTGTTGTTTATAAAATACCAAGTCTCTCGTATTTTGTTTTAGCAGTCAAAGAGCTGGCTGAGGAGAAATATCTGTGAGCTTGAAGACGTATCAGGAGAAACCTTTAAATCTCAAAAGAAAAGAGAAAATGGGCAGGAAAGAAATCAACAGAACAGAGTAATCAATAATTGTGGAACAATGAAAAATGCTGTGACCTATACATAATGGGTATAGCAGGAGGAGAATAAAGATAATAAAGAACAGAAAATATTTTTTAAAAATGACTGAGAATCTCCCCAAATGAATGTCTGACACTAAATCCACAACATCCAAACTTAGAAGAACATATGAATAGTAAAGAAAACTGACCAATATCTCTCAGGAACATCAATGCAAAAATCCTCAACAAAATATTACCAAATCGAATCCAACAATATTTTGAGAGAATTTTATATCATGAATGAGAGGAAATAATCCCAGGTATGAAAGGCTGGTTCAACATTCTAGAATCAAATAATTATATCCATCATATCAACACCTTAAAGACAATCATTAGCATATCAATAGATTCAGAAGACCTTTGAAAAAATCTAACACCCATTCTTCATAAAAACTCTCAGTTAAAGAAATAGACTGGAGCTTTCTCAAGTTGATAACAAAGATTTACAGGAAACTTTTATCTTACATCATGATTAATGGTCAAAACCATGAAGCTTTTCCACTAAGTTCAGGTAAAAGCAAGGATGTCCCCTTTCATGACTCCTTTTCCATATTTTACTCCAAGTCCTTGCTAATGCAATAAGGCACGAAAATAAATAAAACAAATACAGATTGGGTAGAAAAAAATGAAAGCAACCTAAATAAAATGTGGACCAATATACTTTATGGACACCTCACCAAAGAAAATAGACACTATGCATATAAGTATACAGAAGAATAATCCAGATTACATGCTGCCATGAAAAAGCAAATTAAAAATACAATTCCATACCACTATGTAACACTTAGAATGGCTAAAATGTGAACAATGACAAGAACAAATTCTGTAGGAGATGTGGAACAATAGGAAATGTCATTTGTCATTGGTGGAAATGAAAAATAATACAGCTACTTTGGTAGTCTGATTGACACTTGCTAGAATATTGAGCATTCCCTTACTGTACAATCCGTCAAGTGTTCTCATGGATATTTACTGAAAGTAGTTTAAAACATACTTCCAGAGGAAAACCTGCATATGGATACTTATAGCACCTAATTCAATATTGCCAAAATGTGAATGAAACTAAGGTGTCCTCCAATAGGTGAATGAAATGATATAGTATTAATATATTCTGGGAATGGGATAATATTGAGCACTAAAAAAGTAAGCTATCAAGCCATATAAAGAGATGGGAATTCTTTTTTTTTTTCTTTTGAAATATAGGTGATTTTCTTTATTTTGAAATTTAAATTTTATTGGAGTATAGTTGATTTACAATGTTGTGTTCATTTCAGCTGCACAGCAAGTGATTCAGTTACACATATGCATATATTCATTCTTTATCAGATTCTTTTCTGATAACGGTATTCCCAGAATACTGAGTAGAGCTCCCTGTGCTATACAGTAGGTCCTTGTTGCTTATCTGTTATATATAGTAGTATTCGTATGTTTACCCCAAGCTCCTGATTTATCCCTACCCCCCACCTCTCCCCTTTGGTAACCATAAGTTTGTTTTCCAAGTCTGTGAGTCTGCCTCTGTTTTGTAAGTTAGTTCATTTGTATCAATGTTTAGCTTCCACCTAGAAGTGATATCATCCAATATTTGTCTTACTCTGTCTGACTTACTTCACTTAGTACAATCATCTCTAGGTCCATCCATGTTACTGCAACTGACATTATTTTCTTCTATTTTATGGCTGAGTCATATTCCATTATATATATGTATCACATATTCTTTACCTATATTCATATGTTGATGGACATTTTGGTTGCTTCCATGTCTTCGCTATTGTAAAAAGTGTTGCAGTGAACATTGGGGAAGATGTGTCTTTTCGATTTATGCTGTCCTCCAGATATGCACACAGGAGTGAACTTGCTGGATCATCTGGTAGCTCTATTTTATTTTATTTTACTTCATTTCATTTCAATTTCAATTTTTTTGGAATAGAGTTGATTTACAATGTTGTGTTACTTTCTGCTGCACAGCACAGTGAAGCAGTTATACATATATCCAATCCTTTTTGGATTCCTTTCCCATACAGGTCATTACAGAGTATTGAGTAGAGTTCCCTGTGCTATACAGTAAGCCCTTATTTGTTATCTCTTTTATATATAGTGGTGTGTATATGTCAATCCCAATTTCCAATTTATCCCTCCCACCTCCCCTTACTCTGGTAACCTCCATTCTGTGCTCCATAGTGGCTGTTACCAATTGGCATTGCCACCGATAGCATAGAATTGGTGGTGCAGTGGTTAAGAATCTGCCTGCCAGTTCAGGGGACACAGGTTGGAGCCCTGGCCCGGGAAGATCTCACATGCCACAGAACAAGTAAGCCCGTGCACCACAACTACTCAGTCTGCGCTCTAGAGCCCGCGAGCCACAACTACTGAAGCCTGTGTGCCTACAGCTTGTGCTCCACAACAAGAGAAGCCACCACAAAGAGAAGGCTTCGTACCACAATGATGAGTAGCCCCCGCTTGCTGCAACTATAGAAAAGCCGCGCTCAGCAACGAAGACCCAACGCAGATTAAAAAAAAAAAAAGTAGTAGGTTTCTCTTTTTTCCACACCCTCTGAAGCATTTCTTGTTTGTAGACATTGTGATGGTGGCTATTCTGAGTGGTTCCAGGTGATACTTCTTTGTACATCTGATTTGCATTTGTCTAACATAAAGCAATGGTGAGTATCTTCATATGTGCTTTTTTTTTTGAACAGTGTCAGTAAGATTTACCCCTAGAAAAAGGGTTATTGAAAGGTTGCCTTGTTTTGAAGTCTACTTCGATTACCTACCCCAAGACATTTTTTGAGGGCTGTTGTCATTTACAGCTCCCCAGGCATTGTGAATATGAAGTGCGTATAAGGTCCAGTTTTAAAATTGTTGTTATGGTAAACAGAAGGCGGCAGGATTTCTACTGTCCCTCTCTGGTTACTGACACAACCTTAGATGTAGGGCAAGTCCTGTTCTTGGGTATTAAATTAGAGTGGAATGTGCCTGACCAAACATGTAAGGGCTTCTGTCCCATTCCTTCTTCCCCCTTACCCTTCATCCCCCGAACAAGTATAAACCCCTGCAAAATCACCTGTTGAGGGTGCTGTCTTGTAGAGTGGGATGACCCTTACGAAGGAGTCGGGAGGTCGGAACCCAAACACCAGGATATGTTGAGAGCAGGTGATTTTCCAAATGTCATCCAGCCCAGAGAGTCCACCATCCTTTGGGTGTCAGAGGGTTGGTTTAGTAGTATGAGGGCACACTTAGATCTGGAGATAGTGATCCCATGCAGAGGGGACCAGGTACTACATGTTCAAGGGGGGCGAATTAGCTGGCATATCCTCCCGAGGTCCTCAGGCCCACAACAGTCCAGCCTTGGGACCAAATTGTGTCTGTGTCCAGGGATGTGACACGAGTACGTTCACTGCGACTAAACAAATTTAGTGATCCTTTTTCTTTTCTTTAACTTAATTTTAAATTTATAATGGAGTACATAGTTGATTTATCATGTTGTGTTCATTTTTGACATACACCAACATGATTCATTTATACAGAGATAACTATATATTCTTTTTAGAATTATTTTCCCATTGAGGTTGCTAAAGGGTGTTGAGAAGAGTTCCAAGTGCTCTACAGCAGGTCCATGTTGATTACAAGTTTTCTCTCTGTAAATATGTATATACTAACTCCAACCTCATGATTTATGCCTCCAACACACCTTTCCAGTTTGGTAACCATAAGTTTGTGTTCTAAGTCTGGGACTCTGTTTCTGTGTTGTAAGATAGTACCTTTCTATCAATTTTTAGATTCCACCGATAAGTAATATCATATGATATTTTTCATTGCCTGATTTATGACACTTAGTATGAATGTATGTAGGTCCTTCTGAGTGGCCCTAAATGGCCTTATTTCATTCACTTCATGGCTGAGTAATATTCCATTGTACATATCTACCATAATTTCTTTATCCATTCTTCCTTCCAAGGACTTTTAGGTAGCTTCCGAGTAGAGGCTCTTGTAAACAGGGCTGCATAAATTTTAGAGTGCCTGGGTCCTGTCAATTTACGTTTTTTTCCAAGATACAGGCCCAGGAGTGGAAGCGCCATATGCTCTGAAGCTCTGGTTTTTAGATTTTTAAGGAATCACCACCCACTTCTCCAGAGTGGCTGTTAGCAATTTACATTCCCACCATCAGCTTGTCAGGGTTCCCTTTTCTCCACGCCCTGTCCTGCATTTCAGGTTTTACAGTTTGTGAGGTTGGCCATTCTGACTGGTGCGAAGTGATATCTCTTTGTAGTATTAATTTACATTGCCCGCCTGTTCTGTTGGCCAAAAATGGAGTAAGGGTTTTTCCTGAATAGATTAAGGAATAACGCATACGGCCTTTTTGGCAAACTGCATCATTGGCGATGTTCAGCAGCTTTGCATGTGCTTTAATGACGAGTGCAAACTACCCCTTGAAATCCCTTTCCTGCAATTCTGCCTTGCTTACAAGGCCTTTACGAATACTTGGCTCAAGAAATGACTCCATTAGAGGTGTCAATTACAACCCTGCATGTTTGTGAATTGCAGTGCCCCTGAGCACCGGTTTTCAACTTGTTTAGGGAAGCAGATACAAAGGGGCAGGATTTCTACAGACCCATTCCAGTTACTGGGGCACCTGAAGGATAGGGAAATTCTTCTTCCAGGTAGGAAACTAGAGTGGCATATGCCTGTCCAAACATCTAAGGCTTGTGTCTCATTCCATCCCGCCATTCCCCTTCTTCACCGGAAAATTCCAAGCCGTGCAAAACCGGCTGTTGAGTGTGCTGCCTTCCCAAAGTGGGGAGACTCTAAGGAAAGGAGCTGGGGAACCCGAATACCAGGAGACGTGGAGATGAGGTGACTTTTCCAAACTCTTCCCGATCAGACGGTGTACCATCCTCTGGATGTGCCATGCATGTTTTAGCTGTAGGAAGGGTCCCCTGCACCTGGAGATATGCAACCCATGGAATGGGGGCCAGGCAGTATTACTCTAAAAGTGCTGCATTTGCTGTCCCATCCTCACGAAGCCTCTCAGACCAACGAGTGTAGAGCCTTAGGTCCCATCCAGCTCTGTGTCTAGATATGGTCAGTCCAGGTTGCATCACAGCCCTTGAACACATTTTGTAAGAATTTCTCTCTCTCTCACTGTCTTTATTTTGTTCTTGTTATTTAATTTTATAATGGGGTATAGCTGATTTTCAATACTGGGTTTCTTCCTGCTCTACATCTATCCACTTGATTCACTTAAAGAGAGACATCAATAAATTCTTTTACAGATTCTTACCAGTCTTATATATCCTTTTCTGGTGACAACAGTGTGCTGAGTCCAGCTCTTTGAGCTATAGAGTAGGTCCTGTCGAATACCTATTTTGTTTATGGAACCGTATCTGTGCTAATTTCAACCTCCTGGTTTATGCATCACCCCGCCCCACCTTTCTCCTTTAGCAGCCATAAGTGTGTTTTCTAAATGTGTGACTCCGTTTCTGTTTTGTAATTGCGTTCATGTGAAAGCATTTTAGATACTATCTATAAGTGATACCTTATGATAATTCTCTTTTTATGTCTGACTTATGTCACTTAGAATGATCGTACCTCAGTCTCCACGAGTTGCTGCCACTGGCCTTATTGCATTGATTTAATTGCTGAGTAATATTTCATTGTACATAAGTACCACATCTTCTTTCTCCATTTTTTCCTTCCAAGGACATGTAAGTTGTACCCAAATCGAGGCATTTCTAAACAGAGCAGCCCTAAACTTTGGGGTGCCTGTGTCTTGTCGATTTTTTGGTTTTCCCAAGATATACGCCCATGAGGGGAAGTGCTGTATGCTCTGTAGCTCTGTTTTTTAGAAGTTTTAAGATACAGCATACACTTCTCAAGAGTGGCCGGTGGCAATTTACATCCCGCCGATCAGCATAACAAGGCTCCCTTTTCTCCATGGCCTGTCCTGCATTTCTGGGTTTTACACTTTTTCAGCATGGGCCTTTGGACCAATGAGAAGTGAGACATTTTTGTAATACTGCTTTGCATTGCCCGCTTGTTTAATTGGCCAAAAAGAGCATCTGCGTTTTTTCCAAAATTTATTCAGGAAAGAACGCAGACGCCCTTTTTGGCCAAGTGCATCATTGTCGAAGTTCTGCGGAATTTCATGTGCTTTAAAGGCGAGTCCAAACTACCTGTGAAAAACTGTTTCCTGCAATTCTGTCTTGCTTTGAAATCCTCTTCGTTGCCTTACCTCAATACATTTTTACACGAGAGTTATCATTTATAACTCTGCAGATTTGTGAATTGCCGTGCTCCTGAGCTCCATTTTCCAAATCGCTTTTTTGGGAGCTGGACGCAAACCCGCAGGATTGCTTCAGGCCCTATTCAGGTTCCGGGGCGCAGGCTGAGCCTGTGGTTAATTCTTCTTCCTGATGGGAAATTAGGGTGACCTGGGCCTGTCCCAACACCTAGAGCTAGCCTCTCATGGGTTCCCCCTCTTCCCATTCATCCGCAGGACAAATTGCAACCTGTACGGAACAGGAGGTTAAAGGTGCTGATTCTCCAAGTGGGGAGATTGTTAGTAAAGCGGCTGGAATGGCGAACCCGAGCACCAAGAGATGAGGAATAAGGTGCGTTTCAGAAACCATTCTCGATCACACTGTATACCATCCACCGGGTTTCCGAAGAATTTTTTCTCTGTAGGAAGATGCCATTGAACCTGGAGATTTGGAACACATGGGATGGGACCCACGCAGTATTACTTTAAAGGGTCTGCGTTTGCTCACCCAACCTCACCAAACCTCTCAGCCCCAAGAGTGTCCACCCTTATGTCTCAATCAGCTGTGGGTCTAGATATGGTCAATCCAGGTGGCATCACAACCCCTGAACGAATTTAGTAAGAATTTCTCTCTCTTTCACTGTCTTTGCTTCACGGGTTTTTAAAAGTAATTGATTTTTAAAAAGGGGTTTAGCTGCTTTTCACTGTTGTGTTTATGCCGCTTTACACCCACTTGACTCACTTACAGAGAGATATCAATACATAGGTTTTAACATTCTTACTAGTCAGATATATTCTTGGGCGGTGAATAAGGGGTGTTGAGTCCAGTTCACTGAGCAAGGTGTAGGTCGTGTCTATTACATATTGGGTTTATGGAACAGTATCTGAGCTAATTTGAAACCCTTGTTTTATGCATCACCCCACCTCACCTTTCCCGTTAAGCAGCCATAGTGTGTTTTCTAAATGTGTGACTCTGTTCTGTTTCGTAATTCAGTTCAAGGGTCGCGGTTTTTACATTCCCTCTATAAGTGATATCTTATGATAAGTGTCTTTTTCTGTGTGACTTATTTCACTTAGAATCGTCGTACCTAAATCCACTCATCATGCTGCTACTAGCCTTATGACGTTGATTTCATGGCTGAGTGATATTCCATTGTACATAAGGACCACAACTTCTTTATCCATTTTTCTCTTTCCTGGGATATTTAAGGTGTAACGAAGTGGAGGTTCTTGTCAACAGAGCAGCCCTAAACTTTGGGGTGCCTGGGTCTTGCTGATTTGTAGTTTTCCCAATTTATACGCCCATGAGTGGAAGTGCCCTATGCTCTCTAAGCTGAGTTTTTTCGATGTTTCAGGACACACCGTACACTTCTCCAGAGTGGCTGTTGGCAATTTACATCCCGCCCATCAGCGTAGCAAGGCTCCCGTTTCTCCATGGCCTGTCCTGCATTTCTGGTTTTGACACTTTATTTAGCATTGCCGTTTTGACCGAAGGGAAGCTAGCCTTCTTTGTAGCGCTGATTTGCCTTTCCAGGTTGCTTGGTTGGCCAAAAAGGGCGTATGCGTTTTTTCCTGAATATATTCAGGAAAAAACGCATACGCCCTTTTTGGCCAAGGGCATCATTGTCGAGGTTTTGCCGCTTTTCCTGTGCTTTAAAGGCGATTCGAATCTACCTCCTGAAATCTGTTTCCTGCAATTCTGCCTTGCTTTCAAATCCTCTTCGTTGCCTTCCGTCAATATATTTGTGGACGAGAGTTATCATTTATAACTCTGCAGGTTTGTGAATTGCAGTGCCCCTGAGCTCCATTTTTCAACTCGCTTTCTTGGGAGCTGGCCGCAAAAGCGCAGGATTGCTTCACGCCCTATTCTGGTCCCGGGCGGCAGGCCGAGCCTGTGGTTAATTCTTCTTCCTGATGGGAAAATAGAGTGACCTGTGCCTGTCCCAACACCTAGAGCTAGTGTCTCATTGGTTCCCCCTCTTCCCGTTCATCCTCAGGACAAATTGCAACCTGTACGGAACAGGAGGTTAAAGGTGCTGATTCTCCAAGGAGGGAGATTGCTAGTAAAGCGGCTGGAATGGCGAACCCGAGCACAAGGAGATGAGAAATGAGCTGCGTTTTAGAAACCTTTCCCGATCACACGGTGTACCATCTTCTGGGTTTCTCATGCATGTTTTCGATGTAGGAAGATGCCCTTGAACCTGGAGATTTGGGACCCATGGGATGGGTACCATGCAGTATTACTCTAAAGGGTCTGCGTTTGCTCACCCAACCTCACCAAACCTCTCAGCCCCAAGAGTGTGCACACTTATGTCTCAATCAGCTGTGGGTTAAGATATGGTCAATCCAGGTGGCATCAAAGCCCTTGAACGAATTTTGTAAGAATTTCTCTCTCTTTCACTGTCTTTGTTTCACGGGTTTTTAAAAGCAATTGATTTTTATAAAGGGGTTTAGCTGTTTTTCACTGCTGTGTTTATGCCGGTTTACACCCACTTGACTCACATACAGAGAGATATCAATACATAGGTTTTAAGATTCTTACTGGTCAGATATATTCTTGGGCGGTGAATAGGGGGTTTTGAGTCCAGTTCACTGAGCAAGGAGTAGGTCGTGTCTATTAAATATTGGGTTTATGGAACGGTATGTGAGCTAATTTGAAACCTTTGTTTTATGCATCACCTCACCTCACCTTTCCCGTTAAGCAGCCATAGTGTGTTTTCTAAACGTGTGACTCTGTTCTGTTTTGTAATTCAGTTCAAGGGTAGCGGTTTTTACATGACCTCTATAAGCGATATCTTATGATAAGTGTCTTTTTCTGTGTGACTTATTTCACTTAGAATCGTCGTACCTAAATCCACTCATCATGCTGCTACTAGCCTTATGACGTTGATTTCATGGCTGAGTGATATTCCATTGTACATAAGGACCACAACTTCTTTATCCATTTTTCTCTTTCCTGGGATATTTAAGGTGTAACGAAGTGGAGGTTCTTGACAACAGAGCAGCCCTAAACTTTGGGGTGCCTGTGTCTTGCTGATTTTTAGTTTTCCCAATTTATACGCCCATGAGGGGAAGTGCCCTATGCTCTCTAAGCTGAGTTTTTTCGATGTTTCAGGACACACCGTACACTTCTCCAGAGTGGCTGTTAGCAATTTACATCCCGCCCATCAGCGTAGCAAGGCTCCCGTTTCTCCATGGCCTGTCCTGCATTTCTGGTTTTGACACTTTATTCAGCATGACCCTTTTGACCGATGGGAAGCGAGACTTCTTTGTAGCGCTGATTTGCCTTTCCAGGTTGCTTGGTTGGCCAAAAAGGGCGTATGCGTTTTTTCCTGAATATATTCAGGAAAAAACGCATACGCCCTTTTTGGCCAAGGGCATCATGGTCGAGGTTTTGCCGCTTTCCCTGTGCTTTAAAGGCGATTCGAATCTACCTCCTGAAATCTGTTTCCTGCAATTCTACCTTGCTTTCAAATCCTCTTCGTTGCCTTCCCTCAATATATTTGTGGACGAGAGTTATCATTTATAACTCTGCAGGTTTGTGAATTGCAGTGCCCCTGAGCTCCATTTTTCAACTCGCTTTCTTGGGAGCTGGCCGCAAAAGCGCAGGATTGCTTCAGGCCCTATACTGGTCACGGGCGGCAGGCTGAGCCGGTGGTTAATTCTTCTTCCTGATGGGAAAATAGAGTGACCTGTGCCTGTCCCAACACCTAGAGCTAGTCTCTCATTGGTTCCCCCTCTTCCCGTTCATCCTCAGGACAAATTGCAACCTGTACGGAACAGGAGGTTAAAGGTGCTGATCCTCAAAGGAGGGAGATTGCTAGTAAAGCGGCTGGAATGGAGAACCCGAGCACAAGGAGATGAGAAATGAGGTGCGTTTTAAAAACCTTTCCCGATCACACGGTGCACCATCTTCTGGGTTTCTCATGCATGTTTTCGAAGTGGGAAGATGCCCTTGAACCTGGAGATTTGGGACCCATGGGATGGGACCCACGCAGTATTACTTTAAAGGGTCTGCGTTTGCTCACCCAACCTCACCAAACCTCTCAGCCCCAAGAGTGTCCACCCTTATGTCTCAATCAGCTGTGGGTCTAGATATGGTCAATCCAGGTGGCATCACAGCCCTTGAACGAATTTTGTAAGCATTTTTCTCTCTTTCACTGTCTTTGTTTCACGGGTTTTTAAAAGTGATTGATTTTTATAAAGGGGTTTAGCTGTTTTTTACTTCTGTGTTTATGCCGCTTTACACCCACTTGACTCACATACAGAGAGATATCAATACATAGGTTTTAAGATTCTTACTAGTCAGATATATTCTTGGGTGGTGAATAGGGGGTTTTGAGTCCAGATCACTGAGCAAGGAGTAGGTGTTGTCTATTACATATTGGGTTTATGGAACGGTCTCTGAGCTAATTTGAAACCCTTCTTTTATGCATCACCCCACCTCACCTTTCCCGTTAAGCAGCCATAGTGTGTTTTCTAAACGTGTGACTCTGTTCTGTTTTGTAATTCAGTTCAAGGGTAGTGGTTTTTACATTCCATCTATAAGTGATATTTTAAGATAAGTGTGTTTTTCTGTGTGACTTATTTCACTTATTATGGTCGTACCTAAATCCACTCATCATGCTGCTACTAGCCTTATGACGTTGATTTCATGACTGAGTGATATTCCATTGTACATAAGGACCACAACTTCTTTATCCATTTTTCTCTTTCCTGGGAAATTTAAAGTGTTACGAAGTGGAGGTTCTTGTCAACAGAGCAGCCCTAAACTTTGGGGTGCCTGTGTCTTGCTGATTTTTAGTTTTCCCAATTTATACGCCCATGAGTGGAAGTGCCCTATGCTCTCTAAGCTGAGTTTTTTCGATGTTTCAGGACACACCGTACACTTCTCCAGAGGGGCTGTTGGCAATTTACATCCCGCCCATCAGCATAGCAAGGCTCCCGTTTCTCCATGGCCTGTCCTGCATTTCTGGTTTTGACACTTTATTCAGCATGGCCCTTTTGACCGATGGGAAGCGAGACTTCTTTGTAGCGCTGATTTGCCTTTCCAGGTTGCTTCGTTGGCCAAAAAGGGCGTAAGCGTTTTTTCCTGAATATATTCAGGAAAAAACGCTTACGCCCTTTTTGGCCGAGGGCATCATGGTCGAGGTTTTGCCGCTTTTCCCGTGCTTTAAAGGCGATTCGAATCTACCTCCTGAAATCTGTTTCCTGCAATTCTGCCTTGCTTTCAAATCCTCTTCGTTGCCTTCCTTCAATATATTTGTGGACGAGAGTTATCATTTATAACTCTGCAGGTTTGTGAATTGCAGTGCACCTGAGCTCCATGTTTCAACTCTCTTTCTTGGGAGCTGGCCGCAAAAGCGCAGGATTGCTTCAGGCCCTATTCTGGTCCCGGGCGGCAGGCTGAGCATGTGGTTAATTCTTCTTCCTGATGGGAAAATAGAGTGACCTGTGCCTGTCCCAACACCTAGAGCTAGTGTCTCATTGGTTCCCCCTCTTCCCGTTCATCCTCAGGACAAATTGCAACCTGTACGGAAGAGGAGGTTAAAGGTGCTGATTCTCCAAGGAGGGAGATTGTTAGTAAAGCGGCTGGAATGGCGAACCCGAGACCAAGGAGATGAGAAATGAGGTGCGTTTTAGAAACCTTTCCCGATCACACGGTGTACCATCTTCTGGATTTCTCATGCATGTTTTCGATGTAGGAAGATGCCCTTGAACCTGGAGATTTGGGACCCATGGAATGGGTACCACGCAGTATTACTCTAAAGGGTCTGAGTTTGCTCACCCAACCACACCAAACCTCTTAGCCCCAAGAGTGTCCACCCTTATGTCTCAATCAGCTATGGGTCTACATATGGTCAATCCAGGTGGCATCAGAGCCACTGAACGAATTTAGTAAGAATTTTTCTATCTTTCACTGTTTTGTTTCACGGGTTTTTAAAAGTGATTGATTTTTATAAAGGGGTTTAGCTGCTTTTCACTGCTGTGTTTATGCCCCTTTACACCCACTTGACTCACTTACAGGGAGATATCAATAAATAGGTTTTAAGATTCTTACTCCTCAGATATATTCTTTGGCGGTGAATAGGGGTTGTTGAGTCCAATTCACTGAGCAAGGAGTAGGTCGTGTCTATTACATATTGGGTTTATGGAACGGTCTCTTAGCTAATTGGAAACCCTTCTTTTATGCATCACCCCACCTCACCTTTCCCGTTAAGCAGCCATAGTGTGTTTTCTAAACGTGTGCCTCTGTTCTGTTTTGTAATTCAGTTCAAGGGTAGCGGTTTTTACATTCCCTCCATAAGTGATATCTTATGATAAGTGTCTTTTTCTGTGTGACTTATTTCACTTAGAATCGTCGTACCTAAATCCACTCATCATGCTGCTACTAGCCTTATGACGTTGATTTCACGGCTGAGTGATATTCCATTGTACATAAGGACCACAACTTCTTTATCCATTTCTCTCTTTCCTGGGATATTTAAGGTGTAACGAAGTGGAGGTTCTTGTCAACAGAGCAGCCCTAAACTTTGGGGTGCCTGTGTCTTGCTGATTTTTAGTTTTCCCAATTTATACGCCCATGAGTGGAAGTGCCCTATGCTCTCTAAGCTGAGTTTTTTCGATGTTTCAGGACACACCGTACACTTCTCCAGAGTGGCTGTTGGCAATTTACATCCCCCCCATCAGCGAAGCAAGGCTCCCGTTTCTCCATGGCCTGTCCTGCATATCTGGTTTTGACACTTTATTCAGCATGGCCCTTTTGACCGATGGGAAGCGAGACTTCTTTGTAGCGCTGATTTGCCTTTCCAGGTTGCTTGGTTGGCCAAAAACGGCGTATGCGTTTTTTCCTGAATATATTCAGCAAGAAACGCATACGCCCTTTTTGGCCAAGGGCATCATTGTCGAGGTTTTGCCGCTTTTCCCGTGCTTTAAAGGCGATTCGAATCTACCTCCTGAAATCTGTTTCCTGCAATTCTGCCTTGCTTTCAAATCCTCTTCGTTGCCTTCCGTCAATATATTTGTGGACGAGAGTTATCATTTATAACTCTGCAGGTTTGTGAATTGCAGTGCCCCTGAGCTCCATGTTTCAACTCGCTTTCTTGGGAGCTGGCGGCAAAAGTGCAGGATTGCTTCAGGCCCTATTCTGGTTCCGGGCGGAAGGCTGAGCCTGTGGTTAATTCTTCTTCCTGATGGGAAAATAGAGTGACCTGTGCCTGTCCCAACACCTAGAGCTAGTGCCTCATTGGTTCCCCCTCTTCCCATTCATCCTCAGGACAAATTGCAACCTGTAGGGAACAGGAGGTTAAAGGTGCTGATTCTCCAAGGAGGGAGATTGTTAGTAAAGCGGCTGGAATGGCGAACCCGAGCCCAAGGAGATCAGAAATGAGGTGCGTTTTAGAAACCTTTCCCGATCACACGATGTACCATCTTCTGGGTTTCTCATGCATGTTTTCGATGTAGGAAGATGCCCTTGAACCTGGAGAGTTGGGACCCATGGAATGGGTACCACGCAGTATTACTCTAAAGGGTGTGCGTTTGCTCACCCAACCTCACCAAATCTCTTAGCCCCAAGAGTGTCCACCCTTATGTCTCAATCAGCTGTGGGTCTAGATATGGTCAATCCAGGTGGCATCACAGCCACTGAACGAATTTAGTAAGAATTTCTCTATCTTTCACTGTCTTTGTTTCACGGGTTTTTAAAAGTGATTGATTTTTATAAAGGGGTTTAGCTGCTTTTCACTGCTGTGTTTATGCCCCTTTACACCCACTTGACTCACTTACAGGGAGATATCAATACATAGGTTTTAAGATTCCTACTAGTCAGATATATTCTTGGGCGGTGAATAGGGGGTGTTGAGTCCAGTTCACTGAGCAAGGAGTAGGTCGTGTCTATTACATATTGGGTTTATGGAACGGTATCTGAGCTAATTTGAAACCCTTGTTTTATGCATCACCCCACCTCACCTTTCCCGTTAAGCAGCCATAGTGTGTTTTCTAAACGTGTGACTCTGTTCTGTTTTGTAATTCAGTTCAAGGGTAGCGGTTTTTATATTCGCTCTATAAGTGATATCTTATGATAAGTGTCTTTTTCTGTGTGACTTATTTCACTTAAAATCGTCGTACCTAAATCCACTCATCATGCTGCTACTAGCCTTATGACGTTGATTTCATGGCTGAGTGATATTCCATTGTACATAAGGACCACAACTTCTTTATCCATTTCTCTCTTTCCTGGGATATTTAAGGTGTAACGAAGTGGAGGTTCTTGTCAACAGAGCAGCCCTAAACTTTGGGGTGCCTGTGTCTTGCTGATTTTTAGTTTTCCCAATTTATACGCCCATGAGTGGAAGTGCCCTATGCTCTCTAAGCTGAGTTTTTTAGATGTTTCACGACACACCGTACACTTCTCCAGAGTGGCTGTTGGCAATTTACATCCCGCCCATCAGCGTAGCAAGGCTCCCGTTTCTCCATGGCCTGTCCTGCATTTCTGGTTTTGACACTTTATTCAGCATGGCCATTTTGACCGGTGGGAAGCGAGACTTCTTTGTAGCGCTGATTTGCCTTTCCAGGTTGCTTGGTTGGCCAAAAAGGGCGTATGCGTTTTTTCCTGAATATATTCAGGAAAAAACGCATACGCCCTTTTTGGCCAAGGGCATCATTGTCGAGGTTTTGCCGCTTTTCCCGTGCTTTAAAGGCGATTCGAATCTACCTCCTGAAATCTGTTTCCTGCAATTCTGCCTTGCTTTCAAATCCTCTTCGTTGTCTGCCATCAATATATTTGTGGACGAGAGTTATCATTTATAACTCTGCAGGTTTGTGAATTGCAGTGCCCCTGAGCTCCATTTTTCAACTCGCTTTCTTGGGAGCTGGCCGCAAAAGCGCAGGATTGCTTCAGGCCCTATTCTGGTCCCGGGCGGCAGGCTGAGCCTGTGGTTAATTCTTCTTCCTGATGGGAAAATAGAGTGACCTGTGCCTGTCCCAACACCTAGAGCTAGTGTCTCATTGGTTCCCCCTCTTCCCGTTCATCCTCAGGACAAATTGCAACCTGTACGGAACAGGAGGTTAAAGGTGCTGATTCTCCAAGGAGGGAGATTGCTAGTAAAGCGGCTGGAATGGCGAACCCGAGCACAGGGAGATGAGAAATGAGGTGCGTTTTAGAAACCTTTCCCGATCACACGGTGTACCATCTTCTGGGTTTCTCATGCATGTTTTCGAAGTAGGAAGATGCCCTTGAACCTGGAGATTTGGGACCCATGGGATGGGAACCACGCAGTATTACTTTAAAGGGTCTGCGTTTGCTCACCCAACCTCACCAAACCTCTCAGCCCCAAGAGTGTCCACCCTTATGTCTCAATCAGCTGTGGGTCTAGATATGGTCAATCCAGGTGGCATCACAGCCCCTGAACGAATGTAGTAAGAATTTCTCTATCTTTCACTGTCTTTGTTTCACGGGTTTTTAAAAGTGATTGATTTTTATAAAGGGGTTTAGCTGCTTTTCACTGCTGTGTTTATGCCGCTTTACACCCACTTGACTCACTTACAGAGAGATATCAATACATAGGTTTTAACCTTCTTACTAGTCAGATATATTCTTGGGCGGTGAATAGGGGGTGTTGAGTCCAGTTCACTGAGCAAGGAGTAGGTCGTGTCTATTACATATTGGGTTTATGGAACGGTCTCTGAGCTCATTTGAAACCCTTCTTTTATGCATCACCCCACCTCACCTTTCCCGTTAAGCAGCCATAGTGTGTTTTCTAAACGTGTGACTCTGTTCTGTTTTGTAATTCAGTTCAAGGGTCGCGGTTTTTACATTCCCTCTATAAGTGATATCTTATGATAAGTGTCTTTTTCTGTGTGACTTATTTCACTTAGAATCGTCGTACCTAAATCCACTCATCATGCTGCTACTAGCCTTATGACGTTGATTTCATGGCTGAGTGATATTCCTTTGTACATAAGGACCACAACTTCTTTATCCATTTTTCTCTTTCCTGGGATATTTAGGGTGTAACGAAGTGGAGGTTCTTGTCAACAGAGCAGCCCTAAACTTTGGGGTGCCTGTGTCTTGCTGATTTTTAGTTTTCCCAATTTATACGCCCATGAGTGGAAGTGCCCTATGCTCTCTAAGCTGAGTTTTTTCGATGTTTCAGGACACACCGTACACTTCTCCAGAGTGGCTGTTGGCAATTTACATCCCGCCCATCAGCGTAGCAAGGCTCCCGTTTCTCCATGGCCTGTCCTGCATTTCTGGTTTTGACACTTTATTCAGCATGGCCCTTTTGACCGATGGGAAGTGAGACTTCTTTGTAGCGCTGATTTGCCTTTCCAGGTTGCTTGGTTGGCCAAAAAGGGCGTATGCGTTTTTTCCTGAATATATTCAGGAAAAAACGCATACGCCCTTTTTGGCCAAGGGCATCATTGTCGAGGTTTTGCCGCTTTTCCCGTGCTTTAAAGGCGATTTGAATCTACCTCCTGAAATCTGTTTCCTGCAATTCTGCCTTGCTTTCAAATCCTCTTCGTTGCCTTCCCTCAATATATTTGTGGACGAGAGTTATCATTTATAACTCTGCAGGTTTGTGAATTGCAGTGCCCCTGAGCTCCATTTTTCAACTCGCTTTCTTGGGAGCTGGCCGCAAAAGCGCAGGATTGCTTCAGGCCCTATTTTGGTCCCGGGCGGCAGGCTGAGCCTGTGGTTAATTCTTCTTCCTGATGGGAAAATAGAGTGACCTGTACAAGTCCCAACACCTAGAGCTAGTGTCTCATTGGTTCCCCCTCTTCCCGTTCATCCTCAGGACAAATTGCAACCTGTACGGAACAGGAGGTTAAAGGTGCTGATTCTCCAAGGAACGAGATTGCTAGAAAAGCGGCTGGAATGGCGAACCCGAGCACAAGGAGATGAGAAATGAGGTGCGTTTTAGAAACCTTTCCCGATCACACGGTGTACCATCTTCTGGGTTTCTCATGCATGTTTTCGAAGTAGGAAGATGCCCTTGAACCTGGAGATTTGGGACCCATGGGATGGGAACCACGCAGTATTACTTTAAAGGGTCTGCGTTTGCTCACCCAACCTCACCAAACCTCTCAGCCCCAAGAGTGTCCACCCTTATGTCTCAATCAGCTGTGGGTCTAGATATGGTCAATCCAGGTGGCATCACAGCCCATGAACGAATTTAGTAAGAATTTCTCTCTCTTTCACTGTCTTTGTTTCACGGGTTTTTAAAAGTGATTGATTTTTATAAAGGGGTTTAGCTGCTTTTCACTGCTGTGTTTATGCCGCTTTACACCCATTTGACTCACTTACAGGGAGATATCAATACATAGGTTTTAACCTTCTTACTAGTCAGATATATTCTTGGGCGGTGAATAGGGGGTGTTGAGTCCAGTTCACTGAGCAAGGAGTAGGTCGTGTCTATTACATATTGGGTTTATGGAACGGTCTCTGAGCTCATTTGAAACCCTTCTTTTATGCATCACCCCACCTCACCTTTCCCGTTAAGCAGCCATAGTGTGTTTTCTAAACGTGTGACTCTGTTCTGTTTTGTAATTCAGTTCAAGGGTCGCGGTTTTTACATTCCCTCTATAAGTGATATCTTATGATAAGTGTCTTTTTCTGTGTGACTTATTTCACTTAGAATCGTCGTACCTAAATCCACTCATCATGCTGCTACTAGCCTTATGACGTTGATTTCATGGCTGAGTGATATTCCTTTGTACATAAGGACCACAACTTCTTTATCCATTTTTCTCTTTCCTGGGATATTTAGGGTGTAACGAAGTGGAGGTTCTTGTCAACAGAGCAGCCCTAAACTTTGGGGTGCCTGTGTCTTGCTGATTTGTAGTTTTCCCAATTTATACGCCCATGAGTGGAAGTGCCCTATGCTCTCTAAGCTGAGTTTTTTCGATGTTTCAGGACACACCGTACACTTCTCCAGAGTGGCTGTTGGCAATTTACATCCCGCCCATCAGCGTAGCAAGGCTCCCGTTTCTCCATGGCCTGTCCTGCATTTCTGGTTTTGACACTTTATTCAGCATGGCCCTTTTGACCGATGGGAAGTGAGACTTCTTTGTAGCGCTGATTTGCCTTTCCAGGTTGCTTGGTTGGCCAAAAAGGGCATATGCGTTTTTTCCTGAATATATTCAGGAAAAAACGCATACGCCCTTTTTGGCCAAGGGCATCATTGTCGAGGTTTTGCCGCTTTTCCCGTGCTTTAAAGGCGATTTGAATCTACCTCCTGAAATCTGTTTCCTGCAATTCTGCCGTGCTTTCAAATCCTCTTCGTTGCCTTCCCTCAATATATTTGAGGACGAGAGTTATCATTTATAACTCTGCAGGTTTGTTAATTGCAGTGCCCCTGAGCTCCATTTTTCAACTCGCTTTCTTGGGAGCTGGCCGCAAAAGCGCAGGATTGCTTTAGGCCCTATTTTGGTCCCGGGCGGCAGGCTGAGCCTGTGGTTAATTCTTCTTCCTGATGGGAAAATAGAGTGACCTGTGCCTGTCCCAACACCTAGAGCTAGTGTCTCATTGGTTCCCCCTCTTCCCGTTCATCCTCAGGACAAATTGCAACCTGTACGGAACAGGAGGTTAAAGGTGCTGATTCTCCAAGGAGGGAGATTGCTAGTAAAGCGGCTGGAATGGGGAACCCGAGCACAAGGAAATGAGAAATGAGGTGCGTTTTAGAAACCTTTCCCGATCACACGGTGTACCACCTTCTGGGTTTCTCATGCATGTTTTGGATGTAGGAAGATGCCCTTGAATCTGGAGATTTGGGACCCATGGGATGGGTACCACGCAGTATTACTCTAAAGGGTCTGCGTTTGCTCACCCAACCTCACCAAACCTCTCAGCCCCAAGAGTGTCCACCCTTATGTCTCAATCAGCTGTGGGTCTAGATATGGTCAATCCAGGTGGCATCACAGCCCCTGAACGAATTTAGTAAGAATTTCTCTCTCTTTCACTGTCTTTGTTTCACGGGTTTTTAAAAGTGATTGATTTTTATAAAGGAGTTTAGCTGCTTTTCACTGCTGTGTTTATGCCGCTTTACACCCACTTGACTCACTTACAGAGTGATATCAATACATAGGTTTTAACATTCTTATTAGTCAGATATATTCTTGGGTGGTGAATAGGGGGTGTTGAGTCCAGTTCACTGAGCAAGGAGTAGGTCGTGTCTGTTACATATTGGGTTTATGGAACGGTCTCTGCGCTAATTTGAAACCCTTCTTTTATGCATCACCCCACCTCACCTTTCCCGTTAAGCAGCCATAGTGTGTTTTCTAAACGTGTGACTCTGTTCTGTTTTGTAATTCAGTTCAAGGGTCGCGGTTTTTACATTCCCTCTATAAGTGATATCTTATGATAAGTGTCTTTTTCTGTGTGACTTATTTCACTTAGAATCGTCGTACCTAAATCCACTCATCATGCTGCTACTAGCCTTATGATGTTGATTTCATGGCTGAGTGATATTCCATTGTACATAAGGACCACAACTTCTTTATCCAGTTTTCTCTTTCCTGGGATATTTAGGGTGTAACGAAGTGGAGGTTCTTGTCAACAGAGCAGCCCTAAACTTTGGGGTGCCTGTGTCTTGCTGATTTTTAGTTTTCCCAATTTATACGCCCATGAGTGGAAGTGCCCTATGCTCTCTAAGCTGAGTTTTTTCGATGTTTCAGGACACACCGTACTCTTCTCCAGAGTGGCTGTTGGCAAGTTACATCCCGCCCATCAGCGTAGCAAGGCTCCCGTTTCTCCATGGCCTGTCCTGCATTTCTGGTTTTGACACTTTATTCAGCATGGCCCTTTTGACCGATGGGAAGCGAGACTTCTTTGTAGCGCTGATTTGCCTTTCCAGGTTGCTTGGTTGGCCAAAAAGGGCGTATGCGTTTTTTCCTGAATATATTCAGGAAAAAACGCATACGCCCTTTTTGGCCAAGGGCATCATTGTCGAGGTTTTGCCGCTTTTCCCGTGCTTTAAAGGCGATTCGAATCTACCTCCTGAAATATGTTTCCTGCAATTCTGCCTTGCTTTCAAATCCTCTTCGTTGTCTTCCATCAATATATTTGAGGACGAGAGTTATGATTTATAACTCTGCAGGTTTGTGAATTGCAGTGCCCCTGAGCTCCATTTTTCAACTCCCTTTCTTGGGAGCTGGCCGCAAAAGCGCAGGATTGCTTCAGGGCCTATTCTGTTTCCTGGCGGCAGGCTGAGCCTGTGGTTAATTCTTCTTCCTGATGGGAAAATAGAGTGACCTGTGCCTGTCCCAACACCTAGAGCTAGTGTCTCATTGGTTCCCCCTCTTCCCGTTCATCCTCAGGACAAATTGCAACCTGTATGGAACAGGAGGTTAAAGGTGCTGATTCTCCAAGGAGGGAGATTGCTAGTAAAGCGGCTGGAATGGCGAACCCGAGCACAAGGAGATGAGAAATGAGGTGCGTTTTAGAAACCTTTCCCGATCACACGGTGCACCATCTTCTGGGTTTCTCATGCCTGTTTTCAAAGTGGGAAGATGCCCTTGAACCTGGAGATTTGGGACCCATGGGATGGGTACCACGCAGTATTACTCTAAAGGGTCTGCGTTTGCTCACCCAACCTCACCAAACCTCTCAGCCCCAAGAGTGTCCACCCTTATGTCTCAATCAGCTGTGGGTCTAGATATGGTCAATCCAGGTGGCATCACAGCCCCTGAACGAATTTAGTAAGAATTTCTCTCTCTTTCACTGTCTTTGTTTCACGGGTTTTTAAAAGTGATTGATTTTTATAAAGGAGTTTAGCTGCTTTTCACTGCTGTGTTTATGCCGCTTTACAGCCACTTGACTCACTTTCAGAGAGATATCAATACATAGGTTTGAAGATTCTTACTAGTCAGATATATTCTTGGGCGGTGAATAGGGGGTGTTGAGTCCAGTTCACTGAGCAAGGAGTAGGTCGTGTCTGTTACATATTGGGTTTATGGAATGGTATCTGAGCTAATTTGAAACCCTTCTTTTATGCATCACCCCACCTCACCATTCCCGTTAAGCAGCCATAGTGTGTTTTCTAAACGTATGACTCTGTTCTGTTTTGTAATTCAGTACAAGGGTCGCGGTTTTTACATTCCCCTATAGGTGATATCTTATGATAAGTGTCTTTTTCTGTGTGACTTATTTCACTTAGAATCGTCGTACCTAAATCCACTCATCATGCTGCTACTAGCCTTATGATGTTGATTTCATGGCTGAGTGATATTCCATTGTACATAAGGACCACAACTTCTTTATCCAGTTTTCTCTTTCCTGGGATATTTAGGGTGTAACGAAGTGGAGGTTCTTGTCAACAGAGCAGCCCTAAACTTTGGTGTGCCTGTGTCTTGCTGATTTTTAGTTTTCCCAATTTATACGCCCATGAGTGGAAGTGCCCTATGCTCTCTAAGCTGAGTTTTTTCGATGTTTCAGGACACACCGTACTCTTCTCCAGAGTGGCTGTTGGCAATTTACATCCCGCCCATCAGCGTAGCAAGGCTCCCGTTTCTCCATGGCCTGTCCTGCATTTCTGGTTTTGACACTTTATTCAGCATGGCCCTTTTGACCGATGGGAAGCGAGACTTCTTTGTAGCGCTGATTTGCCTTTCCAGGTTGCTTGGTTGGCCAAAAAGGGCGTATGCGTTTTTTCCTGAATATATTCAGGAAAAAACGCATACGCCCTTTTTGGCCAAGGGCATCATTGTCGAGGTTTTGCCGCTTTTCCCGTGCTTTAAAGGCGATTTGAATCTACCTCCTGAAATCTGTTTCCTGCAATTCTGCCGTGCTTTCAAATCCTCCTCGTTGCCTTCCCTCAATATATCTGAGGACGAGAGTTATCATTTATAACTCTGCAGGTTTGTGAATTGCAGTGCCCCTGAGCTCCATTTTTCAACTCGCTTTCTTGGGAGCTGGCCGCAAAAGCGCAGGATTGCTTCAGGCCCTATTTTGGTCCCGGGCGGCAGGCTGAGCCTGTGGTTCATTCTTCTTCCTGATGGGAAAATAGAGTGACCTGTGCCTGTCCCAACACCTAGAGCTAGTGTCTCATTGGTTCCCCCTCTTCCCGTTCATCCTCAGGACAAATTGCAACCTGTACGGAACAGGAGGTTAAAGGTGCTGATTCTCCAAGGAGGGAGATTGCTAGTAAAGCGGCTGGAATGGCGAACCCGAGCACAAGGAGATGAGAAATGAGGTGCGTTTTAGAAACCTTTCCCGATCACACGGTGTACCATCTTCTGGGTTTCTCATGCATGTTTTCGAAGTAGGAAGATGCCCTTGAACCTGGAGATTTGGGACCCATGGGATGGGAACCACGCAGTATTACTTTAAAGGGTCTGCGTTTGCTCACCCAACCTCACCAAACCTCTCAGCCCCAAGAGTGTCCACCCTTATGTCTCAATCAGCTGTGGGTCTAGATATGGTCAATCCAGGTGGCATCACAGCCCCTGAACGAATTTAGTAAGAATTTCTCTCTCTTTCACTGTCTTTGTTTCACGGGTTTTTAAAAGTGATTGATTTTTATAAAGGGGTTTAGGTGCTTTTCACTGCTGTGTTTATGCCGCTTTACACCCACTTGACTCACTTACAGGGAGATATCAATACATAGGTTTTAACCTTCTTACTAGTCAGATATATTCTTGGGCGGTGAATAGGGGGTGTTGAGTCCAGTTCACTGAGCAAGGAGTAGGTCGTGTCTATTACATATTGGGTTTATGGAACGGTCTCTGAGCTCATTTGAAACCCTTGTTTTATGCATCACCTCACCTCACCTTTCCCGTTAAGCAGCCATAGTGTGTTTTCTAAACGTGTGACTCTGTTCTGTTTTGTAATTCAGTTCAAGGGTCGCGGTTTTTACATTCCCTCTATAAGTGATATCTTATGATAAGTGTCTTTTTCTGTGTGACTTATTTCACTTAGAATCGTCGTACCTAAATCCACTCATCATGCTGCTACTAGCCTTATGACGTTGATTTCATGGCTGAGTGATATTCCATTGTACATAAGGACCACAACTTCTTTATCCAGTTTTCTCTTTCCTGGGATATTTAGGGTGTAACGAAGTGGAGGTTCTTGTCAACAGAGCAGCCCTAAACTTTGGGGTGCCTGTGTCTTGCTGATTTTTAGTTTTCCCAATTTATACGCCCATGAGTGGAAGTGCCCTATGCTCTCTAAGCTGAGTTTTTTCGATGTATCAGGACACACCGTACACTTCTCCAGAGTGGCTGTTGGCAATTTACATCCCGCCCATCAGCGTAGCAAGGCTCCCGTTTCTCCATGGCCTGTCCTGCATTTCTGGTTTTGACACTTTATTCAGCATGGCCCTTTTGACCGATGGGAAGCGAGACTTCTTTGTAGCGCTGATTTGCCTTTCCAGGTTGCTTGGTTGGCCAAAAAGGGCGTATGCGTTTTTTCCTGAATATATTCAGGAAAAAACGCATACGCCCTTTTTGGCCAAGGGCATCATTGTCGAGGTTTTGCCGCTTTTCCCGTGCTTTAAAGGCGATTCGAATCTACCTCCTGAAATCTGTTTCCTGCAATTCTGCCTTGCTTTCAAATCCTCTTCGTTGCCTTCCCTCAATATATTTGAGGACGAGAGTTATCATTTATAACTCTGCAGGTTTGTGAATTGCAGTGCCCCTGAGCTCCATTTTTCAACTCGCTTTCTTGGGAGCTGGCCGCAAAAGCGCAGGATTGCTTCAGGCCCTATTTTGGTCCCGGGCGGCAGGCTGAGCCTGTGGTTAATTCTTCTTCCTGATGGGAAAATAGAGTGACCTGTGCCTGTCCCAACACCTAGAGCTAGTCTCTCATTGGTTCCCCCTCTTCCCGTTCATCCTCAGGACAAATTGCAACCTGTACGGAACAGGAGGTTAAAGGTGCTGATCCTCAAAGGAGGGAGATTGCTAGTAAAGCGGCTGGAATGGAGAACCCGAGCACAAGGAGATGAGAAATGAGGTGCGTTTTAGAAACCTTTCCCGATCACACGGTGCACCATCTTCTGGGTTTCTCATGCATGTTTTCGAAGTGGGAAGATGCCCTTGAACCTGGAGATTTGGGACCCATGGGATGGGACCCACGCAGTATTACTTTAAAGGGTCTGCGTTTGCTCACCCAACCTCACCAAACCTCTCAGCCCCAAGAGTGTCCACCCTTATGTCTCAATCAGCTGTGGGTCTAGATATGGTCAATCCAGGTGGCATCACAGCCCTTGAACGAATTTTGTAAGCATTTTTCTCTCTTTCACTGTCTTTGTTTCACGGGTTTTTAAAAGTGATTGATTTTTATAAAGGGGTTTAGCTGTTTTTTACTTCTGTGTTTATGCCGCTTTACACCCACTTGACTCACATACAGAGAGATATCAATACATAGGTTTTAAGATTCTTACTAGTCAGATATATTCTTGGGCGGTGAATAGGGGGTTTTGAGTCCAGATCACTGAGCAAGGAGTAGGTGTTGTCTATTACATATTGGGTTTATGGAACGGTCTCTGAGCTAATTTGAAACCCTTCTTTTATGCATCACCCCACCTCACCTTTCCCGTTAAGCAGCCATAGTGTGTTTTCTAAACGTGTGACTCTGTTCTGTTTTGTAATTCAGTTCAAGGGTAGTGGTTTTTACATTCCATCTATAAAAGATATTTTAAGATAAGTGTGTTTTTCTGTGTGACTTATTTCACTTATTATCGTCGTACCTAAATCCACTCATCATGCTGCTACTAGCCTTATGACGTTGATTTCATGACTGAGTGATATTCCATTGTACATAAGGACCACAACTTCTTTATCCATTTTTCTCTTTCCTGGGAAATTTAAAGTGTTACGAAGTGGAGGTTCTTGTCAACAGAGCAGCCCTAAACTTTGGGGTGCCTGTGTCTTGCTGATTTTTAGTTTTCCCAATTTATACGCCCATGAGTGGAAGTGCCCTATGCTCTCTAAGCTGAGTTTTTTCGATGTTTCAGGACACACCGTACACTTCTCCAGAGGGGCTGTTGGCAATTTACATCCCGCCCATCAGCATAGCAAGGCTCCCGTTTCTCCATGGCCTGTCCTGCATTTCTGGTTTTGACACTTTATTCAGCATGGCCCTTTTGACCGATGGGAAGCGAGACTTCTTTGTAGCGCTGATTTGCCTTTCCAGGTTGCTTCGTTGGCCAAAAAGGGCGTAAGCGTTTTTTCCTGAATATATTCAGGAAAAAACGCTTACGCCCTTTTTGGCCAAGGGCATCATGGTCGAGGTTTTGCCGCTTTTCCCGTGCTTTAAAGGCGATTCGAATCTACCTCCTGAAATCTGTTTCCTGCAATTCTGCCTTGCTTTCAAATCCTCTTCGTTGCCTTCCTTCAATATATTTGTGGACGAGAGTTATCATTTATAACTCTGCAGGTTTGTGAATTGCAGTGCACCTGAGCTCCATGTTTCAACTCTCTTTCTTGGGAGCTGGCCGCAAAAGCGCAGGATTGCTTCAGGCCCTATTCTGGTCCCGGGCGGCAGGCTGAGCCTGTGGTTAATTCTTCTTCCTGATGGGAAAATAGAGTGACCTGTGCCTGTCCCAACACCTAGAGCTAGTGTCTCATTGGTTCCCCCTCTTCCCGTTCATCCTCAGGACAAATTGCAACCTGTACGGAAGAGGAGGTTAAAGGTGCTGATTCTCCAAGGAGGGAGATTGTTAGTAAAGCGGCTGGAATGGCGAACCCGAGACCAAGGAGATGAGAAATGAGGTGCGTTTTAGAAACCTTTCCCGATCACACGGTGTACCATCTTCTGGATTTCTCATGCATGTTTTCGATGTAGGAAGATGCCCTTGAACCTGGAGATTTGGGACCCATGGAATGGGTACCACGCAGTATTACTCTAAAGGGTCTGAGTTTGCTCACCCAACCACACCAAACCTCTTAGCCCCAAGAGTGTCCACCCTTATGTCTCAATCAGCTATGGGTCTACATATGGTCAATCCAGGTGGCATCAGAGCCACTGAACGAATTTAGTAAGAATTTCTCTATCTTTCACTGTTTTGTTTCACGGGTTTTTAAAAGTGATTGATTTTTATAAAGGGGTTTAGCTGCTTTTCACTGCTGTGTTTATGCCCCTTTACACCCACTTGACTCACTTACAGGGAGATATCAATAAATAGGTTTTAAGATTCTTACTCCTCAGATATATTCTTGGGCGGTGAATAGGGGTTGTTGAGTCCAATTCACTGAGCAAGGAGTAGGTCGTGTCTATTACATATTGGGTTTATGGAACGGTCTCTTAGCTAATTGGAAACCCTTCTTTTATGCATCACCCCACCTCACCTTTCCCGTTAAGCAGCCATAGTGTGTTTTCTAAACGTGTGACTCTGTTCTGTTTTGTAATTCAGTTCAAGGGTAGCGGTTTTTACATTCCCTCCATAAGTGATATCTTATGATAAGTGTCTTTTTCTGTGTGACTTATTTCACTTAGAATCGTCGTACCTAAATCCACTCATCATGCTGCTACTAGCCTTATGACGTTGATTTCACGGCTGAGTGATATTCCATTGTACATAAGGACCACAACTTCTTTATCCATTTCTCTCTTTCCTGGGATATTTAAGGTGTAACGAAGTGGAGGTTCTTGTCAACAGAGCAGCCCTAAACTTTGGGGTGCCTGTGTCTTGCTGATTTTTAGTTTTCCCAATTTATACGCCCATGAGTGGAAGTGCCCTATGCTCTCTAAGCTGAGTTTTTTAGATGTTTCAGGACACACCGTACACTTCTCCAGAGTGGCTGTTGGCAATTTACATCCCCCCCATCAGCGTAGCAAGGCTCCCGTTTCTCCATGGCCTGTCCTGCATATCTGGTTTTGACACTTTATTCAGCATGGCCCTTTTGACCGATGGGAAGCGAGACTTCTTTGTAGCGCTGATTTGCCTTTCCAGGTTGCTTGGTTGGCCAAAAACGGCGTATGCGTTTTTTCCTGAATATATTCAGCAAGAAACGCATACGCCCTTTTTGGCCAAGGGCATCATTGTCGAGGTTTTGCCGCTTTTCCCGTGCTTTAAAGGCGATTCGAATCTACCTCCTGAAATCTGTTTCCTGCAATTCTGCCTTGCTTTCAAATCCTCTTCGTTGCCTTCCGTCAATATATTTGTGGACGAGAGTTATCATTTATAACTCTGCAGGTTTGTGAATTGCAGTGCCCCTGAGCTCCATGTTTCAACTCGCTTTCTTGGGGGCTGGCGGCAAAAGTGCAGGATTGCTTCAGGCCCTATTCTGGTTCCGGGCGGAAGGCTGAGCCTGTGGTTAATTCTTCTTCCTGATGGGAAAATAGAGTGACCTGTGCCTGTCCCAACACCTAGAGCTAGTGCCTCATTGGTTCACCCTCTTCCCATTCATCCTCAGGACAAATTGCAACCTGTAGGGAACAGGAGGTTAAAGGTGCTGATTCTCCAAGGAGGGAGATTGTTAGTAAAGCGGCTGGAATGGCGAACCCGAGCCCAAGGAGATCAGAAATGAGGTGCGTTTTAGAAACCTTTCCCGATCACACGATGTACCATCTTCTGGGTTTCTCATGCATGTTTTCGATGTAGGAAGATGCCCTTGAACCTGGAGAGTTGGGACCCATGGAATGGGTACCACGCAGTATTACTCTAAAGGGTGTGCGTTTGCTCACCCAACCTCACCAAATCTCTTAGCCCCAAGAGTGTCCACCCTTATGTCTCAATCAGCTGTGGGTCTAGATATGGTCAATCCAGGTGGCATCACAGCCACTGAACGAATTTAGTAAGAATTTCTCTATCTTTCACTGTCGTTGTTTCACGGGTTTTTAAAAGTGATTGATTTTTATAAAGGGGTTTAGCTGCTTTTCACTGCTGTGTTTATGCCCCTTTACACCCACTTGACTCACTTACAGGGAGATATCAATACATAGGTTTTAAGATTCCTACTAGTCAGATATATTCTTGGGCGGTGAATAGGGGGTGTTGAGTCCAGTTCACTGAGCAAGGAGTAGGTCGTGTCTATTACATATTGGGTTTATGGAACGGTATCTGAGCTAATTTGAAACCCTTGTTTTATGCATCACCCCACCTCACCTTTCCCGTTAAGCAGCCATAGTGTGTTTTCTAAACGTGTGACTCTGTTCTGTTTTGTAATTCAGTTCAAGGGTAGCGGTTTTTATATTCGCTCTATAAGTGATATCTTATGATAAGTGTCTTTTTCTGCGTGACTTATTTCACTTAAAATCGTCGTACCTAAATCCACTCATCATGCTGCTACTAGCCTTATGACGTTGATTTCATGGCTGAGTGATATTCCATTGTACATAAGGACCACAACTTCTTTATCCATTTCTCTCTTTCCTGGGATATTTAAGGTGTAACGAAGTGGAGGTTCTTGTCAACAGAGCAGCCCTAAACTTTGGGGTGCCTGTGTCTTGCTGATTTTTAGTTTTCCCAATTTATACGCCCATGAGTGGAAGTGCCCTATGCTCTCTAAGCTGAGTTTTTTAGATGTTTCACGACACACCGTACACTTCTCCAGAGTGGCTGTTGGCAATTTACATCCCGCCCATCAGCGTAGCAAGGCTCCCGTTTCTCCATGGCCTGTCCTGCATTTCTGGTTTTGACACTTTATTCAGCATGGCCATTTTGACCGGTGGGAAGCGAGACTTCTTTGTAGCGCTGATTTGCCTTTCCAGGTTGCTTGGTTGGCCAAAAAGGGCGTATGCGTTTTTTCCTGAATATATTCAGGAAAAAACGCATACGCCCTTTTTGGCCAAGGGCATCATTGTCGAGGTTTTGCCGCTTTTCCCGTGCTTTAAAGGCGATTCGAATCTACCTCCTGAAATCTGTTTCCTGCAATTCTGCCTTGCTTTCAAATCCTCTTCGTTGTCTGCCATCAATATATTTGTGGACGAGAGTTATCATTTATAACTCTGCAGGTTTGTGAATTGCAGTGCCCCTGAGCTCCATTTTTCAACTCGCTTTCTTGGGAGCTGGCCGCAAAAGCGCAGGATTGCTTCAGGCCCTATTCTGGTCCCGGGCGGCAGGCTGAGCCTGTGGTTAATTCTTCTTCCTGATGGGAAAATAGAGTGACCTGTGCCTGTCCCAACACCTAGAGCTAGTGTCTCATTGGTTCCCCCTCTTCCCGTTCATCCTCAGGACAAATTGCAACCTGTACGGAACAGGAGGTTAAAGGTGCTGATTCTCCAAGGAGGGAGATTGCTAGTAAAGCGGCTGGAATGGCGAACCCGAGCACAGGGAGATGAGAAATGAGGTGCGTTTTAGAAACCTTTCCCGATCACACGGTGTACCATCTTCTGGGTTTCTCATGCATGTTTTCGAAGTAGGAAGATGCCCTTGAACCTGGAGATTTGGGACCCATGGGATGGGAACCACGCAGTATTACTTTAAAGGGTCTGCGTTTGCTCACCCAACCTCACCAAACCTCTCAGCCCCAAGAGTGTCCACCCTTATGTCTCAATCAGCTGTGGGTCTAGATATGGTCAATCCAGGTGGCATCACAGCCCCTGAACGAATGTAGTAAGAATTTCTCTATCTTTCACTGTCTTTGTTTCACGGGTTTTTAAAAGTGATTGATTTTTATAAAGGGGTTTAGCTGCTTTTCACTGCTGTGTTTATGCCGCTTTACACCCACTTGACTCACTTACAGAGAGATATCAATACATAGGTTTTAACCTTCTTACTAGTCAGATATATTCTTGGGCGGTGAATAGGGGGTGTTGAGTCCAGTTCACTGAGCAAGGAGTAGGTCGTGTCTATTACATATTGGGTTTATGGAACGGTCTCTGAGCTCATTTGAAACCCTTCTTTTATGCATCACCCCACCTCACCTTTCCCGTTAAGCAGCCATAGTGTGTTTTCTAAACGTGTGACTCTGTTCTGTTTTGTAATTCAGTTCAAGGGTCGCGGTTTTTACATTCCCTCTATAAGTGATATCTTATGATAAGTGTCTTTTTCTGTGTGACTTATTTCACTTAGAATCGTCGTACCTAAATCCACTCATCATGCTGCTACTAGCCTTATGACGTTGATTTCATGGCTGAGTGATATTCCTTTGTACATAAGGACCACAACTTCTTTATCCATTTTTCTCTTTCCTGGGATATTTAGGGTGTAACGAAGTGGAGGTTCTTGTCAACAGAGCAGCCCTAAACTTTGGGGTGCCTGTGTCTTGCTGATTTTTAGTTTTCCCAATTTATACGCCCATGAGTGGAAGTGCCCTATGCTCTCTAAGCTGAGTTTTTTCGATGTTTCAGGACACACCGTACACTTCTCCAGAGTGGCTGTTGGCAATTTACATCCCGCCCATCAGCGTAGCAAGGCTCCCGTTTCTCCATGGCCTGTCCTGCATTTCTGGTTTTGACACTTTATTCAGCATGGCCCTTTTGACCGATGGGAAGTGAGACTTCTTTGTAGCGCTGATTTGCCTTTCCAGGTTGCTTGGTTGGCCAAAAAGGGCGTATGCGTTTTTTCCTGAATATATTCAGGAAAAAACGCATACGCCCTTTTTGGCCAAGGGCATCATTGTCGAGGTTTTGCCGCTTTTCCCGTGCTTTAAAGGCGATTCGAATCTACCTCCTGAAATATGTTTCCTGCAATTCTGCCTTGCTTTCAAATCCTCTTCGTTGTCTTCCATCAATATATTTGAGGACGAGAGTTATGATTTATAACTCTGCAGGTTTGTGAATTGCAGTGCCCCTGAGCTCCATTTTTCAACTCCCTTTCTTGGGAGCTGGCCGCAAAAGCGCAGGATTGCTTCAGGGCCTATTCTGTTTCCTGGCGGCAGGCTGAGCCTGTGGTTAATTCTTCTTCCTGATGGGAAAATAGAGTGACCTGTGCCTGTCCCAACACCTAGAGCTAGTGTCTCATTGGTTCCCCCTCTTCCCGTTCATCCTCAGGACAAATTGCAACCTGTATGGAACAGGAGGTTAAAGGTGCTGATTCTCCAAGGAGGGAGATTGCTAGTAAAGCGGCTGGAATGGCGAACCCGAGCACAAGGAGATGAGAAATGAGGTGCGTTTTAGAAACCTTTCCCGATCACACGGTGCACCATCTTCTGGGTTTCTCATGCCTGTTTTCAAAGTGGGAAGATGCCCTTGAACCTGGAGATTTGGGACCCATGGGATGGGTACCACGCAGTATTACTCTAAAGGGTCTGCGTTTGCTCACCCAACCTCACCAAACCTCTCAGCCCCAAGAGTGTCCACCCTTATGTCTCAATCAGCTGTGGGTCTAGATATGGTCAATCCAGGTGGCATCACAGCCCCTGAACGAATTTAGTAAGAATTTCTCTCTCTTTCACTGTCTTTGTTTCACGGGTTTTTAAAAGTGATTGATTTTTATAAAGGAGTTTAGCTGCTTTTCACTGCTGTGTTTATGCCGCTTTACAGCCACTTGACTCACTTTCAGAGAGATATCAATACATAGGTTTGAAGATTCTTACTAGTCAGATATATTCTTGGGCGGTGAATAGGGGGTGTTGAGTCCAGTTCACTGAGCAAGGAGTAGGTCGTGTCTGTTACATATTGGGTTTATGGAATGGTATCTGAGCTAATTTGAAACCCTTCTTTTATGCATCACCCCACCTCACCATTCCCGTTAAGCAGCCATAGTGTGTTTTCTAAACGTATGACTCTGTTCTGTTTTGTAATTCAGTACAAGGGTCGCGGTTTTTACATTCCCTCTATAGGTGATATCTTATGATAAGTGTCTTTTTCTGTGTGACTTATTTCACTTAGAATCGTCGTACCTAAATCCACTCATCATGCTGCTACTAGCCTTATGATGTTGATTTCATGGCTGAGTGATATTCCATTGTACATAAGGACCACAACTTCTTTATCCAGTTTTCTCTTTCCTGGGATATTTAGGGTGTAACGAAGTGGAGGTTCTTGTCAACAGAGCAGCCCTAAACTTTGGTGTGCCTGTGTCTTGCTGATTTTTAGTTTTCCCAATTTATACGCCCATGAGTGGAAGTGCCCTATGCTCTCTAAGCTGAGTTTTTTCGATGTTTCAGGACACACCGTACTCTTCTCCAGAGTGGCTGTTGGCAATTTACATCCCGCCCATCAGCGTAGCAAGGCTCCCGTTTCTCCATGGCCTGTCCTGCATTTCTGGTTTTGACACTTTATTCAGCATGGCCCTTTTGACCGATGGGAAGCGAGACTTCTTTGTAGCGCTGATTTGCCTTTCCAGGTTGCTTGGTTGGCCAAAAAGGGCGTATGCGTTTTTTCCTGAATATATTCAGGAAAAAACGCATACGCCCTTTTTGGCCAAGGGCATCATTGTCGAGGTTTTGCCGCTTTTCCCGTGCTTTAAAGGCGATTTGAATCTACCTCCTGAAATCTGTTTCCTGCAATTCTGCCGTGCTTTCAAATCCTCCTCGTTGCCTTCCCTCAATATATCTGAGGACGAGAGTTATCATTTATAACTCTGCAGGTTTGTGAATTGCAGTGCCCCTGAGCTCCATTTTTCAACTCGCTTTCTTGGGAGCTGGCCGCAAAAGCGCAGGATTGCTTCAGGCCCTATTTTGGTCCCGGGCGGCAGGCTGAGCCTGTGGTTCATTCTTCTTCCTGATGGGAAAATAGAGTGACCTGTGCCTGTCCCAACACCTAGAGCTAGTGTCTCATTGGTTCCCCCTCTTCCCGTTCATCCTCAGGACAAATTGCAACCTGTACGGAACAGGAGGTTAAAGGTGCTGATTCTCCAAGGAGGGAGATTGCTAGTAAAGCGGCTGGAATGGCGAACCCGAGCACAAGGAGATGAGAAATGAGGTGCGTTTTAGAAACCTTTCCCGATCACACGGTGTACCATCTTCTGGGTTTCTCATGCATGTTTTCGAAGTAGGAAGATGCCCTTGAACCTGGAGATTTGGGACCCATGGGATGGGAACCACGCAGTATTACTTTAAAGGGTCTGCGTTTGCTCACCCAACCTCACCAAACCTCTCAGCCCCAAGAGTGTCCACCCTTATGTCTCAATCAGCTGTGGGTCTAGATATGGTCAATCCAGGTGGCATCACAGCCCCTGAACGAATTTAGTAAGAATTTCTCTCTCTTTCACTGTCTTTGTTTCACGGGTTTTTAAAAGTGATTGATTTTTATAAAGGGGTTTAGGTGCTTTTCACTGCTGTGTTTATGCCGCTTTACACCCACTTGACTCACTTACAGGGAGATATCAATACATAGGTTTTAACCTTCTTACTAGTCAGATATATTCTTGGGCGGTGAATAGGGGGTGTTGAGTCCAGTTCACTGAGCAAGGAGTAGGTCGTGTCTATTACATATTGGGTTTATGGAACGGTCTCTGAGCTCATTTGAAACCCTTGTTTTATGCATCACCTCACCTCACCTTTCCCGTTAAGCAGCCATAGTGTGTTTTCTAAACGTGTGACTCTGTTCTGTTTTGTAATTCAGTTCAAGGGTCGCGGTTTTTACATTCCCTCTATAAGTGATATCTTATGATAAGTGTCTTTTTCTGTGTGACTTATTTCACTTAGAATCGTCGTACCTAAATCCACTCATCATGCTGCTACTAGCCTTATGACGTTGATTTCATGGCTGAGTGATATTCCATTGTACATAAGGACCACAACTTCTTTATCCAGTTTTCTCTTTCCTGGGATATTTAGGGTGTAACGAAGTGGAGGTTCTTGTCAACAGAGCAGCCCTAAACTTTGGGGTGCCTGTGTCTTGCTGATTTTTAGTTTTCCCAATTTATACGCCCATGAGTGGAAGTGCCCTATGCTCTCTAAGCTGAGTTTTTTCGATGTATCAGGACACACCGTACACTTCTCCAGAGTGGCTGTTGGCAATTTACATCCCGCCCATCAGCGTAGCAAGGCTCCCGTTTCTCCATGGCCTGTCCTGCATTTCTGGTTTTGACACTTTATTCAGCATGGCCCTTTTGACCGATGGGAAGCGAGACTTCTTTGTAGCGCTGATTTGCCTTTCCAGGTTGCTTGGTTGGCCAAAAAGGGCGTATGCGTTTTTTCCTGAATATATTCAGGAAAAAACGCATACGCCCTTTTTGGCCAAGGGCATCATTGTCGAGGTTTTGCCGCTTTTCCCGTGCTTTAAAGGCGATTCGAATCTACCTCCTGAAATCTGTTTCCTGCAATTCTGCCTTGCTTTCAAATCCTCTTCGTTGCCTTCCCTCAATATATTTGAGGACGAGAGTTATCATTTATAACTCTGCAGGTTTGTGAATTGCAGTGCCCCTGAGCTCCATTTTTCAACTCGCTTTCTTGGGAGCTGGCCGCAAAAGCGCAGGATTGCTTCAGGCCCTATTTTGGTCCCGGGCGGCAGGCTGAGCCTGTGGTTAATTCTTCTTCCTGATGGGAAAATAGAGTGACCTGTGCCTGTCCCAACACCTAGAGCTAGTGTCTCATTGGTTCCCCCTCTTCCCGTTCATCCTCAGGACAAATTGCAACCTGTACGGAACAGGAGGTTAAAGGTGCTGATTCTCCAAGGAGGGAGATTGCTAGAAAAGCGGCTGGAATGGCGAACCCGAGCCCAAGGAGATGAGAAATGAGGTGCGTTTTAGAAACCTTTCCCGATCACACGGTGTACCATCTTCTGGGTTTCTCATGCATGTTTTCGAAGTAGGAAGATGCCCTTGAACCTGGAGATTTGGGACCCATGGGATGGGAACCACGCAGTATTACTTTAAAGGGTCTGCGTTTGCTCACCCAACCTCACCAAGCCTCTCAGCCCCAAGAGTGTCCACCCTTATGTCTCAATCAGCTGTGGGTCTAGATATGGTCAATCCAGGTGGCATCACAGCCCATGAACGAATTTAGTAAGAATTTCTCTCTCTTTCACTGTCTTTGTTTCACGGGTTTTTAAAAGTGATTGATTTTTATAAAGGGGTTTAGCTGCTTTTCACTGCTGTGTTTATGCCGCTTTACAGCCACTTGACTCACTTTCAGGGAGATATCAATACATAGGTTTTAACCTTCTTACTAGTCAGATATATTCTTGGGCGGTGAATAGGGGGTGTTGAGTCCAGTTCACTGAGCAAGGAGTAGGTCGTGTCTATTACATATTGGGTTTATGGAACGGTCTCTGAGCTAATTTGAAACCCTTCTTTTATGCATCACCCCACCTCACCTTTCCCGTTAAGCAGCCATAGTGTGTTTTCTAAACGTGTGACTCTGTTCTGTTTTGTAATTCAGTTCAAGGGTCGCGGTTTTTACATTCCCTCTATAAGTGATATCTTATGATAAGTGTCTTTTTCTGTGTGACTTATTTCACTTAGAATCGTCGTACCTAAATCCACTCATCATGCTGCTACTAGCCTTATGACGTTGATTTCATGGCTGAGTGATATTCCTTTGTACATAAGGACCACAACTTCTTTATCCATTTTTCTCTTTCCTGGGATATTTAGGGTGTAACGAAGTGGAGGTTCTTGTCAACAGAGCAGCCCTAAACTTTGGGGTGCCTGTGTCTTGCTGATTTGTAGTTTTCCCAATTTATACGCCCATGAGTGGAAGTGCCCTATGCTCTCTAAGCTGAGTTTTTTCGATGTTTCAGGACACACCGTACACTTCTCCAGAGTGGCTGTTGGCAATTTACATCCCGCCCATCAGCGTAGCAAGGCTCCCGTTTCTCCATGGCCTGTCCTGCATTTCTGGTTTTGACACTTTATTCAGCATGGCCCTTTTGACCGATGGGAAGTGAGACTTCTTTGTAGCGCTGATTTGCCTTTCCAGGTTGCTTGGTTGGCCAAAAAGGGCGTATGCGTTTTTTCCTGAATATATTCAGGAAAAAACGCATACGCCCTTTTTGGCCAAGGGCATCATTGTCGAGGTTTTGCCGCTTTTCCCGTGCTTTAAAGGCGATTTGAATCTACCTCCTGAAATCTGTTTCCTGCAATTCTGCCGTGCTTTCAAATCCTCTTCGTTGCCTTCCCTCAATATATTTGAGGACGAGAGTTATCATTTATAACTCTGCAGGTTTGTGAATTGCAGTGCCCCTGAGCTCCATTTTTCAACTCGCTTTCTTGGGAGCTGGCCGCAAAAGCGCAGGATTGCTTTAGGCCCTATTTTGGTCCCGGGCGGCAGGCTGAGCCTGTGGTTCATTCTTCTTCCTGATGGGAAAATAGAGTGACCTGTGCCTGTCCCAACACCTAGAGCTAGTGTCTCATTGGTTCCCCCTCTTCCCGTTCATCCTCAGGACAAATTGCAACCTGTACGGAACAGGAGGTTAAAGGTGCTGATTCTCCAAGGAGGGAGATTGCTAGTAAAGCGGCTGGAATGGGGAACCCGAGCACAAGGAAATGAGAAATGAGGTGCGTTTTAGAAACCTTTCCCGATCACACGGTGTACCACCTTCTGGGTTTCTCATGCATGTTTTGGATGTAGGAAGATGCCCTTGAATCTGGAGATTTGGGACCCATGGGATGGGTACCACGCAGTATTACTCTAAAGGGTCTGCGTTTGCTCACCCAACCTCACCAAACCTCTCAGCCCCAAGAGTGTCCACCCTTATGTCTCAATCAGCTGTGGGTCTAGATATGGTCAATCCAGGTGGCATCACAGCCCCTGAACGAATTTAGTAAGAATTTCTCTCTCTTTCACTGTCTTTGTTTCACGGGTTTTTAAAAGTGATTGATTTTTATAAAGGAGTTTAGCTGCTTTTCACTGCTGTGTTTATGCCGCTTTACACCCACTTGACTCACTTACAGAGTGATATCAATACATAGGTTTTAACATTCTTATTAGTCAGATATATTCTTGGGTGGTGAATAGGGGGTGTTGAGTCCAGTTCACTGAGCAAGGAGTAGGTCGTGTCTGTTACATATTGGGTTTATGGAATGGTATCTGAGCTAATTTGAAACCCTTCTTTTATGCATCACCCCACCTCACCTTTCCCGTTAAGCAGCCATAGTGTGTTTTCTAAACGTGTGCCTCTGTTCTGTTTTGTAATTCAGTTCAAGGGTCGCGGTTTTTACATTCCCTCTATAAGTGATATCTTATGATAAGTGTCTTTTTCTGTGTGACTTATTTCACTTAGAATCGTCGTACCTAAATCCACTCATCATGCTGCTACTAGCCTTATGATGTTGATTTCATGGCTGAGTGATATTCCATTGTACATAAGGACCACAACTTCTTTATCCAGTTTTCTCTTTCCTGGGATATTTAGGGTGTAACGAAGTGGAGGTTCTTGTCAACAGAGCAGCCCTAAACTTTGGGGTGCCTGTGTCTTGCTGATTTTTAGTTTTCCCAATTTATACGCCCATGAGTGGAAGTGCCCTATGCTCTCTAAGCTGAGTTTTTTCGATGTTTCAGGACACACCGTACTCTTCTCCAGAGTGGCTGTTGGCAAGTTACATCCCGCCCATCAGCGTAGCAAGGCTCCCGTTTCTCCATGGCCTGTCCTGCATTTCTGGTTTTGACACTTTATTCAGCATGGCCCTTTTGACCGATGGGAAGCGAGACTTCTTTGTAGCGCTGATTTGCCTTTCCAGGTTGCTTGGTTGGCCAAAAAGGGCGTATGCGTTTTTTCCTGAATATATTCAGGAAAAAACGCATACGCCCTTTTTGGCCAAGGGCATCATTGTCGAGGTTTTGCCGCTTTTCCCGTGCTTTAAAGGCGATTCGAATCTACCTCCTGAAATATGTTTCCTGCAATTCTGCCTTGCTTTCAAATCCTCTTCGTTGTCTTCCATCAATATATTTGAGGACGAGAGTTATGATTTATAACTCTGCAGGTTTGTGAATTGCAGTGCCCCTGAGCTCCATTTTTCAACTCCCTTTCTTGGGAGCTGGCCGCAAAAGCGCAGGATTGCTTCAGGGCCTATTCTGTTTCCTGGCGGCAGGCTGAGCCTGTGGTTAATTCTTCTTCCTGATGGGAAAATAGAGTGACCTGTGCCTGTCCCAACACCTAGAGCTAGTGTCTCATTGGTTCCCCCTCTTCCCGTTCATCCTCAGGACAAATTGCAACCTGTATGGAACAGGAGGTTAAAGGTGCTGATTCTCCAAGGAGGGAGATTGCTAGTAAAGCGGCTGGAATGGCGAACCCGAGCACAAGGAGATGAGAAATGAGGTGCGTTTTAGAAACCTTTCCCGATCACACGGTGCACCATCTTCTGGGTTTCTCATGCCTGTTTTCAAAGTGGGAAGATGCCCTTGAACCTGGAGATTTGGGACCCATGGGATGGGTACCACGCAGTATTACTCTAAAGGGTCTGCGTTTGCTCACCCAACCTCACCAAACCTCTCAGCCCCAAGAGTGTCCACCCTTATGTCTCAATCAGCTGTGGGTCTAGATATGGTCAATCCAGGTGGCATCACAGCCCCTGAACGAATTTAGTAAGAATTTCTCTCTCTTTCACTGTCTTTGTTTCACGGGTTTTTAAAAGTGATTGATTTTTATAAAGGAGTTTAGCTGCTTTTCACTGCTGTGTTTATGCCGCTTTACAGCCACTTGACTCACTTTCAGAGAGATATCAATACATAGGTTTGAAGATTCTTACTAGTCAGATATATTCTTGGGCGGTGAATAGGGGGTGTTGAGTCCAGTTCACTGAGCAAGGAGTAGGTCGTGTCTGTTACATATTGGGTTTATGGAATGGTATCTGAGCTAATTTGAAACCCTTCTTTTATGCATCACCCCACCTCACCTTTCCCGTTAAGCAGCCATAGTGTGTTTTCTAAACGTATGACTCTGTTCTGTTTTGTAATTCAGTACAAGGGTCGCGGTTTTTACATTCCCTCTATAGGTGATATCTTATGATAAGTGTCTTTTTCTGTGTGACTTATTTCACTTAGAATCGTCGTACCTAAATCCACTCATCATGCTGCTACTAGCCTTATGATGTTGATTTCATGGCTGAGTGATATTCCATTGTACATAAGGACCACAACTTCTTTATCCAGTTTTCTCTTTCCTGGGATATTTAGGGTGTAACGAAGTGGAGGTTCTTGTCAACAGAGCAGCCCTAAACTTTGGTGTGCCTGTGTCTTGCTGATTTTTAGTTTTCCCAATTTATACGCCCATGAGTGGAAGTGCCCTATGCTCTCTAAGCTGAGTTTTTTCGATGTTTCAGGACACACCGTACTCTTCTCCAGAGTGGCTGTTGGCAATTTACATCCCGCCCATCAGCGTAGCAAGGCTCCCGTTTCTCCATGGCCTGTCCTGCATTTCTGGTTTTGACACTTTATTCAGCATGGCCCTTTTGACCGATGGGAAGCGAGACTTCTTTGTAGCGCTGATTTGCCTTTCCAGGTTGCTTGGTTGGCCAAAAAGGGCGTATGCGTTTTTTCCTGAATATATTCAGGAAAAAACGCATACGCCCTTTTTGGCCAAGGGCATCATTGTCGAGGTTTTGCCGCTTTTCCCGTGCTTTAAAGGCGATTCGAATCTACCTCCTGAAATCTGTTTCCTGCAATTCTGCCTTGCTTTCAAATCCTCTTCGTTGTCTTCCATCAATATATTTGAGGACGAGAGTTATGATTTATAACTCTGCAGGTTTGTGAATTGCAGTGCCCCTGAGCTCCATTTTTCAACTCCCTTTCTTGGGAGCTCGCCGCAAAAGCGCAGGATTGCTTCAGGGCCTATTCTGTTTCCTGGCGGCAGGCTGAGCCTGTGGTTAATTCTTCTTCCTGATGGGAAAATAGAGTGACCTGTGCCTGTCCCAACACCTAGAGCTAGTGTCTCATTGGTTCCCCCTCTTCCCGTTCATCCTCAGGACAAATTGCAACCTGTACGGAACAGGAGGTTAAAGGTGCTGATTCTCCAAGGAGGGAGATTGCTAGTAAAGCGGCTGGAATGGCGAACCCGAGCACAAGGAGATGAGAAATGAGGTGCGTTTTAGAAACCTTTCCCGATCACACGGTGCACCATCTTCTGGATTTCTCATGCCTGTTTTCAAAGTGGGAAGATGCCCTTGAACCTGGAGATTTGGGACCCATGGGATGGGAACCATGCAGTATTACTTTAAAGGGTCTACGTTTGCTCACCCAACCTCACAAACCTCTCAGCCTCAAGAGTGTCCACCCTTATGTCTCAATCAGCTGTGGGTCTATATATGGTCAATCCAGGTGGCATCACAGCCCCTGACCGAATTTAGTAAGAATTTCTCTCTCTTTCACTGTCTTTGTTTCACGGGTTTTTAAAAGTGATTGATTTTTATAAAGGGGTTTAGCTGCTTTTCACTGCTGTGTTTATGCCACTTTACAGCCACTTGACTCACTTTCAGAGAGATATCAATACATAGGTTTGAAGATTCTTACTAGTCAGATATATTCTTGGGCGGTGAATAGGGGGTGTTGAGTCCAGTTCACTGAGCAAGGAGTAGGTCGTGTGTATTACATATTGGGTTTATGGAACGGTCTCTGAGCTAATTTGAAACCCTTCTTTTATGCATCACCCCACCTCACCTTTCCCGTTAAGCAGCCATAGTGTTTTTTCTAAACGTGTGCCTCTGTTCTGTTTTGTAATTCAGTTCAAGGTCGCGGTTTTTACATTCCCTCTATAAGTGATATCTTATGATAAGTGTCTTTTTCTGTGTGACTTATTTCACTTAGAATCGTCGTACCTAAATCCACTCATCATGCTGCTACTAGCCTTATGATGTTGATTTCATGGCTGAGTGATATTCCATTGTACATAAGGACCACAACTTCTTTATCCAGTTTTCTCTTTCCTGGGATATTTAGGGTGTAACGAAGTGGAGGTTCTTGTCAACAGAGCAGCCCTAAACTTTGGGGTGCCTGTGTCTTGCTGATTTTTAGTTTTCCCAATTTATACGCCCATGAGTGGAAGTGCCCTATGCTCTCTAAGCTGAGTTTTTTCGATGTTTCAGGACACACCGTACTCTTCTCCAGAGTGGCTGTTGGCAAGTTACATCCCGCCCATCAGCGTAGCAAGGCTCCCGTTTCTCCATGGCCTGTCCTGCATTTCTGGTTTTGACACTTTATTCAGCATGGCCCTTTTGACCGATGGGAAGCGAGACTTCTTTGTAGCGCTGATTTGCCTTTCCAGGTTGCTTGGTTGGCCAAAAAGGGCGTATGCGTTTTTTCCTGAATATATTCAGGAAAAAACGCATACGCCCTTTTTGGCCAAGGGCATCATTGTCGAGGTTTTGCCGCTTTTCCCGTGCTTTAAAGGCGATTCGAATCTACCTCCTGAAATATGTTTCCTGCAATTCTGCCTTGCTTTCAAATCCTCTTCGTTGTCTTCCATCAATATATTTGAGGACGAGAGTTATGATTTATAACTCTGCAGGTTTGTGAATTGCAGTGCCCCTGAGCTCCATTTTTCAACTCCCTTTCTTGGGAGCTGGCCGCAAAAGCGCAGGATTGCTTCAGGGCCTATTCTGTTTCCTGGCGGCAGGCTGAGCCTGTGGTTAATTCTTCTTCCTGATGGGAAAATAGAGTGACCTGTGCCTGTCCCAACACCTAGAGCTAGTGTCTCATTGGTTCCCCCTCTTCCCGTTCATCCTCAGGACAAATTGCAACCTGTATGGAACAGGAGGTTAAAGGTGCTGATTCTCCAAGGAGGGAGATTGCTAGTAAAGCGGCTGGAATGGCGAACCCGAGCACAAGGAGATGAGAAATGAGGTGCGTTTTAGAAACCTTTCCCGATCACACGGTGCACCATCTTCTGGGTTTCTCATGCCTGTTTTCAAAGTGGGAAGATGCCCTTGAACCTGGAGATTTGGGACCCATGGGATGGGTACCACGCAGTATTACTCTAAAGGGTCTGCGTTTGCTCACCCAACCTCACCAAACCTCTCAGCCCCAAGAGTGTCCACCCTTATGTCTCAATCAGCTGTGGGTCTAGATATGGTCAATCCAGGTGGCATCACAGCCCCTGAACGAATTTAGTAAGAATTTCTCTCTCTTTCACTGTCTTTGTTTCACGGGTTTTTAAAAGTGATTGATTTTTATAAAGGAGTTTAGCTGCTTTTCACTGCTGTGTTTATGCCGCTTTACAGCCACTTGACTCACTTTCAGAGAGATATCAATACATAGGTTTGAAGATTCTTACTAGTCAGATATATTCCTGGGCGGTGAATAGGGGGTGTTGAGTCCAGTTCACTGAGCAAGGAGTAGGTCGTGTCTGTTACATATTGGGTTTATGGAATGGTATCTGAGCTAATTTGAAACCCTTCTTTTATGCATCACCCCACCTCACCTTTCCCGTTAAGCAGCCATAGTGTGTTTTCTAAACGTATGACTCTGTTCTGTTTTGTAATTCAGTACAAGGGTCGCGGTTTTTACATTCCCTCTATAGGTGATATCTTATGATAAGTGTCTTTTTCTGTGTGACTTATTTCACTTAGAATCGTCGTACCTAAATCCACTCATCATGCTGCTACTAGCCTTATGATGTTGATTTCATGGCTGAGTGATATTCCATTGTACATAAGGACCACAACTTCTTTATCCAGTTTTCTCTTTCCTGGGATATTTAGGGTGTAACGAAGTGGAGGTTCTTGTCAACAGAGCAGCCCTAAACTTTGGTGTGCCTGTGTCTTGCTGATTTTTAGTTTTCCCAATTTATACGCCCATGAGTGGAAGTGCCCTATGCTCTCTAAGCTGAGTTTTTTCGATGTTTCAGGACACACCGTACTCTTCTCCAGAGTGGCTGTTGGCAATTTACATCCCGCCCATCAGCGTAGCAAGGCTCCCGTTTCTCCATGGCCTGTCCTGCATTTCTGGTTTTGACACTTTATTCAGCATGGCCCTTTTGACCGATGGGAAGCGAGACTTCTTTGTAGCGCTGATTTGCCTTTCCAGGTTGCTTGGTTGGCCAAAAAGGGCGTATGCGTTTTTTCCTGAATATATTCAGGAAAAAACGCATACGCCCTTTTTGGCCAAGGGCATCATTGTCGAGGTTTTGCCGCTTTTCCCGTGCTTTAAAGGCGATTCGAATCTACCTCCTGAAATCTGTTTCCTGCAATTCTGCCTTGCTTTCAAATCCTCTTCGTTGTCTTCCATCAATATATTTGAGGACGAGAGTTATGATTTATAACTCTGCAGGTTTGTGAATTGCAGTGCCCCTGAGCTCCATTTTTCAACTCCCTTTCTTGGGAGCTCGCCGCAAAAGCGCAGGATTGCTTCAGGGCCTATTCTGTTTCCTGGCGGCAGGCTGAGCCTGTGGTTAATTCTTCTTCCTGATGGGAAAATAGAGTGACCTGTGCCTGTCCCAACACCTAGAGCTAGTGTCTCATTGGTTCCCCCTCTTCCCGTTCATCCTCAGGACAAATTGCAACCTGTACGGAACAGGAGGTTAAAGGTGCTGATTCTCCAAGGAGGGAGATTGCTAGTAAAGCGGCTGGAATGGCGAACCCGAGCACAAGGAGATGAGAAATGAGGTGCGTTTTAGAAACCTTTCCCGATCACACGGTGCACCATCTTCTGGATTTCTCATGCCTGTTTTCAAAGTGGGAAGATGCCCTTGAACCTGGAGATTTGGGACCCATGGGATGGGAACCATGCAGTATTACTTTAAAGGGTCTACGTTTGCTCACCCAACCTCACAAACCTCTCAGCCTCAAGAGTGTCCACCCTTATGTCTCAATCAGCTGTGGGTCTATATATGGTCAATCCAGGTGGCATCACAGCCCCTGACCGAATTTAGTAAGAATTTCTCTCTCTTTCACTGTCTTTGTTTCACGGGTTTTTAAAAGTGATTGATTTTTATAAAGGGGTTTAGCTGCTTTTCACTGCTGTGTTTATGCCACTTTACAGCCACTTGACTCACTTTCAGAGAGATATCAATACATAGGTTTGAAGATTCTTACTAGTCAGATATATTCTTGGGCGGTGAATAGGGGGTGTTGAGTCCAGTTCACTGAGCAAGGAGTAGGTCGTGTGTATTACATATTGGGTTTATGGAACGGTCTCTGAGCTAATTTGAAACCCTTCTTTTATGCATCACCCCACCTCACCTTTCCCGTTAAGCAGCCATAGTGTTTTTTCTAAACGTGTGCCTCTGTTCTGTTTTGTAATTCAGTTCAAGGTCGCGGTTTTTACATTCCCTCTATAAGTGATATCTTATGATAAGTGTCTTTTTCTGTGTGACTTATTTCACTTAGAATCGTCGTACCTAAATCCACTCATCATGCTGCTACTAGCCTTATGACGTTGATTTCATGGCTGAGTGATATTCCATTGTACATAAGGACCACAACTTCTTTATCCATTTTTCTCTTTCCTGGGATATTTAGGGTGTAACGAAGTGGAGGTTCTTGTCAACAGAGCAGCCCTAAACTTTGGTGTGCCTGTGTCTTGCTGATTTTTAGTTTTCCCAATTTATACGCCCATGAGTGGAAGTACCCTATGCTCTCTAAGCTGAGTTTTTTCGATGTTTCAGGACACACCGTACACTTCTCCAGAGAGGCTGTTGGCAATTTACATCCCGCCCATCAGCGTAGCAAGGCTCCCGTTTCTCCATGGCCTGTCCTGCATTTCTGGTTTTGACACTTTATTCAGCATGGCCCTTTTGACCGATGGGAAGCGAGACTTCTTTGTAGCGCTGATTTGCCTTTCCAGGTTGCTTGGTTGGCCAAAAAGGGCGTATGCGTTTTTTCCTGAATATATTCAGGAAAAAACGCATACGCCCTTTTTGGCCAAGGGCATCATTGTCGAGGTTTTGCTGCTTTTCCCGTGCTTTAAAGGCGATTTGAATCTACCTCCTGAAATCTGTTTCCTGCAATTCTGCCGTGCTTTCAAATCCTCTTCGTTGCCTTCCCTCAATATATTTGAGGACGAGAGTTATCATTTATAACTCTGCAGGTTTGTGAATTGCAGTGCCCCTGAGCTCCATTTTTCAACTCGCTTTCTTGGGAGCTGGCCGCAAAAGCGCAGGATTGCTTCAGGCCCTATTTTGGTCCCGGGCGGCAGGCTGAGCCTGTGGTTAATTCTTCTTCCTGATGGGAAAATAGAGTGACCTGTGCCTGTCCCAACACCTAGAGCTAGTGTCTCATTGGTTCCCCCTCTTCCCGTTCATCCTCAGGACAAATAGCAACCTGTACGGAACAGGAGGTTAAAGGTGCTGATTCTCCAAGGAGGGAGATTGCTAGTAAAGCCCCTGGAATGGCGAACCCGAGCACAAGGAGATGAGAAATGAGGTGCGTTTTAGAAACCTTTCCCGATCACACGGTGTACCATCTTCTGGGTTTCTCATGCATGTTTTCGAAGTAGGAAGATGCCCTTGAACCTGGAGATTTGGGACCCATGGGATGGGAACCACGCAGTATTACTTTAAAGGGTCTGCGTTTGCTCACCCAACCTCACCAAACCTCTCAGCCCCAAGAGTGTCCACCCTTATGTCTCAATCAGCTGTGGGTCTAGATATGGTCAATCCAGGTGGCATCACAGCCCCTGAACGAATTTAGTAAGAATTTCTCTCTCTTTCACTGTCTTTGTTTCACGGGTTTTTAAAAGTGATTGATTTTTATAAAGGGGTTTAGCTGCTTTTCACTGCTGTGTTTATGCCGCTTTACACCCACTTGACTCACTTACAGGGAGATATCAATACATAGGTTTTAACCTTCTTACTAGTCAGATATATTCTTGGGCGGTGAATAGGGGGTGTTGAGTCCAGTTCACTGAGCAAGGAGTAGGTCGTGTCTATTACATATTGGGTTTATGGAACGGTCTCTGAGCTCATTTGAAACCCTTGTTTTATGCATCACCTCACCTCACCTTTCCCGTTAAGCAGCCATAGTGTGTTTTCTAAACGTGTGACTCTGTTCTGTTTTGTAATTCAGTTCAAGGGTCGCGGTTTTTACATTCCCTCTATAAGTGATATCTTATGATAAGTGTCTTTTTCTGTGTGACTTATTTCACTTAGAATCGTCGTACCTAAATCCACTCATCATGCTGCTACTAGCCTTATGACGTTGATTTCATGGCTGAGTGATATTCCATTGTACATAAGGACCACAACTTCTTTATCCAGTTTTCTCTTTCCTGGGATATTTAGGGTGTAACGAAGTGGAGGTTCTTGTCAACAGAGCAGCCCTAAACTTTGGGGTGCCTGTGTCTTGCTGATTTTTAGTTTTCCCAATTTATACGCCCATGAGTGGAAGTGCCCTATGCTCTCTAAGCTGAGTTTTTTCGATGTATCAGGACACACCGTACACTTCTCCAGAGTGGCTGTTGGCAATTTACATCCCGCCCATCAGCGTAGCAAGGCTCCCGTTTCTCCATGGCCTGTCCTGCATTTCTGGTTTTGACACTTTATTCAGCATGGCCCTTTTGACCGATGGGAAGCGAGACTTCTTTGTAGCGCTGATTTGCCTTTCCAGGTTGCTTGGTTGGCCAAAAAGGGCGTATGCGTTTTTTCCTGAATATATTCAGGAAAAAACGCATACGCCCTTTTTGGCCAAGGGCATCATTGTCGAGGTTTTGCCGCTTTTCCCGTGCTTTAAAGGCGATTCGAATCTACCTCCTGAAATCTGTTTCCTGCAATTCTGCCTTGCTTTCAAATCCTCTTCGTTGCCTTCCCTCAATATATTTGAGGACGAGAGTTATCATTTATAACTCTGCAGGTTTGTGAATTGCAGTGCCCCTGAGCTCCATTTTTCAACTCGCTTTCTTGGGAGCTGGCCGCAAAAGCGCAGGATTGCTTCAGGCCCTATTTTGGTCCCGGGCGGCAGGCTGAGCCTGTGGTTAATTCTTCTTCCTGATGGGAAAATAGAGTGACCTGTGCCTGTCCCAACACCTAGAGCTAGTGTCTCATTGGTTCCCCCTCTTCCCGTTCATCCTCAGGACAAATTGCAACCTGTACGGAACAGGAGGTTAAAGGTGCTGATTCTCCAAGGAGGGAGATTGCTAGAAAAGCGGCTGGAATGGCGAACCCGAGCCCAAGGAGATGAGAAATGAGGTGCGTTTTAGAAACCTTTCCCGATCACACGGTGTACCATCTTCTGGGTTTCTCATGCATGTTTTCGAAGTAGGAAGATGCCCTTGAACCTGGAGATTTGGGACCCATGGGATGGGAACCACGCAGTATTACTTTAAAGGGTCTGCGTTTGCTCACCCAACCTCACCAAGCCTCTCAGCCCCAAGAGTGTCCACCCTTATGTCTCAATCAGCTGTGGGTCTAGATATGGTCAATCCAGGTGGCATCACAGCCCCTGACCGAATTTAGTAAGAATTTCTCTCTCTTTCACTGTCTTTGTTTCACGGGTTTTTAAAAGTGATTGATTTTTATAAAGGGGTTTAGCTGCTTTTCACTGCTGTGTTTATGCCGCTTTACAGCCACTTGACTCACTTTCAGGGAGATATCAATACATAGGTTTTAACCTTCTTACTAGTCAGATATATTCTTGGGCGGTGAATAGGGGGTGTTGAGTCCAGTTCACTGAGCAAGGAGTAGGTCGTGTCTATTACATATTGGGTTTATGGAACGGTCTCTGAGCTAATTTGAAACCCTTCTTTTATGCATCACCCCACCTCACCTTTCCCGTTAAGCAGCCATAGTGTGTTTTCTAAACGTGTGACTCTGTTCTGTTTTGTAATTCAGTTCAAGGGTCGCGGTTTTTACATTCCCTCTATAAGTGATATCTTATGATAAGTGTCTTTTTCTGTGTGACTTATTTCACTTAGAATCGTCGTACCTAAATCCACTCATCATGCTGCTACTAGCCTTATGACGTTGATTTCATGGCTGAGTGATATTCCTTTGTACATAAGGACCACAACTTCTTTATCCATTTTTCTCTTTCCTGGGATATTTAGGGTGTAACGAAGTGGAGGTTCTTGTCAACAGAGCAGCCCTAAACTTTGGGGTGCCTGTGTCTTGCTGATTTGTAGTTTTCCCAATTTATACGCCCATGAGTGGAAGTGCCCTATGCTCTCTAAGCTGAGTTTTTTCGATGTTTCAGGACACACCGTACACTTCTCCAGAGTGGCTGTTGGCAATTTACATCCCGCCCATCAGCGTAGCAAGGCTCCCGTTTCTCCATGGCCTGTCCTGCATTTCTGGTTTTGACACTTTATTCAGCATGGCCCTTTTGACCGATGGGAAGTGAGACTTCTTTGTAGCGCTGATTTGCCTTTCCAGGTTGCTTGGTTGGCCAAAAAGGGCGTATGCGTTTTTTCCTGAATATATTCAGGAAAAAACGCATACGCCCTTTTTGGCCAAGGGCATCATTGTCTAGGTTTTGCCGCTTTTCCCGTGCTTTAAAGGCGATTTGAATCTACCTCCTGAAATCTGTTTCCTGCAATTCTGCCGTGCTTTCAAATCCTCTTCGTTGCCTTCTCTCAATATATTTGAGGACGAGAGTTATCATTTATAACTCTGCAGGTTTGTGAATTGCAGTGCCCCTGAGCTCCATTTTTCAACTCGCTTTCTTGGGAGCTGGCCGCAAAAGCGCAGGATTGCTTTAGGCCCTATTTTGGTCCCGGGCGGCAGGCTGAGCCTGTGGTTCATTCTTCTTCCTGATGGGAAAATAGAGTGACCTGTGCCTGTCCCAACACCTAGAGCTAGTGTCTCATTGGTTCCCCCTCTTCCCGTTCATCCTCAGGACAAATTGCAACCTGTACGGAACAGGAGGTTAAAGGTGCTGATTCTCCAAGGAGGGAGATTGCTAGTAAAGCGGCTGGAATGGGGAACCCGAGCACAAGGAAATGAGAAATGAGGTGCGTTTTAGAAACCTTTCCCGATCACACGGTGTACCACCTTCTGGGTTTCTCATGCATGTTTTGGATGTAGGAAGATGCCCTTGAATCTGGAGATTTGGGACCCATGGGATGGGTACCACGCAGTATTACTCTAAAGGGTCTGCGTTTGCTCACCCAACCTCACCAAACCTCTCAGCCCCAAGAGTGTCCACCCTTATGTCTCAATCAGCTGTGGGTCTAGATATGGTCAATCCAGGTGGCATCACAGCCCCTGAACGAATTTAGTAAGAATTTCTCTCTCTTTCACTGTCTTTGTTTCACGGGTTTTTAAAAGTGATTGATTTTTATAAAGGAGTTTAGCTGCTTTTCACTGCTGTGTTTATGCCGCTTTACACCCACTTGACTCACTTACAGAGTGATATCAATACATGGGTTTTAACATTCTTATTAGTCAGATATATTCTTGGGTGGTGAATAGGGGGTGTTGAGTCCAGTTCACTGAGCAAGGAGTAGGTCGTGTCTGTTACATATTGGGTTTATGGAATGGTATCTGAGCTAATTTGAAACCCTTCTTTTATGCATCACCCCACCTCACCTTTCCCGTTAAGCAGCCATAGTGTGTTTTCTAAACGTATGACTCTGTTCTGTTTTGTAATTCAGTACAAGGGTCGCGGTTTTTACATTCCCTCTATAAGTGATATCTTATGATAAGTGTCTTTTTCTGTGTGACTTATTTCACTTAGAATCGTCGTACCTAAATCCACTCATCATGCTGCTACTAGCCTTATGATGTTGATTTCATGGCTGAGTGATATTCCATTGTACATAAGGACCACAACTTCTTTATCCAGTTTTCTCTTTCCTGGGATATTTAGGGTGTAACGAAGTGGAGGTTCTTGTCAACAGAGCAGCCCTAAACTTTGGGGTGCCTGTGTCTTGCTGATTTTTAGTTTTCCCAATTTATACGCCCATGAGTGGAAGTGCCCTATGCTCTCTAAGCTGAGTTTTTTCGATGTTTCAGGACACACCGTACTCTTCTCCAGAGTGGCTGTTGGCAAGTTACATCCCGCCCATCAGCGTAGCAAGGCTCCCGTTTCTCCATGGCCTGTCCTGCATTTCTGGTTTTGACACTTTATTCAGCATGGCCCTTTTGACCGATGGGAAGCGAGACTTCTTTGTAGCGCTGATTTGCCTTTCCAGGTTGCTTGGTTGGCCAAAAAGGGCGTATGCGTTTTTTCCTGAATATATTCAGGAAAAAACGCATACGCCCTTTTTGGCCAAGGGCATCATTGTCGAGGTTTTGCCGCTTTTCCCGTGCTTTAAAGGCGATTCGAATCTACCTCCTGAAATCTGTTTCCTGCAATTCTGCCTTGCTTTCAAATCCTCTTCGTTGTCTTCCATCAATATATTTGAGGACGAGAGTTATGATTTATAACTCTGCAGGTTTGTGAATTGCAGTGCCCCTGAGCTCCATTTTTCAACTCCCTTTCTTGGGAGCTCGCCGCAAAAGCGCAGGATTGCTTCAGGGCCTATTCTGTTTCCTGGCGGCAGGCTGAGCCTGTGGTTAATTCTTCTTCCTGATGGGAAAATAGAGTGACCTGTGCCTGTCCCAACACCTAGAGCTAGTGTCTCATTGGTTCCCCCTCTTCCCGTTCATCCTCAGGACAAATTGCAACCTGTATGGAACAGGAGGTTAAAGGTGCTGATTCTCCAAGGAGGGAGATTGCTAGTAAAGCGGCTGGAATGGCGAACCCGAGCACAAGGAGATGAGAAATGAGGTGCGTTTTAGAAACCTTTCCCGATCACACGGTGCACCATCTTCTGGGTTTCTCATGCCTGTTTTCAAAGTGGGAAGATGCCCTTGAACCTGGAGATTTGGGACCCATGGGATGGGTACCACGCAGTATTACTCTAAAGGGTCTGCGTTTGCTCACCCAACCTCACCAAACCTCTCAGCCCCAAGAGTGTCCACCCTTATGTCTCAATCAGCTGTGGGTCTAGATATGGTCAATCCAGGTGGCATCACAGCCCCTGAACGAATTTAGTAAGAATTTCTCTCTCTTTCACTGTCTTTGTTTCACGGGTTTTTAAAAGTGATTGATTTTTATAAAGGAGTTTAGCTGCTTTTCACTGCTGTCTTTATGCCGCTTTACAGCCACTTGACTCACTTTCAGAGAGATATCAATACATAGGTTTGAAGATTCTTACTAGTCAGATATATTCTTGGGCGGTGAATAGGGGGTGTTGAGTCCAGTTCACTGAGCAAGGAGTAGGTCGTGTCTGTTACATATTGGGTTTATGGAATGGTATCTGAGCTAATTTGAAACCCTTCTTTTATGCATCACCCCACCTCACCTTTCCCGTTAAGCAGCCATAGTGTGTTTTCTAAACGTATGACTCTGTTCTGTTTTGTAATTCAGTACAAGGGTCGCGGTTTTTACATTCCCTCTATAAGTGATATCTTATGATAAGTGTCTTTTTCTGTGTGACTTATTTCACTTAGAATCGTCGTACCTAAATCCACTCTTCATGCTGCTACTAGCCTTATGATGTTGATTTCATGGCTGAGTGATATTCCATTGTACATAAGGACCACAACTTCTTTATCCAGTTTTCTCTTTCCTGGGATATTTAGGGTGTAACGAAGTGGAGGTTCTTGTCAACAGAGCAGCCCTAAACTTTGGTGTGCCTGTGTCTTGCTGATTTTTAGTTTTCCCAATTTATACGCCCATGAGTGGAAGTGCCCTATGCTCTCTAAGCTGAGTTTTTTCGATGTTTCAGGACACACCGTACTCTTCTCCAGAGTGGCTGTTGGCAATTTACATCCCGCCCATCAGCGTAGCAAGGCTCCCGTTTCTCCATGGCCTGTCCTGCATTTCTGGTTTTGACACTTTATTCAGCATGGCCCTTTTGACCGATGGGAAGCGAGACTTCTTTGTAGCGCTGATTTGCCTTTCCAGGTTGCTTGGTTGGCCAAAAAGGGCGTATGCGTTTTTTCCTGAATATATTCAGGAAAAAACGCATACGCCCTTTTTGGCCAAGGGCATCATTGTCGAGGTTTTGCCGCTTTTCCCGTGCTTTAAAGGCGATTCGAATCTACCTCCTGAAATCTGTTTCCTGCAATTCTGCCTTGCTTTCAAATCCTCTTCGTTGTCTTCCATCAATATATTTGAGGACGAGAGTTATGATTTATAACTCTGCAGGTTTGTGAATTGCAGTGCCCCTGAGCTCCATTTTTCAACTCCCTTTCTTGGGAGCTGGCCGCAAAAGCGCAGGATTGCTTCAGGGCCTATTCTGTTTCCTGGCGGCAGGCTGAGCCTGTGGTTAATTCTTCTTCCTGATGGGAAAATAGAGTGACCTGTGCCTGTCCCAACACCTAGAGCTAGTGTCTCATTGGTTCCCCCTCTTCCCGTTCATCCTCAGGACAAATTGCAACCTGTACGGAACAGGAGGTTAAAGGTGCTGATTCTCCAAGGAGGGAGATTGCTAGTAAAGCGGCTGGAATGGCGAACCCGAGCACAAGGAGATGAGAAATGAGGTGCGTTTTAGAAACCTTTCCCGATCACACGGTGCACCATCTTCTGGATTTCTCATGCCTGTTTTCAAAGTGGGAAGATGCCCTTGAACCTGGAGATTTGGGACCCATGGGATGGGAACCATGCAGTATTACTTTAAAGGGTCTACGTTTGCTCACCCAACCTCACAAACCTCTCAGCCTCAAGAGTGTCCACCCTTATGTCTCAATCAGCTGTGGGTCTATATATGGTCAATCCAGGTGGCATCACAGCCCCTGACCGAATTTAGTAAGAATTTCTCTCTCTTTCACTGTCTTTGTTTCACGGGTTTTTAAAAGTGATTGATTTTTATAAAGGGGTTTAGCTGCTTTTCACTGCTGTGTTTATGCCACTTTACAGCCACTTGACTCACTTTCAGAGAGATATCAATACATAGGTTTGAAGATTCTTACTAGTCAGATATATTCTTGGGCGGTGAATAGGGGGTGTTGAGTCCAGTTCACTGAGCAAGGAGTAGGTCGTGTCTATTACATATTGGGTTTATGGAACGGTCTCTGAGCTAATTTGAAACCCTTCTTTTATGCATCACCCCACCTCACCTTTCCCGTTAAGCAGCCATAGTGTTTTTTCTAAACGTGTGCCTCTGTTCTGTTTTGTAATTCAGTTCAAGGTCGCGGTTTTTACATTCCCTCTATAAGTGATATCTTATGATAAGTGTCTTTTTCTGTGTGACTTATTTCACTTAGAATCGTCGTACCTAAATCCACTCATCATGCTGCTACTAGCCTTATGACGTTGATTTCATGGCTGAGTGATATTCCATTGTACATAAGGACCACAACTTCTTTATCCATTTTTCTCTTTCCTGGGATATTTAGGGTGTAACGAAGTGGAGGTTCTTGTCAACAGAGCAGCCCTAAACTTTGGTGTGCCTGTGTCTTGCTGATTTTTAGTTTTCCCAATTTATACGCCCATGAGTGGAAGTACCCTATGCTCTCTAAGCTGAGTTTTTTCGATGTTTCAGGACACACCGTACACTTCTCCAGAGAGGCTGTTGGCAATTTACATCCCGCCCATCAGCGTAGCAAGGCTCCCGTTTCTCCATGGCCTGTCCTGCATTTCTGGTTTTGACACTTTATTCAGCATGGCCCTTTTGACCGATGGGAAGCGAGACTTCTTTGTAGCGCTGATTTGCCTTTCCAGGTTGCTTGGTTGGCCAAAAAGGGCGTATGCGTTTTTTCCTGAATATATTCAGGAAAAAACGCATACGCCCTTTTTGGCCAAGGGCATCATTGTCGAGGTTTTGCTGCTTTTCCCGTGCTTTAAAGGCGATTTGAATCTACCTCCTGAAATCTGTTTCCTGCAATTCTGCCGTGCTTTCAAATCCTCTTCGTTGCCTTCCCTCAATATATTTGAGGACGAGAGTTATCATTTATAACTCTGCAGGTTTGTGAATTGCAGTGCCCCTGAGCTCCATTTTTCAACTCGCTTTCTTGGGAGCTGGCCGCAAAAGCGCAGGATTGCTTCAGGCCCTATTTTGGTCCCGGGCGGCAGGCTGAGCCTGTGGTTAATTCTTCTTCCTGATGGGAAAATAGAGTGACCTGTGCCTGTCCCAACACCTAGAGCTAGTGTCTCATTGGTTCCCCCTCTTCCCGTTCATCCTCAGGACAAATAGCAACCTGTACGGAACAGGAGGTTAAAGGTGCTGATTCTCCAAGGAGGGAGATTGCTAGTAAAGCCCCTGGAATGGCGAACCCGAGCACAAGGAGATGAGAAATGAGGTGCGTTTTAGAAACCTTTCCCGATCACACGGTGCACCATCTTCTGGGTTTCTCATGCATGTTTTCGAAGTAGGAAGATGCCCTTGAACCTGGAGATTTGGGACCCATGGGATGGGAACCACGCAGTATTACTTTAAAGGGTCTGCGTTTGCTCACCCAACCTCACCAAACCTCTCAGCCCCAAGAGTGTCCACCCTTATGTCTCAATCAGCTGTGGGTCTAGATATGGTCAATCCAGGTGGCATCACAGCCCCTGAACGAATTTAGTAAGAATTTCTCTCTCTTTCACTGTCTTTGTTTCACGGGTTTTTAAAAGTGATTGATTTTTATAAAGGGGTTTAGGTGCTTTTCACTGCTGTGTTTATGCCGCTTTACACCCACTTGACTCACTTACAGGGAGATATCAATACATAGGTTTTAACCTTCTTACTAGTCAGATATATTCTTGGGCGGTGAATAGGGGGTGTTGAGTCCAGTTCACTGAGCAAGGAGTAGGTCGTGTCTATTACATATTGGGTTTATGGAACGGTCTCTGAGCTCATTTGAAACCCTTGTTTTATGCATCACCTCACCTCACCTTTCCCGTTAAGCAGCCATAGTGTGTTTTCTAAACGTGTGACTCTGTTCTGTTTTGTAATTCAGTTCAAGGGTCGCGGTTTTTACATTCCCTCTATAAGTGATATCTTATGATAAGTGTCTTTTTCTGTGTGACTTATTTCACTTAGAATCGTCGTACCTAAATCCACTCATCATGCTGCTACTAGCCTTATGACGTTGATTTCATGGCTGAGTGATATTCCATTGTACATAAGGACCACAACTTCTTTATCCAGTTTTCTCTTTCCTGGGATATTTAGGGTGTAACGAAGTGGAGGTTCTTGTCAACAGAGCAGCCCTAAACTTTGGGGTGCCTGTGTCTTGCTGATTTTTAGTTTTCCCAATTTATACGCCCATGAGTGGAAGTGCCCTATGCTCTCTAAGCTGAGTTTTTTCGATGTATCAGGACACACCGTACACTTCTCCAGAGTGGCTGTTGGCAATTTACATCCCGCCCATCAGCGTAGCAAGGCTCCCGTTTCTCCATGGCCTGTCCTGCATTTCTGGTTTTGACACTTTATTCAGCATGGCCCTTTTGACCGATGGGAAGCGAGACTTCTTTGTAGCGCTGATTTGCCTTTACAGGTTGCTTGGTTGGCCAAAAAGGGCGTATGCGTTTTTTCCTGAATATATTCAGGAAAAAACGCATACGCCCTTTTTGGCCAAGGGCATCATTGTCGAGGTTTTGCCGCTTTTCCCGTGCTTTAAAGGCGATTCGAATCTACCTCCTGAAATCTGTTTCCTGCAATTCTGCCTTGCTTTCAAATCCTCTTCGTTGCCTTCCCTCAATATATTTGAGGACGAGAGTTATCATTTATAACTCTGCAGGTTTGTGAATTGCAGTGCCCCTGAGCTCCATTTTTCAACTCGCTTTCTTGGGAGCTGGCCGCAAAAGCGCAGGATTGCTTCAGGCCCTATTTTGGTCCCGGGCGGCAGGCTGAGCCTGTAGTTAATTCTTCTTCCTGATGGGAAAATAGAGTGACCTGTGCCTGTCCCAACACCTAGAGCTAGTGTCTCATTGGTTCCCCCTCTTCCCGTTCATCCTCAGGACAAATTGCAACCTGTACGGAACAGGAGGTTAAAGGTGCTGATTCTCCAAGGAGGGAGATTGCTAGAAAAGCGGCTGGAATGGCGAACCCGAGCCCAAGGAGATGAGAAATGAGGTGCGTTTTAGAAACCTTTCCCGATCACACGGTGTACCATCTTCTGGGTTTCTCATGCATGTTTTCGAAGTAGGAAGATGCCCTTGAACCTGGAGATTTGGGACCCATGGGATGGGAACCACGCAGTATTACTTTAAAGGGTCTGCGTTTGCTCACCCAACCTCACCAAGCCTCTCAGCCCCAAGAGTGTCCACCCTTATGTCTCAATCAGCTGTGGGTCTAGATATGGTCAATCCAGGTGGCATCACAGCCCATGAACGAATTTAGTAAGAATTTCTCTCTCTTTCACTGTCTTTGTTTCACGGGTTTTTAAAAGTGATTGATTTTTATAAAGGGGTTTAGCTGCTTTTCACTGCTGTGTTTATGCCGCTTTACAGCCACTTGACTCACTTTCAGGGAGATATCAATACATAGGTTTTAACCTTCTTACTAGTCAGATATATTCTTGGGCGGTGAATAGGGGGTGTTGAGTCCAGTTCACTGAGCAAGGAGTAGGTCGTGTCTATTACATATTGGGTTTATGGAACGGTCTCTGAGCTAATTTGAAACCCTTCTTTTATGCATCACCCCACCTCACCATTCCCGTTAAGCAGCCATAGTGTGTTTTCTAAACGTGTGACTCTGTTCTGTTTTGTAATTCAGTTCAAGGGTCGCGGTTTTTACATTCCCTCTATAAGTGATATCTTATGATAAGTGTCTTTTTCTGTGTGACTTATTTCACTTAGAATCGTCGTACCTAAATCCACTCATCATGCTGCTACTAGCCTTATGACGTTGATTTCATGGCTGAGTGATATTCCTTTGTACATAAGGACCACAACTTCTTTATCCATTTTTCTCTTTCCTGGGATATTTAGGGTGTAACGAAGTGGAGGTTCTTGTCAACAGAGCAGCCCTAAACTTTGGGGTGCCTGTGTCTTGCTGATTTGTAGTTTTCCCAATTTATACGCCCATGAGTGGAAGTGCCCTATGCTCTCTAAGCTGAGTTTTTTCGATGTTTCAGGACACACCGTACACTTCTCCAGAGTGGCTGTTGGCAATTTACATCCCGCCCATCAGCGTAGCAAGGCTCCCGTTTCTCCATGGCCTGTCCTGCATTTCTGGTTTTGACACTTTATTCAGCATGGCCCTTTTGACCGATGGGAAGCGAGACTTCTTTGTAGCGCTGATTTGCCTTTCCAGGTTGCTTGGTTGGCCAAAAAGGGCGTATGCGTTTTTTCCTGAATATATTCAGGAAAAAACGCATACGCCCTTTTTGGCCAAGGGCATCATTGTCGAGGTTTTGCCGCTTTTCCCGTGCTTTAAAGGCGATTCGAATCTACCTCCTGAAATCTGTTTCCTGCAATTCTGCCTTGCTTTCAAATCCTCTTCGTTGTCTTCCATCAATATATTTGAGGACGAGAGTTATGATTTATAACTCTGCAGGTTTGTGAATTGCAGTGCCCCTGAGCTCCATTTTTCAACTCCCTTTCTTGGGAGCTGGCCGCAAAAGCGCAGGATTGCTTCAGGGCCTATTCTGTTTCCTGGCGGCAGGCTGAGCCTGTGGTTAATTCTTCTTCCTGATGGGAAAATAGAGTGACCTGTGCCTGTCCCAACACCTAGAGCTAGTGTCTCATTGGTTCCCCCTCTTCCCGTTCATCCTCAGGACAAATTGCAACCTGTATGGAACAGGAGGTTAAAGGTGCTGATTCTCCAAGGAGGGAGATTGCTAGTAAAGCGGCTGGAATGGCGAACCCGAGCACAAGGAGATGAGAAATGAGGTGCGTTTTAGAAACCTTTCCCGATCACACGGTGCACCATCTTCTGGGTTTCTCATGCCTGTTTTCAAAGTGGGAAGATGCCCTTGAACCTGGAGATTTGGGACCCATGGGATGGGTACCACGCAGTATTACTCTAAAGGGTCTGCGTTTGCTCACCCAACCTCACCAAACCTCTCAGCCCCAAGAGTGTCCACCCTTATGTCTCAATCAGCTGTGGGTCTAGATATGGTCAATCCAGGTGGCATCACAGCCCCTGAACGAATTTAGTAAGAATTTCTCTCTCTTTCACTGTCTTTGTTTCACGGGTTTTTAAAAGTGATTGATTTTTATAAAGGAGTTTAGCTGCTTTTCACTGCTGTGTTTATGCCGCTTTACAGCCACTTGACTCACTTTCAGAGAGATATCAATACATAGGTTTGAAGATTCTTACTAGTCAGATATATTCTTGGGCGGTGAATAGGGGGTGTTGAGTCCAGTTCACTGAGCAAGGAGTAGGTCGTGTCTGTTACATATTGGGTTTATGGAATGGTATCTGAGCTAATTTGAAACCCTTCTTTTATGCATCACCCCACCTCACCTTTCCCGTTAAGCAGCCATAGTGTGTTTTCTAAACGTATGACTCTGTTCTGTTTTGTAATTCAGTACAAGGGTCGCGGTTTTTACATTCCCTCTATAGGTGATATCTTATGATAAGTGTCTTTTTCTGTGTGACTTATTTCACTTAGAATCGTCGTACCTAAATCCACTCATCATGGTGCTACTAGCCTTATGATGTTGATTTCATGGCTGAGTGATATTCCATTGTACATAAGGACCACAACTTCTTTATCCAGTTTTCTCTTTCCTGGGATATTTAGGGTGTAACGAAGTGGAGGTTCTTGTCAACAGAGCAGCCCTAAACTTTGGTGTGCCTGTGTCTTGCTGGTTTTTAGTTTTCCCAATTTATACGCCCATGAGTGGAAGTGCCCTATGCTCTCTAAGCTGAGTTTTTTCGATGTTTCAGGACACACCGTACTCTTCTCCAGAGTGGCTGTTGGCAATTTACATCCCGCCCATCAGCGTAGCAAGGCTCCCGTTTCTCCATGGCCTGTCCTGCATTTCTGGTTTTGACACTTTATTCAGCATGGCCCTTTTGACCGATGGGAAGCGAGACTTCTTTGTAGCGCTGATTTGCCTTTCCAGGTTGCTTGGTTGGCCAAAAAGGGCGTATGCGTTTTTTCCTGAATATATTCAGGAAAAAACGCATACGCCCTTTTTGGCCAAGGGCATCATTGTCGAGGTTTTGCCGCTTTTCCCGTGCTTTAAAGGCGATTCGAATCTACCTCCTGAAATCTGTTTCCTGCAATTCTGCCTTGCTTTCAAATCCTCTTCGTTGTCTTCCATCAATATATTTGAGGACGAGAGTTATGATTTATAACTCTGCAGGTTTGTGAATTGCAGTGCCCCTGAGCTCCATTTTTCAACTCCCTTTCTTGGGAGCTGGCCGCAAAAGCGCAGGATTGCTTCAGGACCTATTCTGTTTCCTGGCGGCAGGCTGAGCCTGTGGTTCATTCTTCTTCCTGATGGGAAAATAGAGTGACCTGTGCCTGTCCCAACACCTAGAGCTAGTGTCTCATTGGTTCCCCCTCTTCCCGTTCATCCTCAGGACAAATTGCAACCTGTACGGAACAGGAGGTTAAAGGTGCTGATTCTCCAAGGAGGGAGATTGCTAGTAAAGCGGCTGGAATGGCGAACCCGAGCACAAGGAGATGAGAAATGAGGTGCGTTTTAGAAACCTTTCCCGATCACACGGTGCACCATCTTCTGGGTTTCTCATGCCTGTTTTCAAAGTGGGAAGATGCCCTTGAACCTGGAGATTTGGGACCCATGGGATGGGAACCATGCAGTATTACTTTAAAGGGTCTACGTTTGCTCACCCAACCTCACAAACCTCTCAGCCCCAAGAGTGTCCACCCTTATGTCTCAATCAGCTGTGGGTCTATATATGGTCAATCCAGGTGGCATCACAGCCCCTGACCGAATTTAGTAAGAATTTCTCTCTCTTTCACTGTCTTTGTTTCACGGGTTTTTAAAAGTGATTGATTTTTATAAAGGGGTTTAGCTGCTTTTCACTGCTGTGTTTATGCCACTTTACAGCCACTTGACTCACTTTCAGAGAGATATCAATACATAGGTTTGAAGATTCTTACTAGTCAGATATATTCTTGGGCGGTGAATAGGGGGTGTTGAGTCCAGTTCACTGAGCAAGGAGTAGGTCGTGTCTATTACATATTGGGTTTATGGAACGGTCTCTGAGCTAATTTGAAACCCTTCTTTTATGCATCACCCCACCTCACCTTTCCCGTTAAGCAGCCATAGTGTTTTTTCTAAACGTGTGCCTCTGTTCTGTTTTGTAATTCAGTTCAAGGTCGCGGTTTTTACATTCCCTCTATAAGTGATATCTTATGATAAGTGTCTTTTTCTGTGTGACTTATTTCACTTAGAATCGTCGTACCTAAATCCACTCATCATGCTGCTACTAGCCTTATGACGTTGATTTCATGGCTGAGTGATATTCCATTGTACATAAGGACCACAACTTCTTTATCCATTTTTCTCTTTCCTGGGATATTTAGGGTGTAACGAAGTGGAGGTTCTTGTCAACAGAGCAGCCCTAAACTTTGGTGTGCCTGTGTCTTGCTGATTTTTAGTTTTCCCAATTTATACGCCCATGAGTGGAAGTACCCTATGCTCTCTAAGCTGAGTTTTTTCGATGTTTCAGGACACACCGTACACTTCTCCAGAGTGGCTGTTGGCAATTTACATCCCGCCCATCAGCGTAGCAAGGCTCCCATTTCTCCATGGCCTGTCCTGCATTTCTGGTTTTGACACTTTATTCAGCATGGCCCTTTTGACCGATGGGAAGCGAGACTTCTTTGTAGCGCTGATTTGCCTTTCCAGGTTGCTTGGTTGGCCAAAAAGGGCGTATGCGTTTTTTCCTGAATATATTCAGGAAAAAACGCATACGCCCTTTTTGGCCAAGGGCATCATTGTCGAGGTTTTGCCGCTTTTCCCGTGCTTTAAAGGCGATTCGAATCTACCTCCTGAAATCTGTTTCCTGCAATTCTGCCGTGCTTTCAAATCCTCTTCGTTGCCTTCCCTCAATATATTTGAGGACGAGAGTTATCATTTATAACTCTGCAGGTTTGTGAATTGCAGTGCCCCTGAGCTCCATTTTTCAACTCGCTTTCTTGGGAGCTGGCCGCAAAAGCGCAGGATTGCTTCAGGCCCTATTTTGGTCCCGGGCGGCAGGCTGAGCCTGTGGTTAATTCTTCTTCCTGATGGGAAAATAGAGTGACCTGTGCCTGTCCCAACACCTAGAGCTAGTGTCTCATTGGTTCCCCCTCTTCCCGTTCATCCTCAGGACAAATTGCAACCTGTACGGAACAGGAGGTTAAAGGTGCTGATTCTCCAAGGAGGGAGATTGCTAGTAAAGCGGCTGGAATGGGGACCCCGAGCACAAGGAAATGAGAAATGAGGTGCGTTTTAGAAACCTTTCCCGATCACACGGTGTACCACCTTCTGGGTTTCTCATGCATGTTTTGGATGGAGGAAGATGCCCTTGAATCTGGAGATTTGGGACCCATGGGATGGGTACCACGCAGTATTACTCTAAAGGGTCTGCGTTTGCTCACCCAACCTCACCAAACCTCTCAGCCCCAAGAGTGTCCACCCTTATGTCTCAATCAGCTGTGGGTCTAGATATGGTCAATCCAGGTGGCATCACAGCCCCTGAACGAATTTAGTAAGAATTTCTCTCTCTTTCACTGTCTTTGTTTCACGGGTTTTTAAAAGTGATTGATTTTTATAAAGGAGTTTAGCTGCTTTTCACTGCTGTGTTTATGCCGCTTTACAGCCACTTGACTCACTTTCAGAGAGATATCAATACATAGGTTTGAAGATTCTTACTAGTCAGATATATTCTTGGGCGGTGAATAGGGGGTGTTGAGTCCAGTTCACTGAGCAAGGAGTAGGTCGTGTCTATTACATATTGGGTTTATGGAACGGTCTCTGAGCTAATTTGAAACCCTTCTTTTATGCATCACCCTACCTCACCTTTCCCGTTAAGCAGCCATAGTGTGTTTTCTAAACGTGTGCCTCTGTTCTGTTTTGTAATTCAGTTCAAGGGTAGCGGTTTTTACATTCCCTCTATAAGTGATATCTTATGATAAGTGTCTTTTTCTGTGTGACTTATTTCACTTAGAATCGTCGTACCTAAATCCACTCATCATGCTGCTACTAGCCTTATGACGTTGATTTCATGGCTGAGTGATATTCCATTGTACATAAGGACCACAACTTCTTTATCCAGTTTTCTCTTTCCTGGGATATTTAGGGTGTAACGAAGTGGAGGTTCTTGTCAACAGAGCAGCCCTAAACTTTGGGGTGCCTGTGTCTTGCTGATTTTTAGTTTTCCCAATTTATACGCCCATGAGTGGAAGTGCCCTATGCTCTCTAAGCTGAGTTTTTTCGATGTATCAGGACACACCGTACACTTCTCCAGAGTGGCTGTTGGCAATTTACATCCCGCCCATCAGCGTAGCAAGGCTCCCGTTTCTCCATGGCCTGTCCTGCATTTCTGGTTTTGACACTTTATTCAGCATGGCCCTTTTGACCGATGGGAAGCGAGACTTCTTTGTAGCGCTGATTTGCCTTTCCAGGTTGCTTGGTTGGCCAAAAAGGGCGTATGCGTTTTTTCCTGAATATATTCAGGAAAAAACGCATACGCCCTTTTTGGCCAAGGGCATCATTGTCGAGGTTTTGCCGCTTTTCCCGTGCTTTAAAGGCGATTCGAATCTACCTCCTGAAATCTGTTTCCTGCAATTCTGCCTTGCTTTCAAATCCTCTTCGTTGTCTGCCGTCAATATATTTGTGGACGAGAGTTATCATTTATAACTCTGCAGGTTTGTGAATTGCAGTGGCCCTGAGCTCCATGTTTCAACTCGCTTTCTTGGGAGCTGGCCGCAAAAGCGCAGGATTGCTTCAGGCCCTATTTTGGTCCCGGGCGGCAGGCTGAGCCTGTGGTTAATTCTTCTTCCTGATGGGAAAATAGAGTGACCTGTGCCTGTCCCAACACCTAGAGCTAGTGTCTCATTGGTTCCCCCTCTTCCCGTTCATCCTCAGGACAAATTGCAACCTGTTCGGAACAGGAGGTTAAAGGTGCTGATTCTCCAAGGAGGGAGATTGCTAGTAAAGCGGCTGGAATGGCGAACCCGAGCACAGGGAGATGAGAAATGAGGTGCGTTTTAGAAACCTTTCCCGATCACACGGTGTACCATCTTCTGGGTTTCTCATGCATGTTTTCGAAGTAGGAAGATGCCCTTGAACCTGCAGATTTGGGACCCATGGGATGGGAACCACGCAGTATTATTTAAAGGGTCTGCGTTTGCTCACCCAACCTCACCAAAACTCTCAGCCCCAAGAGTGTCCACCCTTATGTCTCAATCAGCTGTGGGTCTAGATATGGTCAATCCAGGTGGCATCACAGCCCCTGAACGAATTTAGTAAGAATTTCTCTCTCTTTCACTGTCTTTGTTTCTCGGGTTTTTAAAAGTGGTTGATTTTTATAAAGGGGTTTAGCTGCTTTTCACTGCTGTGTTTATGCCGCTTTACACCCACTTGACTCACTTACAGAGAGATATCAATACATAGGTTTTAAGATTCTTACTAGTCAGATATATTCTTGGGCGGTGAATAGGGGGTGTTGAGTCCAGTTCACTGAGCAAGGAGTAGGTCGTGTCTATTACATATTGGGTTTATGGAACGGTCTGTGCGCTAATTTGAAACCCTTCTTTTACGCATCACCCCACCTCACCTTTCCCGTTAAGCAGCCATAGTGTGTTTTCTAAACGTGTGACTCTGTTCTGTTTTGTAATTCAGTTCAAGGGTAGAGGTTTTTACATTCCCTCTATAAGTGATATCTTATGATAAGTGTCTTTTTCTGTGTGACTTATTTCACTTAGAATCGTCGTACCTAAATCCACTCATCATGCTGCTACTAGCCTTATGACGTTGATTTCATGGCTGAGTGATATTCCATTGTACATAAGGACCACAACTTCTTTATCCATTTTTCTCTTTCCTGGGATATTTAAGGTGTAACGAAGTGGAGGTTCTTGTCAACAGAGCAGCCCTAAACTTTGGGGTGCCTGGGTCTTGCTGATTTGTAGTTTTCCCAATTTATACGCCCATGAGTGGAAGTGCCCTATGCTCTCTAAGCTGAGTTTTTTAGATGTTTCAGGACACACCGTACACTTCTCCAGAGTGGCTGTTGGCAATTTACATCCCGCCCATCAGCGTAGCAAGGCTCCTGTTTCTCCATGGCCTGTCCTGCATTTCTGGTTTTGACACTTTATTCAGCATGGCCCTTTTGACCGATGGGAAGCGAGACTTCTTTGTAGCGCTGATTTCCCTTTCCAGGTTGCTTGGTTGGCCAAAAAGGGCGTATGCCTTTTTTCCTGAATATATTCAGGAAAAAACGCATACGCCCTTTTTGGCCAAGGGCATCATTGTCGAGGTTTTGCCGCTTTTCCCGTGCTTTAAAGGCGATTCGAATCTACCTCCTGAAATTTGTTTCCTGCAATTCTGCCTTGCTTTCAAATCCTCTTCGTTGTCTGCCGTCAATATATTTGTGGACGAGAGTTATCATTTATAACTCTGCAGGTTTGTGAATTGCAGTGGCCCTGAGCTCCATGTTTCAACTCGCTTTCTTGGGAGCTGGCCGCAAAAGCGCAGGATTGCTTCAGGCCCTATTCTGGTCCCGGGCGGCAGGCTGAGCCTGTGGTTAATTCTTCATCCTGATGGGAAAATAGAGTGACCTGTGCCTGTCCCAACACCTAGAGCTAGTGTCTCATTGGTTCCCCCTCTTCCCGTTCATCCTCAGGACAAATTGCAACCTGTACGGAACAGGAGGTTAAAGGTGCTGATTCTCCAAGGAGGGAGATTGCTAGTAAAGCGGCTGGAATGGCGAACCCGAGCACAGGGAGATGAGAAATGAGGTGCGTTTTAGAAACCTTTCCCGATCACACGGTGTACCATCTTCTGGGTTTCTCATGCATGTTTTCGAAGTAGGAAGATGCCCTTGAACCTGGACATTTGGGACCCATGGGCTGGGAACCACGCAGTATTACTTTAAAGGGTCTGCGTTTGCTCACCCAACCTCACCAAACCTCTCAGGCCCAAGAGTGTCCACCCTTGTGTCTCAATCAGCTGTGGGTCTAGATATGGTCAATCCAGGTGGCATCACAGCCCCTGAACGAATTTAGTAAGAATTTCTCTATCTTTCACTGTCTTTGTTTCACGGGTTTTTAAAAGTGATTGATTTTTATAAAGGGATTTAGCTGCTTTTCACTGCTGTGTTTATGCCGCTTTACACCCACTTGACTCACTTACAGAGAGATATCAATACATGGGTTTTAAGATTCTTACTAGTCAGATATATTCTTGGGCGGTGAATAGGGGGTGTTGAGTCCAGTTCACTGAGCAAGGAGTAGGTCGTGTCTATTACATATTGGGTTTATGGAACGGTCTCTGAGCTAATTTGAAACCCTTCTTTTATGCATCACCCCACCTCACCTTTCCCGTTAAGCAGCCATAGTGTGTTTTCTAAACGTGTGACTCTGTTCTGTTTTGTAATTCAGTTCAAGGGTAGCGGTTTTTACATTCCCTCTATAAGTGATATCTTATGATAAGTGTCTTTTTCTGTGTGACTTATTTCACTTAGAATCGTCGTACCTAAATCCACTCATCATGCTGCTACTAGCCTTATGACGTTGATTTCATGGCTGAGTGATATTCCATTGTACATAAGGACCACAACTTCTTTATCCATTTTTCTCTTTCCTGGGATATTTAAGGTGTAACGAAGTGGAGGTTCTTGTCAACAGAGCAGCTCTAAACTTTGGGGTGCCTGGGTCTTGCTGCTTTGTACTTTTCCCAATTTATACGCCCATGAGTGGAAGTGCCCTATGCTCTCTAAGCTGAGTTTTTTCGATGTTTCAGGACACACCGTACACTTCTCCAGAGGGGCTGTTGGCAATTTACATCCCGCCCATCAGCCTAGCAAGGCTCCCGTTTCTCCATGGCCTGTCCTGCATTTCTGGGTTTGACACTTTATTCAGCATGGCCCTTTTGACCGATGGGAAGCGAGACTTCTTTGTAGCGCTGATTTGCCTTTCCAGGTTGCTTGGTTGGCCAAAAAGGGCGTATGCGTTTTTTCCTGAATATATTCAGGAAAAAACGCATACGCCCTTTTTGGCCAAGGGCATCATGGTCGAGGTTTTGCCGCTTTTCCCGTGCTTTAAAGGCGATTCGAATCTACCTCCAGAAATCTGTTTCCTGCAATTCTGCCTTGCTTTCAAATCCTCTTCGTTGTCTGCCGTCAATATATTTGAGGACGAGAGTTATCATTTATAACTCTGCAGGTTTGTGAATTGCAGTGCCCCTGAGCTCCATTTTTCAACTCGCTTTCTTGGGAGCTGGCCGCAAAAGCGCAGGATTGCTTCAGGCCCTATTCTGGTCCCGATCGGCAGGCTGAGCCTGTGGTTAATTCTTTTTCCTGATGGGAAAATAGAGTGACCTGTGCCTGTCCCAACACCTAGAGCTAGTGTCTCATTGGTTCCCCCTCTTCCCGTTCATCCTCAATTCAAATTGCAACCGGTACGGAACAGGAGGTTAAAGGTGCTGATTTTCCAAGGAGGGAGATTGCTAGTAAAGCGGCTGGAATGGCGAACCCGAGCATAAGGAGATGAGAAATGAGGTGCGTTTTAGAAACCTTTCCGAATCTCACGGTGTACCATCTTCTGGGTTTTTCATGCATGTTTTCGAAGTAGGAAGATGCCCTTGAACCTGGAGATTTGGGACCCATGGGATGGGAACCACGCAGTATTACTTTAAAGGGTCTGCGTTTGCTCACCCAACCTCACCAAACCTCTCAGCCCAAAGAGTGTCCACCCTTATGTCTCAATCTGCTGTGGGTCTAGATATGGTCAATCCAGGTGGCATCACATCCCCTGAACGAATTTAGTAAGAATTTCTCTGTCTTTCACTGTCTTTGTTTCACGGGTTTTTAAAAGTGATTGATTTTTATAAAGGGGTTTAGCTGCTTTTCACTGCTGTGTTTATTCCGCTTTACACCCACTTGACTCACTTACAGAGAGATATCAATACATAGGTTTTAAGATTCTTACTAGTCAGATATATTCTTGGGCGGTGAATACGGGGTGTTGAGTCCAGTTCACTGAGCAAGGAGTAGGTCGTGTCTATTACATATTGGGTTTATGGAACGGTCTCTGAGCTAATTTGAAACCCTTCTTTTATGCATCACCCTACCTCACCTTTCCCGTTAAGCAGCCATAGTGTGTTTTCTAAACGTGTGCCTCTGTTCTGTTTTGTAATTCAGTTCAAGGGTAGCGGTTTTTACATTCCCTCTATAAGTGATATCTTATGATAAGTGTCTTTTTCTGTGGGACTTATTTCACTTAGAATCGTCGTACCTAAATCCACTCATCATGCTGCTACTAGCCTTATGACGTTGATTTCATGGCTGAGTGATATTCCATTGTACATAAGGACCACAACTTCTTTATTAATTTTTCTCTTTCCTGGGATATTTAAGATGTAACGAAGTGGAGGTTCTTGTCAACAGAGCAGCCCTAAACTTTGGGGTGCCTGTGTCTTGCTGATTTTTAGTTTCCCCAGTTTATACGCCCACTAGTGGTAGTGCCTTAGGCTCTCTAAGCTGAGTTTTTTCGATGTTTCAGGACACACCGTACACTTCTCCAGAGTGGCTATTGGCAATTTACATCCCGCCCATCAGCGTAGCAAGGCTCCCGTTTCTCCATGGCCTGTCCTGCATATCTGGTTTTGACACTTTATTCAGCATGGCCCTTTTGACCTATGGGAAGCGAGACTTCTTTGTAACGCTGATTTGCCTTTCCAGGTTGCTTGGTTGGCCAAAAAGGGCGTATGCGTTTTTTCCTGAATATACTCAGGAAAAAACGCATACGCCCTTTTTGGCCAAGGGCATCATTGTCGAGGTTTTGCCGCTTTTCCCGTGCTTTAAAGGCGATTCGAATCTACCTCCTGAAATCTGTTTCCTGCAATTCTGCCTTGCTTTCAAATCCTCTTCGTTGCCTTCCGTCAATATATTTGTGGACGAGAGTTATCATTTATATCTCTGCAGGTTTGTGAATTGCAGTGCCCCTGAGCTCCATTTTTCAACTCGTTTTCTTGGGAGCTGACCGCAAAAGCGCAGGATTGCTTCAGGCACTATTCTGCTTCCGGGCGGCAGGCTGAGCCTGTGGTTAATTCTTCTTCCTGATGGGAAAATAGAGTGACCTGTGCCTGTCCCAACACCTAGAGCTAGTTTCGCATTGGTTCCCCCTCTTCCCGTTCATCCTCAGGACAAATTGCAACCTGTACGGAACAGGAGGTTAAAGGTGCTGATTCTCCAAGGAGGGAGATTGCTAGTAAAGCGGCTGGAATGGCGAACCCGAGCACAAGGAGATGAGAAATGAGGTGCGTTTTAGAAACCTTTCCCGATCACACGGTGTACCATCTTCTGGGTTTCTCATGCATGTTTTCGATGTAGTAAGATGCCTTTGAACCTGGCGATTTGGGACCCATGGGATGGGTACCACGCAGTATTACTCTAAAGGGTCTGTGTTTGCTCACCCAACCTCACCAAACCTCTCAGCCCCAAGAGTGTCCACCATTATGTCTCAGTCAGCTGTGGGTCTAGATATGGTCAATCCAGGTGGCATCACAGCCCCTGAACGAATTTAGTAAGAATTTCTCTCTCTTTCACTGTCTTTGTTTCACGGGTTTTTAAAAGTGATTGATTTTTATAAAGGGGTTTAGCTGCTTTTCACTGCTGTGTTTATGCCGCTTTACACCCACTTGACTCACTTACAGAGAGATATCAATACATAGGTTTTAAGATTCTTACTAGTCAGATATATTCTTGGGCGGTGAATAGGGGGTGTTGAGTCCAGTTCACTGAGCAAGGAGTAGGTCGTGTCTATTACATATTGGGTTTATGGAACGGTCTCTGTGCTAATTTGAAACCCTTCAGTTACGCATCACCCGACCTCACCTTTCCCGTTAAGCAGCCATAGTGTGTTTTCTAAACGTGTGACTCTGTTCTGTTTTGTAATTCAGTTCAAGGGTCGCGGTTTTTACATTCCCTCTATAAGTGATATCTTATGATAAGTGTCTTTTTCTGTGTGACTTATTTCACTTAGAATCGTCGTACCTAAATCCACTCATCATGCTGCTACTAGCCTTATGACGTTGATTTCATGGCTGAGTGATATTCCATTGTACATAAGGACCACAACTTCTTTATCCAGTTTTCTCTTTCCTGGGATATTTAAGGTGTAACGAAGTGGAGGTTCTTGTCAACAGAGCAGCCCTAAACTTTGGGGTGCCTGTGTCTTGCTGATTTGTAGTTTTCCCAATTTATACGCCCATGAGTGGAAGTGCCCTATGCTCTCTAAGCTGAGTTTTTTCGATGTTTCAGGACACACCGTACACTTCTCCAGAGTGGCTGTTGGCAATTTACATCCCGCCCATCAGCGTAGCAAGGCTCCCGTTTCTCCATGGCCTGTCCTGCATTTCTGGTTTTGACACTTTATTCAGCATGGCCCTTTTGACCGATGGGAAGCGAGACTTCTTTGTGGCGCTGATTTGCCTTTCCAGGTTGCTTGGTTGGCCAAAAAGGGCGTATGCGTTTTTGCCTGAATATATTCAGGAAAAAACGCATACGCCCTTTTTGGCCAAGGGCATCATTGTCGAGGTTTTGCCGCTTTTCCCGTGCTTTAAAGGCGATTTAAATCTACCTCCTGAAATCTGTTTCCTGCAATTCTGCCTTGCTTTCAAATCCTCTTCGTTGCCTTCCCTCAATATATTTGAGAACGAGAGTTATCATTTATAACTCTGCAGGTTTGTGAATTGCAGTGCCCCTGAGCTCCATGTTTCAACTCGCTTTCTTGGGAGCTGGCCGCAAAAGCGCAGGATTGCTTCAGGCCCTATTCTGGTCCCGGGCGGCAGGCTGAGCCTGTGGTTAATTCTTCTTCCTGATGGGAAAATAGAGTGACCTGTTCCTGTCCCAACACCTAGAGCTAGTGTCTCATTGGTTCCCCCTCTTCCCGTTCATCCTCAATTCAAATTGCAACCGGTACGGAACATGAGGTTAAAGGTGCTGATTCTCCAAGGAGGGAGATTGCTAGTAAAGCGGCTGGAATGGCGAACCCGAGCACAAGGAGATGAGAAATGAGGTGCGTTTTAGAAACCTTTCCCGATCTCACGGTGTACCATCTTCTGGGTTTCTCATGCATGTTTTCGAAGTAGGAAGATGCCCTTGAACCTGGAGATTTGGGACCCATGGGATGGGAACCACGCAGTATTACTTTAAAGGGTCTGCGTTTGCTCACACAACCTCACCAAACCTCTCAGGCCCAAGAGTGTCCACCCTTATGTCTCAGTCAGCTGTGGGTCTAGATATGGTCAATCCAGGTGGCATCACAGCCCCTGAACGAATTTAGTAAGAATTTCTCTATCTTTCACTGTCTTTGTTTCACGGGTTTTTAAAAGTGATTGATTTTTATAAAGGGGTTTAGCTGCTTTTTACTGCTGTGTTTATGCCGCTTTACACCCACTTGACTCACTTACAGAGAGATATCGATACATAGGTTTTAACATTCTTATTAGTCAGATATATTCTTGGGTGGTGAATAGGGGGTGTTGAGTCCAGTTCACTGAGCAAGGAGTAGGTCGTGTCTGTTACATATTGGGTTTATGGAACGGTCTCTGAGCTAATTTGAAACCCTTCTTTTATGCATCACCCCACCTCACCTTTCCCGTTAAGCAGCCATAGTGTGTTTTCTAAACGTGTGACTCTGTTCTGTTTTGTAATTCAGTTCAAGGGTAGCAATTTTTACATTCCCTCTATAAGTGATATCTTATGATAAGTGTCTTTTTCTGTGTGACTTATTTCACTTAGAATCGTCGTACCTAAATCCACTCATCATGCTGCTACTAGCCTTATGACGTTGATTTCATGGCTGAGTGATATTCCATTGTACATAAGGACCACAACTTCTTTATCCATTTTTCTCTTTCCTGGGATATTTAAGGTGTAACGAAGTGGAGGTTCTTGTCAACAGAGCAGCTCTAAACTTTGGGGTGCCTGGGTCTTGCTGATTTGTAGTTTTCCCAATTTATACGCCCATGAGTGGAAGTGCCCTATGCTCTCTAAGCTGAGTTTTTTCGATGTTTCAGGACACACCGTACACTTCTCCAGAGGGGCTGTTGGCAATTTACATCCCGCCCATCAGCCTAGCTAGGCTCCCTTTTCTCCATGGCCTGTCCTGCATTTCTGGGTTTGACACTTTATTCAGCATGGCCCTTTTGACCGATGGGAAGCGAGACTTCTTTGTAGCGCTGATTTGCCTTTCCAGGTTGCTTGGTTGGCCAAAAAGGGCGTATGCGTTTTTTCCTGAATATATTCAGGAAAAAACGCATAGACCCTTTTTGGCCAAGGGCATCATTATCGAGGTTTTGCCGCTTTTCCCGTGCTTTAAAGGCGATTCGAATCTACCTCCTGAAATCTGTTTCCTGCAATTCTGCCTTGCTTTCAAATCCTCTTCGTTGTCTGCCGTCAATATATTTGTGGAAGAGAGTTATCATTTATAACTCTGCAGGTTTGTGAATTGCAGTGCCCCTGAGCTCCATTTTTCAACTCGCTTTCTTGGGAGCTGGCCGCAAAAGCGCAGGATTGCTTCAGGCCCTATTCTGGTCCCGGGCGGCAGGCTGAGCCTGTGGTTAATTCTTCTTCCTGATGGGAAAATAGAGTGACCTGTGCCTGTCCCAACACCTAGAACTAGTGTCTCATTGGTTCCCCCTCTTCCCGTTCATCCTCAGGACAAATTGCAACCTGTACGGAACAGGAGGTTAAAGGTGCTGATTCTCCAAGGAGGGAGATTGCTAGTAAAGCGGCTGGAATGGCGAACCCGAGCACAGGGAGATGAGAAATGAGGTGCGTTTTAGAAACCTTTCCCGATCACACGGTGTACCATCTTCTGGGTTTCTCATGCATGTTTTCGAAGTAGGAAGATGCCCTTGAACCTGGAGATTTGGGACCCATGGGCTGGGAACCACGCAGTATTACTTTAAAGGGTCTGCGTTTGCTCACACAACCTCACCAAACCTCTCAGGCCCAAGAGTGTCCACCCTTGTGTCTCAATCAGCTGTGGGTCTAGATATGGTCAATCCAGGTGGCATCACAGCCCCTGAACGAATTTAGTAAGAATTTCTCTCTCTTTCACTGTCTTTGTTTCACGGGTTTTTTAAAGTGATTGATTTTTATAAAGGGGTTTAGCTGCTTTTCACTGCTGTGTTTATGCCGCTTTACACCCACTTGACTCACTTACAGAGAGATATCAATACATAGGTTTTAAGATTCTTACTAGTCAGATATATTCTTGGGCGGTGAATAGGGGGTGTTGAGTCCTGTTCACTGAGCAAGGAGTAGGTCGTGTCTATTACATATTGGGTTTATGGAACGGTCTCTGAGCTAATTTGAAACCCTTCTTTTATGCATCACCCGACCTCACCTTTCCCGTTAAGCAGCCATAGTGTGTTTTCTAAACGTGTGACTCTGTTCTGTTTTGTAATTCAGTTCAAGGGTCGCGGTTTTTACATTCCCTCTATAAGTGATATCTTATGATAAGTGTCTTTTTCTGTGTGACTTATTTCACTTAGAATCGTCGTACCTAAATCCACTCATCATGCTGCTACTAGCCTTATGACGTTGATTTCATGGCTGAGTGATATTCCATTGTACATAAGGACCACAACTTCTTTATCCATTTTTCTCTTTCCTGGGATATTTAAGGTGTAACGAAGTGGAGGTTCTTGTCAACAAAGCAGCCCTAAACTTTGGGGTGCCTGTGTCTTGCTGATTTTTAGTTTTCCCAATTTATACGCCCATGAGTGGAAGTGCCCTATGCTCTCTAAGCTGAGTTTTTTCGATGTTTCAGGACACACCGTACACTTCTCCAGAGTGGCTGTTGGCAATTTACATCCCGCCCATCAGCGTAGCAAGGCTCCCGTTTCTCCATGGCCTGTCCTGCATTTCTGGGTTTGACACTTTATTCAGCATGGCTCTTTTGACCGATGGGAAGCGAGACTTCTTTGTAGCGCTGATTTGCCTTTCCAGGTTGCTTGGTTGGCCAAAAAGGGCGTATGCCTTTTTTCCTGAATATATTCAGGAAAAAACGCATAGACCCTTTTTGGCCAAGGGCATCATTATCGAGGTTTTGCCGCTTTTCCCGTGCTTTAAAGGCGATTCGAATCTACCTCCTGAAATCTGTTTCCTGCAATTCTGCCTTGCTTTCAAATCCTCTTCGTTGTCTGCCGTCAATATATTTGTGGAAGAGAGTTATCATTTATAACTCTGCAGGTTTGTGAATTGCAGTGCCCCTGAGCTCCATTTTTCAACTCGCTTTCTTGGGAGCTGGCCGCAAAAGCGCAGGATTGCTTCAGGCCCTATTCTGGTCCCGGGCGGCAGGCTGAGCCTGTGGTTAATTCTTCTTCCTGATGGGAAAATAGAGTGACCTGTGCCTGTCCCAACACCTAGAACTAGTGTCTCATTGGTTCCCCCTCTTCCCGTTCATCCTCAGGACAAATTGCAACCTGTACGGAACAGGAGGTTAAAGGTGCTGATTCTGCAAGGAGGGAGATTGCTAGTAAAGCGGCTGGAATGGCGAACCCGAGCACAGGGAGATGAGAAATGAGGTGCGTTTTAGAAACCTTTCCCGATCACACGGTGTACCATCTTCTGGGTTTCTCATGCATGTTTTCGAAGTAGGCAGATGCCCTTGAACCTGGAGATTTGGGACCCATGGGCTGGGAACCACGCAGTATTACTTTAAAGGGTCTGCGTTTGCTCACACAACCTCACCAAACCTCTCAGGCCCAAGAGTGTCCACCCTTGTGTCTCAATCAGCTGTGGGTCTAGATATGGTCAATCCAGGTGGCATCACAGCCCCTGAACGAATTTAGTAAGAATTTCTCTCTCTTTCACTGTCTTTGTTTCACGGGTTTTTTAAAGTGATTGATTTTTATAAAGGGGTTTAGCTGCTTTTCACTGCTGTGTTTATGCCGCTTTACACCCACTTGACTCACTTACAGAGAGATATCAATACATAGGTTTTAAGATTCTTACTAGTCAGATATATTCTTGGGCGGTGAATAGGGGGTGTTGAGTCCTGTTCACTGAGCAAGGAGTAGGTCGTGTCTATTACATATTGGGTTTATGGAACGGTCTCTGAGCTAATTTGAAACCCTTCTTTTATGCATCACCCGACCTCACCTTTCCCGTTAAGCAGCCATAGTGTGTTTTCTAAACGTGTGACTCTGTTCTGTTTTGTAATTCAGTTCAAGGGTCGCGGTTTTTACATTCCCTCTATAAGTGATATCTTATGATAAGTGTCTTTTTCTGTGTGACTTATTTCACTTAGAATCGTCGTACCTAAATCCACTCATCATGCTGCTACTAGCCTTATGACGTTGATTTCATGGCTGAGTGATATTCCATTGTACATAAGACCACAACTTCTTTATCCATTTTTCTCTTTCCTGGGATATTTAAGGTGTAACGAAGTGGAGGTTCTTGTCAACAAAGCAGCCCTAAACTTTGGGGTGCCTGTGTCTTGCTGATTTTTAGTTTTCCCAATTTATACGCCCATGAGTGGAAGTGCCCTATGCTCTCTAAGCTGAGTTTTTTCGATGTTTCAGGACACACCGTACACTTCTCCAGAGGGGCTGTTGGCAATTTACATCCCGCCCATCAGCGTAGCAAGGCTCCCGTTTCTCCATGGCCTGTCCTGCATTTCTGGGTTTGACACTTTATTCAGCATGGCCCTTTTGACCGATGGGAAGCGAGACTTCTTTGTGGCACTGATTTGCCTTTCCAGGTTGCTTGGTTGGCCAAAAAGGGCGTATGCCTTTTTTCCTGAATATATTCAGGAAAAAACGCATACGCCCTTTTTGGCCAAGGGCATCATTGTCGAGGTTTTGCCGCTTTTCCCGTGCTTTAAAGGCGATTCGAATCTACCTCCTGAAATCTGTTTCCTGCAATTCTGCCTTGCTTTCAAATCCTCTTCGTTGCCTTCCCTCAATATATTTGTGGACGAGAGTTATCATTTATAACTCTGCAGGTTTGTGAATTGCAGTGCCCCTGAGCTCCATTTTTCAACTCGCTTTCTTGGGAGCTGGCCGCAAAAGCGCAGGATTGCTTCAGGCCCTATTTTGGTGTCGGGCGGCAGGCTGAGCCTGTGGTTAATTCTTCTTCCTGATGGGAAAATAGAGTGACCTGTACCTGTCCCAACACCTAGAGCTAGTGTCTCATTGGTTCCCCCTCTTCCCGTTCATCCTCAGGACAAATTGCAACCTGTACGGAACAGGAGGTTAAAGGTGCTGATTCTCCAAGGAGGGAGATTGCTAGAAAAGCGGCTGGAATGGCGAACCCGAGCCCAAGGAGATGAGAAATGAGGTGCCTTTTAGAAACCTTTCCCGATCACACGGTGTACCATCTTCTGGGTTTCTCATGCATGTTTTCGAAGTAGGAAGATGCCCTTGAACCTGGAGATTTGGGACCCATGGGATGGGAACCACGCAGTATTACTTTAAAGGGTCTGCGTTTGCTCACCCAACCTCACAAAACCTCTCAGCCCCAAGAGTGTCCACCCTTATGTCTCAATCAGCTGTGGGTCTAGATATGGTCAATCCAGGTGGCATCACAGCCCATGAACGAATTTAGTAAGAATTTCTCTCTCTTTCACTGTCTTTGTTTCACGGGTTTTTAAAAGTGATTGATTTTTATAAAGGGGTTTAGCTGCTTTTCACTGCTGTGTTTATGCCGCTTTACACCCATTTGACTCACTTACAGGGAGATATCAATACATAGGTTTTAACCTTCTTACTAGTCAGATATATTCTTGGTCGGTGAATAGGGGGTGTTGAGTCCAGTTCACTGAGCAAGGAGTAGGTCGTGTCTATTACATATTGGGTTTATGGAACGGTCTCTGAGCTAATTTGAAACCCTTCTTTTATGCATCACCCCACCTCACCTTTCCCGTTAAGCAGCCATAGTGTGTTTTCTAAACGTGTGACTCTGTTCTGTTTTGTAATTCAGTTCAAGGGTCGCGGTTTTTACATTCCCTCTATAAGTGATATCTTATGATAAGTGTCTTTTTCTGTGTGACTTATTTCACTTAGAATCGTCGTACCTAAATCCACTCATCATGCTGCTACTAGCCTTATGACGTTGATTTCATGGCTGAGTGATATTCCTTTGTACATAAGGACCACAACTTCTTTATCCATTTTTCTCTTTCCTGGGATATTTAGGGTGTAACGAAGTGGAGGTTCTTGTCAACAGAGCAGCCCTAAACTTTGGGGTGCCTGTGTCTTGCTGATTTGTAGTTTTCCCAATTTATACGCCCATGAGTGGAAGTGCCCTATGCTCTCTAAGCTGAGTTTTTTCGATGTTTCAGGACACACCGTACACTTCTCCAGAGTGGCTGTTGGCAATTTACATCCCGCCCATCAGCGTAGCAAGGCTCCCGTTTCTCCATGGCCTGTCCTGCATTTCTGGTTTTGACACTTTATTCAGCATGGCCCTTTTGACCGATGGGAAGTGAGACTTCTTTGTAGCGCTGATTTGCCTTTCCAGGTTGCTTGGTTGGCCAAAAAGGGCGTATGCGTTTTTTCCTGAATATATTCAGGAAAAAACGCATACGCCCTTTTTGGCCAAGGGCATCATTGTCGAGGTTTTGCCGCTTTTCCCGTGCTTTAAAGGCGATTTGAATCTACCTCCTGAAATCTGTTTCCTGCAATTCTGCCGTGCTTTCAAATCCTCTTCGTTGCCTTCCCTCAATATATTTGAGGACGAGAGTTATCATTTATAACTCTGCAGGTTTGTGAATTGCAGTGCCCCTGAGCTCCATTTTTCAACTCGCTTTCTTGGGAGCTGGCCGCAAAAGCGCAGGATTGCTTTAGGCCCTATTTTGGTCCCGGGCGGCAGGCTGAGCCTGTGGTTAATTCTTCTTCCTGATGGGAAAATAGAGTGACCTGTGCCTGTCCCAACACCTAGAGCTAGTGTCTCATTGGTTCCCCCTCTTCCCGTTCATCCTCAGGACAAATTGCAACCTGTACGGAACAGGAGGTTAAAGGTGCTGATTCTCCAAGGAGGGAGATTGCTAGTAAAGCGGCTGGAATGGGGAACCCGAGCACAAGGAAATGAGAAATGAGGTGCGTTTTAGAAACCTTTCCCGATCACACGGTGTACCACCTTCTGGGTTTCTCATGCATGTTTTGGATGTAGGAAGATGCCCTTGAATCTGGAGATTTGGGACCCATGGGATGGGTACCACGCAGTATTACTCTAAAGGGTCTGCGTTTGCTCACCCAACCTCACCAAACCTCTCAGCCCCAAGAGTGTCCACCCTTATGTCTCAATCAGCTGTGGGTCTAGATATGGTCAATCCAGGTGGCATCACAGCCCCTGAACGAATTTAGTAAGAATTTCTCTCTCTTTCACTGTCTTTGTTTCACGGGTTTTTAAAAGTGATTGATTTTTATAAAGGAGTTTAGCTGCTTTTCACTGCTGTGTTTATGCCGCTTTACACCCACTTGACTCACTTACAGAGTGATATCAATACATAGGTTTTAACATTCTTATTAGTCAGATATATTCTTGGGTGGTGAATAGGGGGTGTTGAGTCCAGTTCACTGAGCAAGGAGTAGGTCGTGTCTGTTACATATTGGGTTTATGGAATGGTATCTGAGCTAATTTGAAACCCTTCTTTTATGCATCACCCCACCTCACCTTTCCCGTTAAGCAGCCATAGTGTGTTTTCTAAACGTGTGCCTCTGTTCTGTTTTGTAATTCAGTTCAAGGGTCGCGGTTTTTACATTCCCTCTATAAGTGATATCTTATGATAAGTGTCTTTTTCTGTGTGACTTATTTCACTTAGAATCGTCATACCTAAATCCACTCATCATGCTGCTACTAGCCTTATGATGTTGATTTCATGGCTGAGTGATATTCCATTGTACATAAGGACCACAACTTCTTTATCCAGTTTTCTCTTTCCTGGGATATTTAGGGTGTAACGAAGTGGAGGTTCTTGTCAACAGAGCAGCCCTAAACTTTGGGGTGCCTGTGTCTTGCTGATTTTTAGTTTTCCCAATTTATACGCCCATGAGTGGAAGTGCCCTATGCTCTCTAAGCTGAGTTTTTTCGATGTTTCAGGACACACCGTACTCTTCTCCAGAGTGGCTGTTGGCAAGTTACATCCCGCCCATCAGCGTAGCAAGGCTCCCGTTTCTCCATGGCCTGTCCTGCATTTCTGGTTTTGACACTTTATTCAGCATGGCCCTTTTGACCGATGGGAAGCGAGACTTCTTTGTAGCGCTGATTTGCCTTTCCAGGTTGCTTGGTTGGCCAAAAAGGGCGTATGCGTTTTTTCCTGAATATATTCAGGAAAAAACGCATACGCCCTTTTTGGCCAAGGGCATCATTGTCGAGGTTTTGCCGCTTTTCCCGTGCTTTAAAGGCGATTCGAATCTACCTCCTGAAATATGTTTCCTGCAATTCTGCCTTGCTTTCAAATCCTCTTCGTTGTCTTCCATCAATATATTTGAGGACGAGAGTTATGATTTATAACTCTGCAGGTTTGTGAATTGCAGTGCCCCTGAGCTCCATTTTTCAACTCCCTTTCTTGGGAGCTGGCCGCAAAAGCGCAGGATTGCTTCAGGGCCTATTCTGTTTCCTGGCGGCAGGCTGAGCCTGTGGTTAATTCTTCTTCCTGATGGGAAAATAGAGTGACCTGTGCCTGTCCCAACACCTAGAGCTAGTGTCTCATTGGTTCCCCCTCTTCCCGTTCATCCTCAGGACAAATTGCAACCTGTATGGAACAGGAGGTTAAAGGTGCTGATTCTCCAAGGAGGGAGATTGCTAGTAAAGCGGCTGGAATGGCGAACCCGAGCACAAGGAGATGAGAAATGAGGTGCGTTTTAGAAACCTTTCCCGATCACACGGTGCACCATCTTCTGGGTTTCTCATGCCTGTTTTCAAAGTGGGAAGATGCCCTTGAACCTGGAGATTTGGGACCCATGGGATGGGTACCACGCAGTATTACTCTAAAGGGTCTGCGTTTGCTCACCCAACCTCACCAAACCTCTCAGCCCCAAGAGTGTCCACCCTTATGTCTCAATCAGCTGTGGGTCTAGATATGGTCAATCCAGGTGGCATCACAGCCCCTGAACGAATTTAGTAAGAATTTCTCTCTCTTTCACTGTCTTTGTTTCACGGGTTTTTAAAAGTGATTGATTTTTATAAAGGAGTTTAGCTGCTTTTCACTGCTGTGTTTATGCCGCTTTACAGCCACTTGACTCACTTTCAGAGAGATATCAATACATAGGTTTGAAGATTCTTACTAGTCAGATATATTCTTGGGCGGTGAATAGGGGGTGTTGAGTCCAGTTCACTGAGCAAGGAGTAGGTCGTGTCTGTTACATATTGGGTTTATGGAATGGTATCTGAGCTAATTTGAAACCCTTCTTTTATGCATCACCCCACCTCACCTTTCCCGTTAAGCAGCCATAGTGTGTTTTCTAAACGTATGACTCTGTTCTGTTTTGTAATTCAGTACAAGGGTCGCGGTTTTTACATTCCCTCTATAGGTGATATCTTATGATAAGTGTCTTTTTCTGTGTGACTTATTTCACTTAGAATCGTCGTACCTAAATCCACTCATCATGCTGCTACTAGCCTTATGATGTTGATTTCATGGCTGAGTGATATTCCATTGTACATAAGGACCACAACTTCTTTATCCAGTTTTCTCTTTCCTGGGATATTTAGGGTGTAACGAAGTGGAGGTTCTTGTCAACAGAGCAGCCCTAAACTTTGGTGTGCCTGTGTCTTGCTGATTTTTAGTTTTCCCAATTTATACGCCCATGAGTGGAAGTGCCCTATGCTCTCTAAGCTGAGTTTTTTCGATGTTTCAGGACACACCGTACTCTTCTCCAGAGTGGCTGTTGGCAATTTACATCCCGCCCATCAGCGTAGCAAGGCTCCCGTTTCTCCATGGCCTGTCCTGCATTTCTGGTTTTGACACTTTATTCAGCATGGCCCTTTTGACCGATGGGAAGCGAGACTTCTTTGTAGCGCTGATTTGCCTTTCCAGGTTGCTTGGTTGGCCAAAAAGGGCGTATGCGTTTTTTCCTGAATATATTCAGGAAAAAACGCATACGCCCTTTTTGGCCAAGGGCATCATTGTCGAGGTTTTGCCGCTTTTCCCGTGCTTTAAAGGCGATTCGAATCTACCTCCTGAAATCTGTTTCCTGCAATTCTGCCTTGCTTTCAAATCCTCTTCGTTGTCTTCCATCAATATATTTGAGGACGAGAGTTATGATTTATAACTCTGCAGGTTTGTGAATTGCAGTGCCCCTGAGCTCCATTTTTCAACTCCCTTTCTTGGGAGCTGGCCGCAAAAGCGCAGGATTGCTTCAGGCACTATTCTGTTTCCTGGCGGCAGGCTGAGCCTGTGGTTCATTCTTCTTCCTGATGGGAAAATAGAGTGACCTGTGCCTGTCCCAACACCTAGAGCTAGTGTCTCATTGGTTCCCCCTCTTCCCGTTCATCCTCAGGACAAATTGCAACCTGTACGGAACAGGAGGTTAAAGGTGCTGATTCTCCAAGGAGGGAGATTGCTAGTAAAGCGGCTGGAACGGCGAACCCGAGCACAAGGAGATGAGAAATGAGGTGTGTTTTAGAAACCTTTCCCGATCACACGGTGCACCATCTTCTGGATTTCTCATGCCTGTTTTCAAAGTGGGAAGATGCCCTTGAACCTGGAGATTTGGGACCCATGGGATGGGAACCATGCAGTATTACTTTAAAGGGTCTGCGTTTGCTCACCCAACCTCACAAACCTCTCAGCCTCAAGAGTGTCCACCCTTATGTCTCAATCAGCTGTGGGTCTATATATGGTCAATCCAGGTGGCATCACAGCCCCTGACCGAATTTAGTAAGAATTTCTCTCTCTTTCACTGTCTTTGTTTCACGGGTTTTTAAAAGTGATTGATTTTTATAAAGGGGTTTAGCTGCTTTTCACTGCTGTGTTTATGCCACTTTACAGCCACTTGACTCACTTTCAGAGAGATATCAATACATAGGTTTGAAGATTCTTACTAGTCAGATATATTCTTGGGCGGTGAATAGGGGGTGTTGAGTCCAGTTCACTGAGCAAGGAGTAGGTCGTGTCTATTACATATTGGATTTATGGAACGGTCTCTGAGCTAATTTGAAACCCTTCTTTTATGCATCACCCCACCTCACCTTTCCCGTTAAGCAGCCATAGTGTTTTTTCTAAACGTGTGCCTCTGTTCTGTTTTGTAATTCAGTTCAAGGTCGCGGTTTTTACATTCCCTCTATAAGTGATATCTTATGATAAGTGTCTTTTTCTGTGTGACTTATTTCACTTAGAATCGTCGTACCTAAATCCACTCATCATGCTGCTACTAGCCTTATGACGTTGATTTCATGGCTGAGTGATATTCCATTGTACATAAGGACCACAACTTCTTTATCCATTTTTCTCTTTCCTGGGATATTTAGGGTGTAACGAAGTGGAGGTTCTTGTCAACAGAGCAGCCCTAAACTTTGGTGTGCCTGTGTCTTGCTGATTTTTAGTTTTCCCAATTTATACGCCCATGAGTGGAAGTACCCTATGCTCTCTAAGCTGAGTTTTTTCGATGTTTCAGGACACACCGTACACTTCTCCAGAGTGGCTGTTGGCAATTTACATCCCGCCCATCAGCGTAGCAAGGCTCCCGTTTCTCCATGGCCTGTCCTGCATTTCTGGTTTTGACACTTTATTCAGCATGGCCCTTTTGACCGATGGGAAGCGAGACTTCTTTGTAGCGCTGATTTGCCTTTCCAGGTTGCTTGGTTGGCCAAAAAGGGCGTATGCGTTTTTTCCTGAATATATTCAGGAAAAAACGCATACGCCCTTTATGACCAAGGGCATCATTGTCGAGGTTTTGCTGCTTTTCCCGTGCTTTAAAGGCGATTTGAATCTACCTCCTGAAATCTGTTTCCTGCAATTCTGCCGTGCTTTCAAATCCTCTTCGTTGCCTTCCCTCAATATATCTGAGGACGAGAGTTATCATTTATAACTCTGCAGGTTTGTGAATTGCAGTGCCCCTGAGCTCCATTTTTCAACTCGCTTTCTTGGGAGCTGGCCGCAAAAGCGCAGGATTGCTTCAGGCCCTATTTTGGTCCCGGGCGGCAGGCTGAGCCTGTGGTTAATTCTTCTTCCTGATGGGAAAATAGAGTGACCTGTGCCTGTCCCAACACCTAGAGCTAGTGTCTCATTGGTTCCCCCTCTTCCCGTTCATCCTCAGGACAAATTGCAACCTGTACGGAACAGGAGGTTAAAGGTGCTGATTCTCCAAGGAGGGAGATTGCTAGTAAAGCGGCTGGAATGGCGAACCCGAGCACAAGGAGATGAGAAATGAGGTGCGTTTTAGAAACCTTTCCCGATCACACGGTGTACCATCTTCTGGGTTTCTCATGCATGTTTTCGAAGTAGGAAGATGCCCTTGAACCTGGAGATTTGGGACCCATGGGATGGGAACCACGCAGTATTACTTTAAAGGGTCTGCGTTTGCTCACCCAACCTCACCAAACCTCTCAGCCCCAAGAGTGTCCACCCTTATGTCTCAATCAGCTGTGGGTCTAGATATGGTCAATCCAGGTGGCATCACAGCCCCTGAACGAATTTAGTAAGAATTTCTCTCTCTTTCACTGTCTTTGTTTCACGGGTTTTTAAAAGTGATTGATTTTTATAAAGGGGTTTAGGTGCTTTTCACTGCTGTGTTTATGCCGCTTTACACCCACTTGACTCACTTACAGGGAGATATCAATACATAGGTTTTAACCTTCTTACTAGTCAGATATATTCTTGGGCGGTGAATAGGGGGTGTTGAGTCCAGTTCACTGAGCAAGGAGTAGGTCGTGTCTATTACATATTGGGTTTATGGAACGGTCTCTGAGCTCATTTGAAACCCTTGTTTTATGCATCACCTCACCTCACCTTTCCCGTTAAGCAGCCATAGTGTGTTTTCTAAACGTGTGACTCTGTTCTGTTTTGTAATTCAGTTCAAGGGTCGCGGTTTTTACATTCCCTCTATAAGTGATATCTTATGATAAGTGTCTTTTTCTGTGTGACTTATTTCACTTAGAATCGTCGTACCTAAATCCACTCATCATGCTGCTACTAGCCTTATGACGTTGATTTCATGGCTGAGTGATATTCCATTGTACATAAGGACCACAACTTCTTTATCCAGTTTTCTCTTTCCTGGGATATTTAGGGTGTAACGAAGTGGAGGTTCTTGTCAACAGAGCAGCCCTAAACTTTGGGGTGCCTGTGTCTTGCTGATTTTTAGTTTTCCCAATTTATACGCCCATGAGTGGAAGTGCCCTATGCTCTCTAAGCTGAGTTTTTTCGATGTATCAGGACACACCGTACACTTCTCCAGAGTGGCTGTTGGCAATTTACATCCCGCCCATCAGCGTAGCAAGGCTCCCGTTTCTCCATGGCCTGTCCTGCATTTCTGGTTTTGACACTTTATTCAGCATGGCCCTTTTGACCGATGGGAAGCGAGACTTCTTTGTAGCGCTGATTTGCCTTTCCAGGTTGCTTGGTTGGCCAAAAAGGGCGTATGCGTTTTTTCCTGAATATATTCAGGAAAAAACGCATACGCCCCTTTTGGCCAAGGGCATCATTGTCGAGGTTTTGCCGCTTTTCCCGTGCTTTAAAGGCGATTCGAATCTACCTCCTGAAATCTGTTTCCTGCAATTCTGCCTTGCTTTCAAATCCTCTTCGTTGCCTTCCCTCAATATATTTGAGGACAAGAGTTATCATTTATAACTCTGCAGGTTTGTGAATTGCAGTGCCCCTGAGCTCCATTTTTCAACTCGCTTTCTTGGGAGCTGGCCGCAAAAGCGCAGGATTGCTTCAGGCCCTATTTTGGTCCCGGGCGGCAGGCTGAGCCTGTGGTTAATTCTTCTTCCTGATGGGAAAATAGAGTGACCTGTGCCTGTCCCAACACCTAGAGCTAGTGTCTCATTGGTTCCCCCTCTTCCCGTTCATCCTCAGGACAAATTGCAACCTGTACGGAACAGGAGGTTAAAGGTGCTGATTCTCCAAGGAGGGAGATTGCTAGAAAAGCGGCTGGAATGGCGAACCCGAGCCCAAGGAGATGAGAAATGAGGTGCGTTTTAGAAACCTTTCCCGATCACACGGTGTACCATCTTCTGGGTTTCTCATGCATGTTTTCGAAGTAGGAAGATGCCCTTGAACCTGGAGATTTGGGACCCATGGGATGGGAACCACGCAGTATTACTTTAAAGGGTCTGCGTTTGCTCACCCAACCTCACCAAGCCTCTCAGCCCCAAGAGTGTCCACCCTTATGTCTCAATCAGCTGTGGGTCTAGATATGGTCAATCCAGGTGGCATCACAGCCCATGAACGAATTTAGTAAGAATTTCTCTCTCTTTCACTGTCTTTGTTTCACGGGTTTTTAAAAGTGATTGATTTTTATAAAGGGGTTTAGCTGCTTTTCACTGCTGTGTTTATGCCGCTTTACAGCCACTTGACTCACTTTCAGGGAGATATCAATACATAGGTTTTAACCTTCTTACTAGTCAGATATATTCTTGGGCGGTGAATAGGGGGTGTTGAGTCCAGTTCACTGAGCAAGGAGTAGGTCGTGTCTATTACATATTGGGTTTATGGAACGGTCTCTGAGCTAATTTGAAACCCTTCTTTTATGCATCACCCCACCTCACCTTTCCCGTTAAGCAGCCATAGTGTGTTTTCTAAACGTGTGACTCTGTTCTGTTTTGTAATTCAGTTCAAGGGTCGCGGTTTTTACATTCCCTCTATAAGTGATATCTTATGATAAGTGTCTTTTTCTGTGTGACTTATTTCACTTAGAATCGTCGTACCTAAATCCACTCATCATGCTGCTACTAGCCTTATGACGTTGATTTCATGGCTGAGTGATATTCCTTTGTACATAAGGACCACAACTTCTTTATCCATTTTTCTCTTTCCTGGGATATTTAGGGTGTAACGAAGTGGAGGTTCTTGTCAACAGAGCAGCCCTAAACTTTGGGGTGCCTGTGTCTTGCTGATTTGTAGTTTTCCCAATTTATACGCCCATGAGTGGAAGTGCCCTATGCTCTCTAAGCTGAGTTTTTTCGATGTTTCAGGACACACCGTACACTTCTCCAGAGTGGCTGTTGGCAATTTACATCCCGCCCATCAGCGTAGCAAGGCTCCCGTTTCTCCATGGCCTGTCCTGCATTTCTGGTTTTGACACTTTATTCAGCATGGCCCTTTTGACCGATGGGAAGTGAGACTTCTTTGTAGCGCTGATTTGCCTTTCCAGGTTGCTTGGTTGGCCAAAAAGGGCGTATGCGTTTTTTCCTGAATATATTCAGGAAAAAACGCATACGCCCTTTTTGGCCAAGGGCATCATTGTCGAGGTTTTGCCGCTTTTCCCGTGCTTTAAAGGCGATTTGAATCTACCTCCTGAAATCTGTTTCCTGCAATTCTGCCGTGCTTTCAAATCCTCTTCGTTGCCTTCCCTCAATATATTTGAGGACGAGAGTTATCATTTATAACTCTGCAGGTTTGTGAATTGCAGTGCCCCTGAGCTCCATTTTTCAACTCGCTTTCTTGGGAGCTGGCCGCAAAAGCGCAGGATTGCTTTAGGCCCTATTTTGGTCCCGGGCGGCAGGCTGAGCCTGTGGTTAATTCTTCTTCCTGATGGGAAAATAGAGTGACCTGTGCCTGTCCCAACACCTAGAGCTAGTGTCTCATTGGTTCCCCCTCTTCCCGTTCATCCTCAGGACAAATTGCAACCTGTACGGAACAGGAGGTTAAAGGTGCTGATTCTCCAAGGAGGGAGATTGCTAGTAAAGCGGCTGGAATGGGGAACCCGAGCACAAGGAAATGAGAAATGAGGTGCGTTTTAGAAACCTTTCCCGATCACACGGTGTACCACCTTCTGGGTTTCTCATGCATGTTTTGGATGTAGGAAGATGCCCTTGAATCTGGAGATTTGGGACCCATGGGATGGGTACCACGCAGTATTACTCTAAAGGGTCTGCGTTTGCTCACCCAACCTCACCAAACCTCTCAGCCCCAAGAGTGTCCACCCTTATGTCTCAATCAGCTGTGGGTCTAGATATGGTCAATCCAGGTGGCATCACAGCCCCTGAACGAATTTAGTAAGAATTTCTCTCTCTTTCACTGTCTTTGTTTCACGGGTTTTTAAAAGTGATTGATTTTTATAAAGGAGTTTAGCTGCTTTTCACTGCTCTGTTTATGCCGCTTTACACCCACTTGACTCACTTACAGAGTGATATCAATACATAGGTTTTAACATTCTTATTAGTCAGATATATTCTTGGGTGGTGAATAGGGGGTGTTGAGTCCAGTTCACTGAGCAAGGAGTAGGTCGTGTCTGTTACATATTGGGTTTATGGAATGGTATCTGAGCTAATTTGAAACCCTTCTTTTATGCATCACCCCACCTCACCTTTCCCGTTAAGCAGCCATAGTGTGTTTTCTAAACGTGTGCCTCTGTTCTGTTTTGTAATTCAGTTCAAGTGTCGCGGTTTTTACATTCCCTCTATAAGTGATATCTTATGATAAGTGTCTTTTTCTGTGTGACTTATTTCACTTAGAATCGTCGTACCTAAATCCACTCATCATGCTGCTACTAGCCTTATGATGTTGATTTCATGGCTGAGTGATATTCCATTGTACATAAGGACCACAACTTCTTTATCCAGTTTTCTCTTTCCTGGGATATTTAGGGTGTAACGAAGTGGAGGTTCTTGTCAACAGAGCAGCCCTAAACTTTGGGGTGCCTGTGTCTTGCTGATTTTTAGTTTTCCCAATTTATACGCCCATGAGTGGAAGTGCCCTATGCTCTCTAAGCTGAGTTTTTTCCATGTTTCAGGACACACCGTACTCTTCTCCAGAGTGGCTGTTGGCAAGTTACATCCCGCCCATCAGCGTAGCAAGGCTCCCGTTTCTCCATGGCCTGTCCTGCATTTCTGGTTTTGACACTTTATTCAGCATGGCCCTTTTGACCGATGGGAAGCGAGACTTCTTTGTAGCGCTGATTTGCCTTTCCAGGTTGCTTGGTTGGCCAAAAAGGGCGTATGCGTTTTTTCCTGAATATATTCAGGAAAAAACGCATACGCCCTTTTTGGCCAAGGGCATCATTGTCGAGGTTTTGCCGCTTTTCCCGTGCTTTAAAGGCGATTCGAATCTACCTCCTGAAATATGTTTCCTGCAATTCTGCCTTGCTTTCAAATCCTCTTCGTTGTCTTCCATCAATATATTTGAGGACGAGAGTTATGATTTATAACTCTGCAGGTTTGTGAATTGCAGTGCCCCTGAGCTCCATTTTTCAACTCCCTTTCTTGGGAGCTGGCCGCAAAAGCGCAGGATTGCTTCAGGGCCTATTCTGTTTCCTGGCGGCAGGCTGAGCCTGTGGTTAATTCTTCTTCCTGATGGGAAAATAGAGTGACCTGTGCCTGTCCCAACACCTAGAGCTAGTGTCTCATTGGTTCCCCCTCTTCCCGTTCATCCTCAGGACAAATTGCAACCTGTATGGAACAGGAGGTTAAAGGTGCTGATTCTCCAAGGAGGGAGATTGCTAGTAAAGCGGCTGGAATGGCGAACCCGAGCACAAGGAGATGAGAAATGAGGTGCGTTTTAGAAACCTTTCCCGATCACACGGTGCACCATCTTCTGGGTTTCTCATGCCTGTTTTCAAAGTGGGAAGATGCCCTTGAACCTGGAGATTTGGGACCCATGGGATGGGTACCACCCAGTATTACTCTAAAGGGTCTGCGTTTGCTCACCCAACCTCACCAAACCTCTCAGCCCCAAGAGTGTCCACCCTTATGTCTCAATCAGCTGTGGGTCTAGATATGGTCAATCCAGGTGGCATCACAGCCCCTGAACGAATTTAGTAAGAATTTCTCTCTCTTTCACTGTCTTTGTTTCACGGGTTTTTAAAAGTGATTGATTTTTATAAAGGAGTTTAGCTGCTTTTCACTGCTGTGTTTATGCCGCTTTACAGCCACTTGACTCACTTTCAGAGAGATATCAATACATAGGTTTGAAGATTCTTACTAGTCAGATATATTCTTGGGCGGTGAATAGGGGGTGTTGAGTCCAGTTCACTGAGCAAGGAGTAGGTCGTGTCTGTTACATATTGGGTTTATGGAATGGTATCTGAGCTAATTTGAAACCCTTCTTTTATGCATCACCCCACCTCACCTTTCCCGTTAAGCAGCCATAGTGTGTTTTCTAAACGTATGACTCTGTTCTGTTTTGTAATTCAGTACAAGGGTCGCGGTTTTTACATTCCCTCTATAGGTGATATCTTATGATAAGTGTCTTTTTCTGTGTGACTTATTTCACTTAGAATCGTCGTACCTAAATCCACTCATCATGCTGCTACTAGCCTTATGATGTTGATTTCATGGCTGAGAGATATTCCATTGTACATAAGGACCACAACTTCTTTATCCAGTTTTCTCTTTCCTGGGATATTTAGGGTGTAACGAAGTGGAGGTTCTTGTCAACAGAGCAGCCCTAAACTTTGGGGTGCCTGTGTCTTGCTGATTTTTAGTTTTCCCAATTTATACGCCCATGAGTGGAAGTGCCCTATGCTCTCTAAGCTGAGTTTTTTCGATGTTTCAGGACACACCGTACTCTTCTCCAGAGTGGCTGTTGGCAATTTACATCCCGCCCATCAGCGTAGCAAGGCTCCCGTTTCTCCATGGCCTGTCCTGCATTTCTGGTTTTGACACTTTATTCAGCATGGCCCTTTTGACCGATGGGAAGCGAGACTTCTTTGTAGCGCTGATTTGCCTTTCCAGGTTGCTTGGTTGGCCAAAAAGGGCGTATGCGTTTTTTCCTGAATATATTCAGGAAAAAACGCATACGCCCTTTTTGGCCAAGGGCATCATTGTCGAGGTTTTGCCGCTTTTCCCGTGCTTTAAAGGCGATTCGAATCTACCTCCTGAAATCTGTTTCCTGCAATTCTGCCTTGCTTTCAAATCCTCTTCGTTGTCTTCCATCAATATATTTGAGGACGAGAGTTATGATTTATAACTCTGCAGGTTTGTGAATTGCAGTGCCCCTGAGCTCCATTTTTCAACTCCCTTTCTTGGGAGCTGGCCGCAAAAGCGCAGGATTGCTTCAGGCACTATTCTGTTTCCTGGCGGCAGGCTGAGCCTGTGGTTAATTCTTCTTCCTGATGGGAAAATAGAGTGACCTGTGCCTGTCCCAACACCTAGAGCTAGTGTCTCATTGGTTCCCCCTCTTCCCGTTCATCCTCAGGACAAATAGCAACCTGTACGGAACAGGAGGTTAAAGGTGCTGATTCTCCAAGGAGGGAGATTGCTAGTAAAGCCCCTGGAATGGCGAACCCGAGCACAAGGAGATGAGAAATGAGGTGCGTTTTAGAAACCTTTCCCGATCACACGGTGTACCATCTTCTGGGTTTCTCATGCATGTTTTCGAAGTAGGAAGATGCCCTTGAACCTGGAGATTTGGGACCCATGGGATGGGAACCACGCAGTATTACTTTAAAGGGTCTGCGTTTGCTCACCCAACCTCACCAAACCTCTCAGCCCCAAGAGTGTCCACCCTTATGTCTCAATCAGCTGTGGGTCTAGATATGGTCAATCCAGGTGGCATCACAGCCCCTGAACGAATTTAGTAAGAATTTCTCTCTCTTTCACTGTCTTTGTTTCACGGGTTTTTAAAAGTGATTGATTTTTATAAAGGGGTTTAGGTGCTTTTCACTGCTGTGTTTATGCCGCTTTACACCCACTTGACTCACTTACAGGGAGATATCAATACATAGGTTTTAACCGTCTTACTAGTCAGATATATTCTTGGGCGGTGAATAGGGGGTGTTGAGTCCAGTTCACTGAGCAAGGAGTAGGTCGTGTCTATTACATATTGGGTTTATGGAACGGTCTCTGAGCTCATTTGAAACCCTTGTTTTATGCATCACCTCACCTCACCTTTCCCGTTAAGCAGCCATAGTGTGTTTTCTAAACGTGTGACTCTGTTCTGTTTTGTAATTCAGTTCAAGGGTCGCGGTTTTTACATTCCCTCTATAAGTGATATCTTATGATAAGTGTCTTTTTCTGTGTGACTTATTTCACTTAGAATCGTCGTACCTAAATCCACTCATCATGCTGCTACTAGCCTTATGACGTTGATTTCATGGCTGAGTGATATTCCATTGTACATAAGGACCACAACTTCTTTATCCAGTTTTCTCTTTCCTGGGATATTTAGGGTGTAACGAAGTGGAGGTTCTTGTCAACAGAGCAGCCCTAAACTTTGGGGTGCCTGTGTCTTGCTGATTTTTAGTTTTCCCAATTTATACGCCCATGAGTGGAAGTGCCCTATGCTCTCTAAGCTGAGTTTTTTCGATGTATCAGGACACACCGTACACTTCTCCAGAGTGGCTGTTGGCAATTTACATCCCGCCCATCAGCGTAGCAAGGCTCCCGTTTCTCCATGGCCTGTCCTGCATTTCTGGTTTTGACACTTTATTCAGCATGGCCCTTTTGACCGATGGGAAGCGAGACTTCTTTGTAGCGCTGATTTGCCTTTCCAGGTTGCTTGGTTGGCCAAAAAGGGCGTATGCGTTTTTTCCTGAATATATTCAGGAAAAAACGCATACGCCCTTTTTGGCCAAGGGCATCATTGTCGAGGTTTTGCCGCTTTTCCCGTGCTTTAAAGGCGATTCGAATCTACCTCCTGAAATCTGTTTCCTGCAATTCTGCCTTGCTTTCAAATCCTCTTCGTTGCCTTCCCTCAATATATTTGAGGACGAGAGTTATCATTTATAACTCTGCAGGTTTGTGAATTGCAGTGCCCCTGAGCTCCATTTTTCAACTCGCTTTCTTGGGAGCTGGCCGCAAAAGCGCAGGATTGCTTCAGGCCCTATTTTGGTCCCGGGCGGCAGGCTGAGCCTGTGGTTAATTCTTCTTCCTGATGGGAAAATAGAGTGACCTGTGCCTGTCCCAACACCTAGAGCTAGTGTCTCATTGGTTCCCCCTCTTCCCGTTCATCCTCAGGACAAATTGCAACCTGTACGGAACAGGAGGTTAAAGGTGCTGATTCTCCAAGGAGGGAGATTGCTAGAAAAGCGCCTGGAATGGCGAACCCGAGCCCAAGGAGATGAGAAATGAGGTGCGTTTTAGAAACCTTTCCCGATCACACGGTGTACCATCTTCTGGGTTTCTCATGCATGTTTTCGAAGTAGGAAGATGCCCTTGAACCTGGAGATTTGGGACCCATGGGCTGGGAACCACGCAGTATTACTTTAAAGGGTCTGCGTTTGCTCACCCAACCTCACCAAGCCTCTCAGCCCCAAGAGTGTCCACCCTTATGTCTCAATCAGCTGTGGGTCTAGATATGGTCAATCCAGGTGGCATCACAGCCCATGAACGAATTTAGTAAGAATTTCTCTCTCTTTCACTGTCTTTGTTTCACGGGTTTTTAAAAGTGATTGATTTTTATAAAGGGGTTTAGCTGCTTTTCACTGCTGTGTTTATGCCGCTTTACAGCCACTTGACTCACTTTCAGGGAGATATCAATACATAGGTTTTAACCTTCTTACTAGTCAGATATATTCTTGGGCGGTGAATAGGGGGTGTTGAGTCCAGTTCACTGAGCAAGGAGTAGGTCGTGTCTATTACATATTGGGTTTATGGAACGGTCTCTGAGCTAATTTGAAACCCTTCTTTTATGCATCACCCCACCTCACCTTTCCCGTTAAGCAGCCATAGTGTGTTTTCTAAACGTGTGACTCTGTTCTGTTTTGTAATTCAGTTCAAGGGTCGCGGTTTTTACATTCCCTCTATAAGTGATATCTTATGATAAGTGTCTTTTTCTGTGTGACTTATTTCACTTAGAATCGTCGTACCTAAATCCACTCATCATGCTGCTACTAGCCTTATGACGTTGATTTCATGGCTGAGTGATATTCCTTTGTACATAAGGACCACAACTTCTTTATCCATTTTTCTCTTTCCTGGGATATTTAGGGTGTAACGAAGTGGAGGTTCTTGTCAACAGAGCAGCCCTAAACTTTGGGGTGCCTGTGTCTTGCTGATTTGTAGTTTTCCCAATTTATACGCCCATGAGTGGAAGTGCCCTATGCTCTCTAAGCTGAGTTTTTTCGATGTTTCAGGACACACCGTACACTTCTCCAGAGTGGCTGTTGGCAATTTACATCCCGCCCATCAGCGTAGCAAGGCTCCCGTTTCTCCATGGCCTGTCCTGCATTTCTGGTTTTGACACTTTATTCAGCATGGCCCTTTTGACCGATGGGAAGTGAGACTTCTTTGTAGCGCTGATTTGCCTTTCCAGGTTGCTTGGTTGGCCAAAAAGGGCGTATGCGTTTTTTCCTGAATATATTCAGGAAAAAACGCATACGCCCTTTTTGGCCAAGGGCATCATTGTCGAGGTTTTGCCGCTTTTCCCGTGCTTTAAAGGCGATTTGAATCTACCTCCTGAAATCTGTTTCCTGCAATTCTGCCGTGCTTTCAAATCCTCTTCGTTGCCTTCCCTCAATATATTTGAGGACGAGAGTTATCATTTATAACTCTGCAGGTTTGTGAATTGCAGTGCCCCTGAGCTCCATTTTTCAACTCGCTTTCTTGGGAGCTGGCCGCAAAAGCGCAGGATTGCTTTAGGCCCTATTTTGGTCCCGGGCGGCAGGCTGAGCCTGTGGTTAATTCTTCTTCCTGATGGGAAAATAGAGTGACCTGTGCCTGTCCCAACACCTAGAGCTAGTGTCTCATTGGTTCCCCCTCTTCCCGTTCATCCTCAGGACAAATTGCAACCTGTACGGAACAGGAGGTTAAAGGTGCTGATTCTCCAAGGAGGGAGATTGCTAGCAAAGCGGCTGGAATGGGGAACCCGAGCACAAGGAAATGAGAAATGAGGTGCGTTTTAGAAACCTTTCCCGATCACACGGTGTACCATCTTCTGGGTTTCTCATGCCTGTTTTGGATGTAGGAAGATGCCCTTGAATCTGGAGATTTGGGACCCATGGGATGGGTACCACGCAGTATTACTCTAAAGGGTCTGCGTTTGCTCACCCAACCTCACCAAACCTCTCAGCCCCAAGAGTGTCCACCCTTATGTCTCAATCAGCTGTGGGTCTAGATATCGTCAATCCAGGTGGCATCACAGCCCCTGAACGAATTTAGTAAGAATTTCTCTCTCTTTCACTGTCTTTGTTTCACGGGTTTTTAAAAGTGATTGATTTTTATAAAGGAGTTTAGCTGCTTTTCACTGCTGTGTTTATGCCGCTTTACAGCCACTTGACTCACTTTCAGAGAGATATCAATACATAGGTTTGAAGATTCTTACTAGTCAGATATATTCTTGGGCGGTGAATAGGGGGTGTTGAGTCCAGTTCACTGAGCAAGGAGTAGGTCGTGTCTGTTACATATTGGGTTTATGGAATGGTATCTGAGCTAATTTGAAACCCTTCTTTTATGCATCACCCCACCTCACCTTTCCCGTTAAGCAGCCATAGTGTGTTTTCTAAACGTATGACTCTGTTCTGTTTTGTAATTCAGTACAAGGGTCGCGGTTTTTACATTCCCTCTATAAGTGATATCTTATGATAAGTGTCTTTTTCTGTGTGACTTATTTCACTTAGAATCGTCGTACCTAAATCCACTCATCATGCTGCTACTAGCCTTATGATGTTGATTTCATGGCTGAGTGATATTCCATTGTACATAAGGACCACAACTTCTTTATCCAGTTTTCTCTTTCCTGGGATATTTAGGGTGTAACGAAGTGGAGGTTCTTGTCAACAGAGCAGCCCTAAACTTTGGGGTGCCTGTGTCTTGCTGATTTGTAGTTTTCCCAATTTATACGCCCATGAGTGGAAGTGCCCTATGCTCTCTAAGCTGAGTTTTTTCGATGTTTCAGGACACACCGTACTCTTCTCCAGAGTGGCTGTTGGCAATTTACATCCCGCCCATCAGCGTAGCAAGGCTCCCGTTTCTCCATGGCCTGTCCTGCATTTCTGGTTTTGACACTTTATTCAGCATGGCCCTTTTGACCGATGGGAAGCGAGACTTCTTTGTAGCGCTGATTTGCCTTTCCAGGTTGCTTGGTTGGCCAAAAAGGGCGTATGCGTTTTTTCCTGAATATATTCAGGAAAAAACGCATACGCCCTTTTTGGCCAAGGGCATCATTGTCGAGGTTTTGCCGCTTTTCCCGTGCTTTAAAGGCGATTCGAATCTACCTCCTGAAATATGTTTCCTGCAATTCTGCCTTGCTTTCAAATCCTCTTCGTTGTCTTCCATCAATATATTTGAGGACGAGAGTTATGATTTATAACTCTGCAGGTTTGTGAATTGCAGTGCCCCTGAGCTCCATTTTTCAACTCCCTTTCTTGGGAGCTGGCCGCAAAAGCGCAGGATTGCTTCAGGCACTATTCTGTTTCCTGGCGGCAGGCTGAGCCTGTGGTTCATTCTTCTTCCTGATGGGAAAATAGAGTGACCTGTGCCTGTCCCAACACCTAGAGCTAGTGTCTCATTGGTTCCCCCTCTTCCCGTTCATCCTCAGGACAAATTGCAACCTGTACGGAACAGGAGGTTAAAGGTGCTGATTCTCCAAGGAGGGAGATTGCTAGTAAAGCGGCTGGAATGGCGAACCCGAGCACAAGGAGATGAGAAATGAGGTGCGTTTTAGAAACCTTTCCCGATCACACGGTGCACCATCTTCTGGGTTTCTCATGCCTGTTTTCAAAGTGGGAAGATGCCCTTGAACCTGGAGATTTGGGACCCATGGGATGGGAACCATGCAGTATTACTTTAAAGGGTCTACGTTTGCTCACCCAACCTCACAAACCTCTCAGCCCCAAGAGTGTCCACCCTTATGTCTCAATCAGCTGTGGGTCTATATATGGTCAATCCAGGTGGCATCACAGCCCCTGACCGAATTTAGTAAGAATTTCTCTCTCTTTCACTGTCTTTGTTTCACGGGTTTTTAAAAGTGATTGATTTTTATAAAGGGGTTTAGCTGCTTTTCACTGCTGTGTTTATGCCGCTTTACAGCCACTTGACTCACTTTCAGGGAGATATCAATACATAGGTTTTAACCTTCTTACTAGTCAGATATATTCTTGGGCGGTGAATAGGGGGTGTTGAGTCCAGTTCACTGAGCAAGGAGTAGGTCGTGTCTATTACATATTGGGTTTATGGAACGGTCTCTGAGCTAATTTGAAACCCTTCTTTTATGCATCACCCCACCTCACCTTTCCCGTTAAGCAGCCATAGTGTTTTTTCTAAACGTGTGCCTCTGTTCTGTTTTGTAATTCAGTTCAAGGTCGCGGTTTTTACATTCCCTCTATAAGTGATATCTTATGATAAGTGTCTTTTTCTGTGTGACTTATTTCACTTAGAATCGTCGTACCTAAATCCACTCATCATGCTGCTACTAGCCTTATGACGTTGATTTCATGGCTGAGAGATATTCCATTGTACAGAAGGACCACAACTTCTTTATCCATTTTTCTCTTTCCTGGGATATTTAGGGTGTAACGAAGTGGAGGTTCTTGTCAACAGAGCAGCCCTAAACTTTGGTGTGCCTGTGTCTTGCTGATTTTTAGTTTTCCCAATTTATACGCCCATGAGTGGAAGTACCCTATGCTCTCTAAGCTGAGTTTTTTCGATGTTTCAGGACACACCGTACACTTCTCCAGAGTGGCTGTTGGCAATTTACATCCCGCCCATCAGCGTAGCAAGGCTCCCGTTTCTCCATGGCCTGTCCTGCATTTCTGGTTTTGACACTTTATTCAGCATGGCCCTTTTGACCGATGGGAAGCGAGACTTCTTTGTAGCGCTGATTTGCCTTTCCAGGTTGCTTGGTTGGCCAAAAAGGGCGTATGCGTTTTTTCCTGAATATATTCAGGAAAAAACGCATACGCCCTTTTTGGCCAAGGGCATCATTGTCGAGGTTTTGCCGCTTTTCCCGTGCTTTAAAGGCGATTTGAATCTACCTCCTGAAATCTGTTTCCTGCAATTCTGCCGTGCTTTCAAATCCTCTTCGTTGCCTTCCCTCAATATATTTGAGGACGAGAGTTATGATTTATAACTCTGCAGGTTTGTGAATTGCAGTGCCCCTGAGCTCCATTTTTCAACTCCCTTTCTTGGGAGCTGGCCGCAAAAGCGCAGGATTGCTTCAGGGCCTATTCCGTTTCCTGGCGGCAGGCTGAGCCTGTGGTTAATTCTTCTTCCTGATGGGAAAATAGAGTGACCTGTGCCTGTCCCAACACCTAGAGCTAGTGTCTCATTGGTTCCCCCTCTTCCCGTTCATCCTCAGGACAAATTGCAACCTGTATGGAACAGGAGGTTAAAGGTGCTGATTCTCCAAGGAGGGAGATTGCTAGTAAAGCGGCTGGAATGGCGAACCCGAGCACAAGGAGATGAGAAATGAGGTGCGTTTTAGAAACCTTTCCCGATCACACGGTGCACCATCTTCTGGGTTTCTCATGCCTGTTTTCAAAGTGGGAAGATGCCCTTGAACCTGGAGATTTGGGACCCATGGGATGGGTACCACGCAGTATTACTCTAAAGGGTCTGCGTTTGCTCACCCAACCTCACCAAACCTCTCAGCCCCAAGAGTGTCCACCCTTATGTCTCAATCAGCTGTGGGTCTAGATATGGTCAATCCAGGTGGCATCACAGCCCCTGAACGAATTTAGTAAGAATTTCTCTCTCTTTCACTGTCTTTGTTTCACGGGTTTTTAAAAGTGATTGATTTTTATAAAGGAGTTTAGCTGCTTTTCACTGCTGTGTTTATGCCGCTTTACAGCCACTTGACTCACTTTCAGAGAGATATCAATACATAGGTTTGAAGATTCTTACTAGTCAGATATATTCTTGGGCGGTGAATAGGGGGTGTTGAGTCCAGTTCACTGAGCAAGGAGTAGGTCGTGTCTGTTACATATTGGGTTTATGGAATGGTATCTGAGCTAATTTGAAACCCTTCTTTTATGCATCACCCCACCTCACCTTTCCCGTTAAGCAGCCATAGTGTGTTTTCTAAACGTATGACTCTGTTCTGTTTTGTAATTCAGTACAAGGGTCGCGGTTTTTACATTCCCTCTATAGGTGATATCTTATGATAAGTGTCTTTTTCTGTGTGACTTATTTCACTTAGAATCGTCGTACCTAAATCCACTCATCATGCTGCTACTAGCCTTATGATGTTGATTTCATGGCTGAGTGATATTCCATTGTACATAAGGACCACAACTTCTTTATCCAGTTTTCTCTTTCCTGGGATATTTAGGGTGTAACGAAGTGGAGGTTCTTGTCAACAGAGCAGCCCTAAACTTTGGTGTGCCTGTGTCTTGCTGGTTTTTAGTTTTCCCAATTTATACGCCCATGAGTGGAAGTGCCCTATGCTCTCTAAGCTGAGTTTTTTCGATGTTTCAGGACACACCGTACTCTTCTCCAGAGTGGCTGTTGGCAATTTACATCCCGCCCATCAGCGTAGCAAGGCTCCCGTTTCTCCATGGCCTGTCCTGCATTTCTGGTTTTGACACTTTATTCAGCATGGCCCTTTTGACCGATGGGAAGCGAGACTTCTTTGTAGCGCTGATTTGCCTTTCCAGGTTGCTTGGTTGGCCAAAAAGGGCGTATGCGTTTTTTCCTGAATATATTCAGGAAAAAACGCATACGCCCTTTTTGGCCAAGGGCATCATTGTCGAGGTTTTGCCGCTTTTCCCGTGCTTTAAAGGCGATTCGAATCTACCTCCTGAAATCTGTTTCCTGCAATTCTGCCTTGCTTTCAAATCCTCTTCGTTGTCTTCCATCAATATATTTGAGGACGAGAGTTATGATTTATAACTCTGCAGGTTTGTGAATTGCAGTGCCCCTGAGCTCCATTTTTCAACTCCCTTTCTTGGGAGCTGGCCGCAAAAGCGCAGGATTGCTTCAGGCACTATTCTGTTTCCTGGCGGCAGGCTGAGCCTGTGGTTCATTCTTCTTCCTGATGGGAAAATAGAGTGACCTGTGCCTGTCCCAACACCTAGAGCTAGTGTCTCATTGGTTCCCCCTCTTCCCGTTCATCCTCAGGACAAATTGCAACCTGTACGGAACAGGAGGTTAAAGGTGCTGATTCTCCAAGGAGGGAGATTGCTAGTAAAGCGGCTGGAATGGCGAACCCGAGCACAAGGAGATGAGAAATGAGGTGCGTTTTAGAAACCTTTCCCGATCACACGGTGCACCATCTTCTGGGTTTCTCATGCCTGTTTTGGATGTAGGAAGATGCCCTTGAATCTGGAGATTTGGGACCCATGGGATGGGTACCACGCAGTATTACTCTAAAGGGTCTGCGTTTGCTCACCCAACCTCACCAAACCTCTCAGCCCCAAGAGTGTCCACCCTTATGTCTCAATCAGCTGTGGGTCTAGATATCGTCAATCCAGGTGGCATCACAGCCCCTGAACGAATTTAGTAAGAATTTCTCTCTCTTTCACTGTCTTTGTTTCACGGGTTTTTAAAAGTGATTGATTTTTATAAAGGAGTTTAGCTGCTTTTCACTGCTGTGTTTATGCCGCTTTACAGCCACTTGACTCACTTTCAGAGAGATATCAATACATAGGTTTGAAGATTCTTACTAGTCAGATATATTCTTGGGCGGTGAATAGGGGGTGTTGAGTCCAGTTCACTGAGCAAGGAGTAGGTCGTGTCTGTTACATATTGGGTTTATGGAATGGTATCTGAGCTAATTTGAAACCCTTCTTTTATGCATCACCCCACCTCACCTTTCCCGTTAAGCAGCCATAGTGTGTTTTCTAAACGTATGACTCTGTTCTGTTTTGTAATTCAGTACAAGGGTCGCGGTTTTTACATTCCCTCTATAAGTGATATCTTATGATAAGTGTCTTTTTCTGTGTGACTTATTTCACTTAGAATCGTCGTACCTAAATCCACTCATCATGCTGCTACTAGCCTTATGATGTTGATTTCATGGCTGAGTGATATTCCATTGTACATAAGGACCACAACTTCTTTATCCAGTTTTCTCTTTCCTGGGATATTTAGGGTGTAACGAAGTGGAGGTTCTTGTCAACAGAGCAGCCCTAAACTTTGGGGTGCCTGTGTCTTGCTGATTTGTAGTTTTCCCAATTTATACGCCCATGAGTGGAAGTGCCCTATGCTCTCTAAGCTGAGTTTTTTCGATGTTTCAGGACACACCGTACTCTTCTCCAGAGTGGCTGTTGGCAATTTACATCCCGCCCATCAGCGTAGCAAGGCTCCCGTTTCTCCATGGCCTGTCCTGCATTTCTGGTTTTGACACTTTATTCAGCATGGCCCTTTTGACCGATGGGAAGCGAGACTTCTTTGTAGCGCTGATTTGCCTTTCCAGGTTGCTTGGTTGGCCAAAAAGGGCGTATGCGTTTTTTCCTGAATATATTCAGGAAAAAACGCATACGCCCTTTTTGGCCAAGGGCATCATTGTCGAGGTTTTGCCGCTTTTCCCGTGCTTTAAAGGCGATTCGAATCTACCTCCTGAAATATGTTTCCTGCAATTCTGCCTTGCTTTCAAATCCTCTTCGTTGTCTTCCATCAATATATTTGAGGACGAGAGTTATGATTTATAACTCTGCAGGTTTGTGAATTGCAGTGCCCCTGAGCTCCATTTTTCAACTCCCTTTCTTGGGAGCTGGCCGCAAAAGCGCAGGATTGCTTCAGGCACTATTCTGTTTCCTGGCGGCAGGCTGAGCCTGTGGTTCATTCTTCTTCCTGATGGGAAAATAGAGTGACCTGTGCCTGTCCCAACACCTAGAGCTAGTGTCTCATTGGTTCCCCCTCTTCCCGTTCATCCTCAGGACAAATTGCAACCTGTACGGAACAGGAGGTTAAAGGTGCTGATTCTCCAAGGAGGGAGATTGCTAGTAAAGCGGCTGGAATGGCGAACCCGAGCACAAGGAGATGAGAAATGAGGTGCGTTTTAGAAACCTTTCCCGATCACACGGTGCACCATCTTCTGGGTTTCTCATGCCTGTTTTCAAAGTGGGAAGATGCCCTTGAACCTGGAGATTTGGGACCCATGGGATGGGAACCATGCAGTATTACTTTAAAGGGTCTACGTTTGCTCACCCAACCTCACAAACCTCTCAGCCCCAAGAGTGTCCACCCTTATGTCTCAATCAGCTGTGGGTCTATATATGGTCAATCCAGGTGGCATCACAGCCCCTGACCGAATTTAGTAAGAATTTCTCTCTCTTTCACTGTCTTTGTTTCACGGGTTTTTAAAAGTGATTGATTTTTATAAAGGGGTTTAGCTGCTTTTCACTGCTGTGTTTATGCCACTTTACAGCCACTTGACTCACTTTCAGAGAGATATCAATACATAGGTTTGAAGATTCTTACTAGTCAGATATATTCTTGGGCGGTGAATAGGGGGTGTTGAGTCCAGTTCACTGAGCAAGGAGTAGGTCGTGTCTATTACATATTGGGTTTATGGAACGGTCTCTGAGCTAATTTGAAACCCTTCTTTTATGCATCACCCCACCTCACCTTTCCCGTTAAGCAGCCATAGTGTTTTTTCTAAACGTGTGCCTCTGTTCTGTTTTGTAATTCAGTTCAAGGTCGCGGTTTTTACATTCCCTCTATAAGTGATATCTTATGATAAGTGTCTTTTTCTGTGTGACTTATTTCACTTAGAATCGTCGTACCTAAATCCACTCATCATGCTGCTACTAGCCTTATGACGTTGATTTCATGGCTGAGAGATATTCCATTGTACAGAAGGACCACAACTTCTTTATCCATTTTTCTCTTTCCTGGGATATTTAGGGTGTAACGAAGTGGAGGTTCTTGTCAACAGAGCAGCCCTAAACTTTGGTGTGCCTGTGTCTTGCTGATTTTTAGTTTTCCCAATTTATACGCCCATGAGTGGAAGTACCCTATGCTCTCTAAGCTGAGTTTTTTCGATGTTTCAGGACACACCGTACACTTCTCCAGAGTGGCTGTTGGCAATTTACATCCCGCCCATCAGCGTAGCAAGGCTCCCGTTTCTCCATGGCCTGTCCTGCATTTCTGGTTTTGACACTTTATTCAGCATGGCCCTTTTGACCGATGGGAAGCGAGACTTCTTTGTAGCGCTGATTTGCCTTTCCAGGTTGCTTGGTTGGCCAAAAAGGGCGTATGCGTTTTTTCCTGAATATATTCAGGAAAAAACGCATACGCCCTTTTTGGCCAAGGGCATCATTGTCGAGGTTTTGCCGCTTTTCCCGTGCTTTAAAGGCGATTTGAATCTACCTCCTGAAATCTGTTTCCTGCAATTCTGCCGTGCTTTCAAATCCTCTTCGTTGCCTTCCCTCAATATATTTGAGGACGAGAGTTATGATTTATAACTCTGCAGGTTTGTGAATTGCAGTGCCCCTGAGCTCCATTTTTCAACTCCCTTTCTTGGGAGCTGGCCGCAAAAGCGCAGGATTGCTTCAGGGCCTATTCCGTTTCCTGGCGGCAGGCTGAGCCTGTGGTTAATTCTTCTTCCTGATGGGAAAATAGAGTGACCTGTGCCTGTCCCAACACCTAGAGCTAGTGTCTCATTGGTTCCCCCTCTTCCCGTTCATCCTCAGGACAAATTGCAACCTGTATGGAACAGGAGGTTAAAGGTGCTGATTCTCCAAGGAGGGAGATTGCTAGTAAAGCGGCTGGAATGGCGAACCCGAGCACAAGGAGATGAGAAATGAGGTGCGTTTTAGAAACCTTTCCCGATCACACGGTGCACCATCTTCTGGGTTTCTCATGCCTGTTTTCAAAGTGGGAAGATGCCCTTGAACCTGGAGATTTGGGACCCATGGGATGGGTACCACGCAGTATTACTCTAAAGGGTCTGCGTTTGCTCACCCAACCTCACCAAACCTCTCAGCCCCAAGAGTGTCCACCCTTATGTCTCAATCAGCTGTGGGTCTAGATATGGTCAATCCAGGTGGCATCACAGCCCCTGAACGAATTTAGTAAGAATTTCTCTCTCTTTCACTGTCTTTGTTTCACGGGTTTTTAAAAGTGATTGATTTTTATAAAGGAGTTTAGCTGCTTTTCACTGCTGTGTTTATGCCGCTTTACAGCCACTTGACTCACTTTCAGAGAGATATCAATACATAGGTTTGAAGATTCTTACTAGTCAGATATATTCTTGGGCGGTGAATAGGGGGTGTTGAGTCCAGTTCACTGAGCAAGGAGTAGGTCGTGTCTGTTACATATTGGGTTTATGGAATGGTATCTGAGCTAATTTGAAACCCTTCTTTTATGCATCACCCCACCTCACCTTTCCCGTTAAGCAGCCATAGTGTGTTTTCTAAACGTATGACTCTGTTCTGTTTTGTAATTCAGTACAAGGGTCGCGGTTTTTACATTCCCTCTATAGGTGATATCTTATGATAAGTGTCTTTTTCTGTGTGACTTATTTCACTTAGAATCGTCGTACCTAAATCCACTCATCATGCTGCTACTAGCCTTATGATGTTGATTTCATGGCTGAGTGATATTCCATTGTACATAAGGACCACAACTTCTTTATCCAGTTTTCTCTTTCCTGGGATATTTAGGGTGTAACGAAGTGGAGGTTCTTGTCAACAGAGCAGCCCTAAACTTTGGTGTGCCTGTGTCTTGCTGGTTTTTAGTTTTCCCAATTTATACGCCCATGAGTGGAAGTGCCCTATGCTCTCTAAGCTGAGTTTTTTCGATGTTTCAGGACACACCGTACTCTTCTCCAGAGTGGCTGTTGGCAATTTACATCCCGCCCATCAGCGTAGCAAGGCTCCCGTTTCTCCATGGCCTGTCCTGCATTTCTGGTTTTGACACTTTATTCAGCATGGCCCTTTTGACCGATGGGAAGCGAGACTTCTTTGTAGCGCTGATTTGCCTTTCCAGGTTGCTTGGTTGGCCAAAAAGGGCGTATGCGTTTTTTCCTGAATATATTCAGGAAAAAACGCATACGCCCTTTTTGGCCAAGGGCATCATTGTCGAGGTTTTGCCGCTTTTCCCGTGCTTTAAAGGCGATTCGAATCTACCTCCTGAAATCTGTTTCCTGCAATTCTGCCTTGCTTTCAAATCCTCTTCGTTGTCTTCCATCAATATATTTGAGGACGAGAGTTATGATTTATAACTCTGCAGGTTTGTGAATTGCAGTGCCCCTGAGCTCCATTTTTCAACTCCCTTTCTTGGGAGCTGGCCGCAAAAGCGCAGGATTGCTTCAGGCACTATTCTGTTTCCTGGCGGCAGGCTGAGCCTGTGGTTCATTCTTCTTCCTGATGGGAAAATAGAGTGACCTGTGCCTGTCCCAACACCTAGAGCTAGTGTCTCATTGGTTCCCCCTCTTCCCGTTCATCCTCAGGACAAATTGCAACCTGTACGGAACAGGAGGTTAAAGGTGCTGATTCTCCAAGGAGGGAGATTGCTAGTAAAGCGGCTGGAATGGCGAACCCGAGCACAAGGAGATGAGAAATGAGGTGCGTTTTAGAAACCTTTCCCGATCACACGGTGCACCATCTTCTGGGTTTCTCATGCCTGTTTTCAAAGTGGGAAGATGCCCTTGAACCTGGAGATTTGGGACCCATGGGATGGGAACCATGCAGTATTACTTTAAAGGGTCTACGTTTGCTCACCCAACCTCACAAACCTCTCAGCCCCAAGAGTGTCCACCCTTATGTCTCAATCAGCTGTGGGTCTATATATGGTCAATCCAGGTGGCATCACAGCCCCTGAACGAATTTAGTAAGAATTTCTCTCTCTTTCACTGTCTTTGTTTCACGGGTTTTTAAAAGTGATTGATTTTTATAAAGGGGTTTAGCTGCTTTTCACTGCTGTGTTTATGCCGCTTTACACCCACTTGACTCACTTACAGGGAGATATCAATACATAGGTTTTAACCTTCTTACTAGTCAGATATATTCTTGGGCGGTGAATAGGGGGTGTTGAGTCCAGTTCACTGAGCAAGGAGTAGGTCGTGTCTATTACATATTGGGTTTATGGAACGGTCTGTGAGCTCATTTGAAACCCTTGTTTTATGCATCACCTCACCTCACCTTTCCCGTTAAGCAGCCATAGTGTGTTTTCTAAACGTGTGACTCTGTTCTGTTTTGTAATTCAGTTCAAGGGTCGCGGTTTTTACATTCCCTCTATAAGTGATATCTTATGATAAGTGTCTTTTTCTGTGTGACTTATTTCACTTAGAATCGTCGTACCTAAATCCACTCATCATGCTGCTACTAGCCTTATGACGTTGATTTCATGGCTGAGTGATATTCCATTGTACATAAGGACCACAACTTCTTTATCCAGTTTTCTCTTTCCTGGGATATTTAGGGTGTAACGAAGTGGAGGTTCTTGTCAACAGAGCAGCCCTAAACTTTGGGGTGCCTGTGTCTTGCTGATTTTTAGTTTTCCCAATTTATACGCCCATGAGTGGAAGTGCCCTATGCTCTCTAAGCTGAGTTTTTTCGATGTATCAGGACACACCGTACACTTCTCCAGAGTGGCTGTTGGCAATTTACATCCCGCCCATCAGCGTAGCAAGGCTCCCGTTTCTCCATGGCCTGTCCTGCATTTCTGGTTTTGACACTTTATTCAGCATGGCCCTTTTGACCGATGGGAAGTGACACTTCTTTGTAGCGCTGATTTGCCTTTCCAGGTTGCTTGGTTGGCCAAAAAGGGCGTATGCGTTTTTTCCTGAATATATTCAGGAAAAAACGCATACGCCCTTTTTGGCCAAGGGCATCATTGTCGAGGTTTTGCCGCTTTTCCCGTGCTTTAAAGGCGATTTGAATCTACCTCCTGAAATCTGTTTCCTGCAATTCTGCCTTGCTTTCAAATCCTCTTCGTTGCCTTCCCTCAATATATTTGAGGACGAGAGTTATCATTTATAACTCTGCAGGTTTGTGAATTGCAGTGCCCCTGAGCTCCATTTTTCCACTCGCTTTCTTGGGAGCTGGCCGCAAAAGCGCAGGATTGCTTCAGGCCCTATTTTGGTCCTGGGCGGCAGGCTGAGCCTGTGGTTAATTCTTCTTCCTGATGGGAAAATAGAGTGACCTGTGCCTGTCCCAACACCTAGAGCTAGTGTCTCATTGGTTCCCCCTCTTCCCGTTCATCCTCAGGACAAATTGCAACCTGTACGGAACAGGAGGTTAAAGGTGCTGATTCTCCAAGGAGGGAGATTGCTAGAAAAGCGGCTGGAATGGCGAACCCGAGCACAAGGAGATGAGAAATGAGGTGCGTTTTAGAAACCTTTCCCGATCACACGGTGTACCATCTTCTGGGTTTCTCATGCATGTTTTCGAAGTAGGAAGATGCCCTTGAACCTGGAGATTTGGGACCCATGGGATGGGAACCACGCAGTATTACTTTAAAGGGTCTGCGTTTGCTCACCCAACCTCACCAAGCCTCTCAGCCCCAAGAGTGTCCACCCTTATGTCTCAATCAGCTGTGGGTCTATATATGGTCAATCCAGGTGGCATCACAGCCCATGAACGAATTTAGTAAGAATTTCTCTCTCTTTCACTGTCTTTGTTTCACGGGTTTTTAAAAGTGATTGATTTTTATAAAGGGGTTTAGCTGCTTTTCACTGCTGTGTTTATGCCGCTTTACAGCCACTTGACTCACTTTCAGGGAGATATCAATACATAGGTTTTAACCTTCTTACTAGTCAGATATATTCTTGGGCGGTGAATAGGGGGTGTTGAGTCCAGTTCACTGAGCAAGGAGTAGGTCGTGTCTATTACATATTGGGTTTATGGAACGGTCTCTGAGCTAATTTGAAACCCTTCTTTTATGCATCACCCCACCTCACCTTTCCCGTTAAGCAGCCATAGTGTGTTTTCTAAACGTGTGACTCTGTTCTGTTTTGTAATTCAGTTCAAGGGTCGCGGTTTTTACATTCCCTCTATAAGTGATATCTTATGATAAGTGTCTTTTTCTGTGTGACTTATTTCACTTAGAATCGTCGTACCTAAATCCACTCATCATGCTGCTACTAGCCTTATGACGTTGATTTCATGGCTGAGTGATATTCCTTTGTACATAAGGACCACAACTTCTTTATCCATTTTTCTCTTTCCTGGGATATTTAGGGTGTAACGAAGTGGAGGTTCTTGTCAACAGAGCAGCCCTAAACTTTGGGGTGCCTGTGTCTTGCTGATTTTTAGTTTTCCCAATTTATACGCCCATGAGTGGAAGTGTCCTATGCTCTCTAAGCTGAGTTTTTTCGATGTTTCAGGACACACCGTACACTTCTCCAGAGTGGCTGTTGGCAATTTACATCCCGCCCATCAGCGTAGCAAGGCTCCCGTTTCTCCATGGCCTGTCCTGCATTTCTGGTTTTGACACTTTATTCAGCATGGCCCTTTTGACCGATGGGAAGCGAGACTTCTTTGTAGCGCTGATTTGCCTTTCCAGGTTGCTTGGTTGGCCAAAAAGGGCGTATGCGTTTTTTCCTGAATATATTCAGGAAAAAACGCATACGCCCTTTTTGGCCAAGGGCATCATTGTCGAGGTTTTGCCGCTTTTCCCGTGCTTTAAAGGCGATTCGAATCTACCTCCTGAAATCTGTTTCCTGCAATTCTGCCTTGCTTTCAAATCCTCTTCGTTGTCTTCCATCAATATATTTGAGGACGAGAGTTATGATTTATAACTCTGCAGGTTTGTGAATTGCAGTGCCCCTGAGCTCCATTTTTCAACTCCCTTTCTTGGGAGCTGGCCGCAAAAGCGCAGGATTGCTTCAGGCACTATTCTGTTTCCTGGCGGCAGGCTGAGCCTGTGGTTCATTCTTCTTCCTGATGGGAAAATAGAGTGACCTGTGCCTGTCCCAACACCTAGAGCTAGTGTCTCATTGGTTCCCCCTCTTCCCGTTCATCCTCAGGACAAATTGCAACCTGTACGGAACAGGAGGTTAAAGGTGCTGATTCTCCAAGGAGGGAGATTGCTAGTAAAGCGGCTGGAATGGCGAACCCGAGCACAAGGAGATGAGAAATGAGGTGCGTTTTAGAAACCTTTCCCGATCACACGGTGCACCATCTTCTGGGTTTCTCATGCCTGTTTTCAAAGTGGGAAGATGCCCTTGAACCTGGAGATTTGGGACCCATGGGATGGGAACCATGCAGTATTACTTTAAAGGGTCTACGTTTGCTCACCCAACCTCACAAACCTCTCAGCCCCAAGAGTGTCCACCCTTATGTCTCAATCAGCTGTGGGTCTATATATGGTCAATCCAGGTGGCATCACAGCCCCTGACCGAATTTAGTAAGAATTTCTCTCTCTTTCACTGTCTTTGTTTCACGGGTTTTTAAAAGTGATTGATTTTTATAAAGGGGTTTAGCTGCTTTTCACTGCTGTGTTTATGCCACTTTACAGCCACTTGACTCACTTTCAGAGAGATATCAATACATAGGTTTGAAGATTCTTACTAGTCAGATATATTCTTGGGCGGTGAATAGGGGGTGTTGAGTCCAGTTCACTGAGCAAGGAGTAGGTCGTGTGTATTACATATTGGGTTTATGGAACGGTCTCTGAGCTAATTTGAAACCCTTCTTTTATGCATCACCCCACCTCACCTTTCCCGTTAAGCAGCCATAGTGTTTTTTCTAAACGTGTGCCTCTGTTCTGTTTTGTAATTCAGTTCAAGGTCGCGGTTTTTACATTCCCTCTATAAGTGATATCTTATGATAAGTGTCTTTTTCTGTGTGACTTATTTCACTTAGAATCGTCGTACCTAAAATCACTCATCATGCTGCTACTAGCCTTATGACGTTGATTTCATGGCTGAGTGATATTCCATTGTACATAAGGACCACAACTTCTTTATCCATTTTTCTCTTTCCTGGGATATTTAGGGTGTAACGAAGTGGAGGTTCTTGTCAACAGAGCAGCCCTAAACTTTGGTGTGCCTGTGTCTTGCTGATTTTTAGTTTTCCCAATTTATACGCCCATGAGTGGAAGTACCCTATGCTCTCTAAGCTGAGTTTTTTCGATGTTTCAGGACACACCGTACACTTCTCCAGCGTGGCTGTTGGCAATTTACATCCCGCCCATCAGCGTAGCAAGGCTCCCGTTTCTCCATGGCCTGTCCTGCATTTCTGGTTTTGACACTTTATTCAGCATGGCCCTTTTGACCGATGGGAAGCGAGACTTCTTTGTAGCGCTGATTTGCCTTTCCAGGTTGCTTGGTTGGCCAAAAAGGGCGTATGCGTTTTTTCCTGAATATATTCAGGAAAAAACGCATACGCCCTTTTTGGCCAAGGGCATCATTGTCGAGGTTTTGCCGCTTTTCCCGTGCTTTAAAGGCGATTTGAATCTACCTCCTGAAATCTGTTTCCTGCAATTCTGCCGTGCTTTCAAATCCTCTTCGTTGCCTTCCCTCAATATATTTGAGGACGAGAGTTATGATTTATAACTCTGCAGGTTTGTGAATTGCAGTGCCCCTGAGCTCCATTTTTCAACTCCCTTTCTTGGGAGCTGGCCGCAAAAGCGCAGGATTGCTTCAGGGCCTATTCCGTTTCCTGGCGGCAGGCTGAGCCTGTGGTTAATTCTTCTTCCTGATGGGAAAATAGAGTGACCTGTGCCTGTCCCAACACCTAGAGCTAGTGTCTCATTGGTTCCCCCTCTTCCCGTTCATCCTCAGGACAAATTGCAACCTGTATGGAACAGGAGGTTAAAGGTGCTGATTCTCCAAGGAGGGAGATTGCTAGTAAAGCGGCTGGAATGGCGAACCCGAGCACAAGGAGATGAGAAATGAGGTGCGTTTTAGAAACCTTTCCCGATCACACGGTGCACCATCTTCTGGGTTTCTCATGCCTGTTTTCAAAGTGGGAAGATGCCCTTGAACCTGGAGATTTGGGACCCATGGGATGGGTACCACGCAGTATTACTCTAAAGGGTCTGCGTTTGCTCACCCAACCTCACCAAACCTCTCAGCCCCAAGAGTGTCCACCCTTATGTCTCAATCAGCTGTGGGTCTAGATATGGTCAATCCAGGTGGCATCACAGCCCCTGAACGAATTTAGTAAGAATTTCTCTCTCTTTCACTGTCTTTGTTTCACGGGTTTTTAAAAGTGATTGATTTTTATAAAGGAGTTTAGCTGCTTTTCACTGCTGTGTTTATGCCGCTTTACAGCCACTTGACTCACTTTCAGAGAGATATCAATACATAGGTTTGAAGATTCTTACTAGTCAGATATATTCTTGGGCGGTGAATAGGGGGTGTTGAGTCCAGTTCACTGAGCAAGGAGTAGGTCGTGTCTGTTACATATTGGGTTTATGGAATGGTATCTGAGCTAATTTGAAACCCTTCTTTTATGCATCACCCCACCTCACCTTTCCCGTTAAGCAGCCATAGTGTGTTTTCTAAACGTATGACTCTGTTCTGTTTTGTAATTCAGTACAAGGGTCGCGGTTTTTACATTCCCTCTATAGGTGATATCTTATGATAAGTGTCTTTTTCTGTGTGACTTATTTCACTTAGAATCGTCGTACCTAAATCCACTCATCATGCTGCTACTAGCCTTATGATGTTGATTTCATGGCTGAGTGATATTCCATTGTACATAAGGACCACAACTTCTTTATCCAGTTTTCTCTTTCCTGGGATATTTAGGGTGTAACGAAGTGGAGGTTCTTGTCAACAGAGCAGCCCTAAACTTTGGTGTGCCTGTGTCTTGCTGGTTTTTAGTTTTCCCAATTTATACGCCCATGAGTGGAAGTGCCCTATGCTCTCTAAGCTGAGTTTTTTCGATGTTTCAGGACACACCGTACTCTTCTCCAGAGTGGCTGTTGGCAATTTACATCCCGCCCATCAGCGTAGCAAGGCTCCCGTTTCTCCATGGCCTGTCCTGCATTTCTGGTTTTGACACTTTATTCAGCATGGCCCTTTTGACCGATGGGAAGCGAGACTTCTTTGTAGCGCTGATTTGCCTTTCCAGGTTGCTTGGTTGGCCAAAAAGGGCGTATGCGTTTTTTCCTGAATATATTCAGGAAAAAACGCATACGCCCTTTTTGGCCAAGGGCATCATTGTCGAGGTTTTGCCGCTTTTCCCGTGCTTTAAAGGCGATTCGAATCTACCTCCTGAAATCTGTTTCCTGCAATTCTGCCTTGCTTTCAAATCCTCTTCGTTGTCTTCCATCAATATATTTGAGGACGAGAGTTATGATTTATAACTCTGCAGGTTTGTGAATTGCAGTGCCCCTGAGCTCCATTTTTCAACTCCCTTTCTTGGGAGCTGGCCGCAAAAGCGCAGGATTGCTTCAGGCACTAATCTGTTTCCTGGCGGCAGGCTGAGCCTGTGGTTCATTCTTCTTCCTGATGGGAAAATAGAGTGACCTGTGCCTGTCCCAACACCTAGAGCTAGTGTCTCATTGGTTCCCCCTCTTCCCGTTCATCCTCAGGACAAATTGCAACCTGTACGGAACAGGAGGTTAAAGGTGCTGATTCTCCAAGGAGGGAGATTGCTAGTAAAGCGGCTGGAATGGCGAACCCGAGCACAAGGAGATGAGAAATGAGGTGCGTTTTAGAAACCTTTCCCGATCACACGGTGCACCATCTTCTGGGTTTCTCATGCCTGTTTTCAAAGTGGGAAGATGCCCTTGAACCTGGAGATTTGGGACCCATGGGATGGGAACCATGCAGTATTACTTTAAAGGGTCTACGTTTGCTCACCCAACCTCACAAACCTCTCAGCCCCAAGAGTGTCCACCCTTATGTCTCAATCAGCTGTGGGTCTATATATGGTCAATCCAGGTGGCATCACAGCCCCTGACCGAATTTAGTAAGAATTTCTCTCTCTTTCACTGTCTTTGTTTCACGGGTTTTTAAAAGTGATTGATTTTTATAAAGGGGTTTAGCTGCTTTTCACTGCTGTGTTTATGCCACTTTACAGCCACTTGACTCACTTTCAGAGAGATATCAATACATAGGTTTGAAGATTCTTACTAGTCAGATATATTCTTGGGCGGTGAATAGGGGGTGTTGAGTCCAGTTCACTGAGCAAGGAGTAGGTCGTGTCTATTACATATTGGGTTTATGGAACGGTCTCTGAGCTAATTTGAAACCCTTCTTTTATGCATCACCCCACCTCACCTTTCCCGTTAAGCAGCCATAGTGTTTTTTCTAAACGTGTGCCTCTGTTCTGTTTTGTAATTCAGTTCAAGGTCGCGGTTTTTACATTCCCTCTATAAGTGATATCTTATGATAAGTGTCTTTTTCTGTGTGACTTATTTCACTTAGAATCGTCGTACCTAAATCCACTCATCATGCTGCTACTAGCCTTATGACGTTGATTTCATGGCTGAGTGATATTCCATTGTACATAAGGACCACAACTTCTTTATCCATTTTTCTCTTTCCTGGGATATTTAGGGTGTAACGAAGTGGAGGTTCTTGTCAACAGAGCAGCCCTAAACTTTGGTGTGCCTGTGTCTTGCTGATTTTTAGTTTTCCCAATTTATACGCCCATGAGTGGAAGTACCCTATGCTCTCTAAGCTGAGTTTTTTCGATGTTTCAGGACACACCGTACACTTCTCCAGAGTGGCTGTTGGCAATTTACATCCCGCCCATCAGCGTAGCAAGGCTCCCGTTTCTCCATGGCCTGTCCTGCATTTCTGGTTTTGACACTTTATTCAGCATGGCCCTTTTGACCGATGGGAAGCGAGACTTCTTTGTAGCGCTGATTTGCCTTTCCAGGTTGCTTGGTTGGCCAAAAAGGGCGTATGCGTTTTTTCCTGAATATATTCAGGAAAAAACGCATACGCCCTTTTTGGCCAAGGGCATCATTGTCGAGGTTTTGCCGCTTTTCCCGTGCTTTAAAGGCGATTTGAATCTACCTCCTGAAATCTGTTTCCTGCAATTCTGCCGTGCTTTCAAATCCTCTTCGTTGCCTTCCCTCAATATATTTGAGGACGAGAGTTATCATTTATAACTCTGCAGGTTTGTGAATTGCAGTGCCCCTGAGCTCCATTTTTCAACTCGCTTTCTTGGGAGCTGGCCGCAAAAGCGCAGGATTGCTTCAGGCCCTATTTTGGTCCCGGGCGGCAGGCTGAGCCTGTGGTTAATTCTTCTTCCTGATGGGAAAATAGAGTGACCTGTGCCTGTCCCAACACCTAGAGCTAGTGTCTCATTGGTTCCCCCTCTTCCCGTTCATCCTCAGGACAAATAGCAACCTGTACGGAACAGGAGGTTAAAGGTGCTGATTCTCCAAGGAGGGAGATTGCTAGTAAAGCCCCTGGAATGGCGAACCCGAGCACAAGGAGATGAGAAATGAGGTGCGTTTTAGAAACCTTTCCCGATCACACGGTGTACCATCTTCTGGGTTTCTCATGCATGTTTTCGAAGTAGGAAGATGCCCTTGAACCTGGAGATTTGGGACCCATGGGATGGGAACCACGCAGTATTACTTTAAAGGGTCTGCGTTTGCTCACCCAACCTCACCAAACCTCTCAGCCCCAAGAGTGTCCACCCTTATGTCTCAATCAGCTGTGGGTCTAGATATGGTCAATCCAGGTGGCATCACAGCCCCTGAACGAATTTAGTAAGAATTTCTCTCTCTTTCACTGTCTTTGTTTCACGGGTTTTTAAAAGTGATTGATTTTTATAAAGGGGTTTAGGTGCTTTTCACTGCTGTGTTTATGCCGCTTTACACCCACTTGACTCACTTACAGGGAGATATCAATACATAGGTTTTAACCTTCTTACTAGTCAGATATATTCTTGGGCGGTGAATAGGGGGTGTTGAGTCCAGTTCACTGAGCAAGGAGTAGGTCGTGTCTATTACATATTGGGTTTATGGAACGGTCTCTGAGCTCATTTGAAACCCTTGTTTTATGCATCACCTCACCTCACGTTTCCCGTTAAGCAGCCATAGTGTGTTTTCTAAACGTGTGACTCTGTTCTGTTTTGTAATTCAGTTCAAGGGTCGCGGTTTTTACATTCCCTCTATAAGTGATATCTTATGATAAGTGTCTTTTTCTGTGTGACTTATTTCACTTAGAATCGTCGTACCTAAATCCACTCATCATGCTGCTACTAGCCTTATGACGTTGATTTCATGGCTGAGTGATATTCCATTGTACATAAGGACCACAACTTCTTTATCCAGTTTTCTCTTTCCTGGGATATTTAGGGTGTAACGAAGTGGAGGTTCTTGTCAACAGAGCAGCCCTAAACTTTGGGGTGCCTGTGTCTTGCTGATTTTTAGTTTTCCCAATTTATACGCCCATGAGTGGAAGTGCCCTATGCTCTCTAAGCTGAGTTTTTTCGAGGTATCAGGACACACCGTACACTTCTCCAGAGTGGCTGTTGGCAATTTACATCCCGCCCATCAGCGTAGCAAGGCTCCCGTTTCTCCATGGCCTGTCCTGCATTTCTGGTTTTGACACTTTATTCAGCATGGCCCTTTTGACCGATGGGAAGCGAGACTTCTTTGTAGCGCTGATTTGCCTTTCCAGGTTGCTTGGTTGGCCAAAAAGGGCGTATGCGTTTTTTCCTGAATATATTCAGGAAAAAACGCATACGCCCTTTTTGGCCAAGGGCATCATTGTCGAGGTTTTGCCGCTTTTCCCGTGCTTTAAAGGCGATTCGAATCTACCTCCTGAAATCTGTTTCCTGCAATTCTGCCTTGCTTTCAAATCCTCTTCGTTGCCTTCCCTCAATATATTTGAGGACGAGAGTTATCATTTATAACTCTGCAGGTTTGTGAATTGCAGTGCCCCTGAGCTCCATTTTTCAACTCGCTTTCTTGGGAGCTGGCCGCAAAAGCGCAGGATTGCTTCAGGCCCTATTTTGGTCCCGGGCGGCAGGCTGAGCCTGTGGTTAATTCTTCTTCCTGATGGGAAAATAGAGTGACCTGTGCCTGTCCCAACACCTAGAGCTAGTGTCTCATTGGTTCCCCCTCTTCCCGTTCATCCTCAGGACAAATTGCAACCTGTACGGAACAGGAGGTTAAAGGTGCTGATTCTCCAAGGAGGGAGATTGCTAGAAAAGCGGCTGGAATGGCGAACCCGAGCACAAGGAGATGAGAAATGAGGTGCGTTTTAGAAACCTTTCCCGATCACACGGTGTACCATCTTCTGGGTTTCTCATGCATGTTTTCGAAGTAGGAAGATGCCCTTGAACCTGGAGATTTGGGACCCATGGGATGGGAACCACGCAGTATTACTTTAAAGGGTCTGCGTTTGCTCACCCAACCTCACCAAGCCTCTCAGCCCCAAGAGTGTCCACCCTTATGTCTCAATCAGCTGTGGGTCTAGATATGGTCAATCCAGGTGGCATCACAGCCCATGAACGAATTTAGTAAGAATTTCTCTCTCTTTCACTGTCTTTGTTTCACGGGTTTTTAAAAGTGATTGATTTTTATAAAGGGGTTTAGCTGCTTTTCACTGCTGTGTTTATGCCGCTTTACAGCCACTTGACTCACTTTCAGGGAGATATCAATACATAGGTTTTAACCTTCTTACTAGTCAGATATATTCTTGGGCGGTGAATAGGGGGTGTTGAGTCCAGTTCACTGAGCAAGGAGTAGGTCGTGTCTATTACATATTGGGTTTATGGAACGGTCTCTGAGCTAATTTGAAACCCTTCTTTTATGCATCACCCCACCTCACCTTTCCCGTTAAGCAGCCATAGTGTGTTTTCTAAACGTGTGACTCTGTTCTGTTTTGTAATTCAGTTCAAGGGTCGCGGTTTTTACATTCCCTCTATAAGTGATATCTTATGATAAGTGTCTTTTTCTGTGTGACTTATTTCACTTAGAATCGTCGTACCTAAATCCACTCATCATGCTGCTACTAGCCTTATGACGTTGATTTCATGGCTGAGTGATATTCCTTTGTATATAAGGACCACAACTTCTTTATCCATTTTTCTCTTTCCTGGGATATTTAGGGTGTAACGAAGTGGAGGTTCTTGTCAACAGAGCAGCCCTAAACTTTGGGGTGCCTGTGTCTTGCTGATTTTTAGTTTTCCCAATTTATACGCCCATGAGTGGAAGTGTCCTATGCTCTCTAAGCTGAGTTTTTTCGATGTTTCAGGACACACCGTACACTTCTCCAGAGTGGCTGTTGGCAATTTACATCCCGCCCATCAGCGTAGCAAGGCTCCCGTTTCTCCATGGCCTGTCCTGCATTTCTGGTTTTGACACTTTATTCAGCATGGCCCTTTTGACCGATGGGAAGCGAGACTTCTTTGTAGCGCTGATTTGCCTTTCCAGGTTGCTTGGTTGGCCAAAAAGGGCGTATGCGTTTTTTCCTGAATATATTCAGGAAAAAACGCATACGCCCTTTTTGGCCAAGGGCATCATTGTCGAGGTTTTGCCGCTTTTCCCGTGCTTTAAAGGCGATTCGAATCTACCTCCTGAAATCTGTTTCCTGCAATTCTGCCTTGCTTTCAAATCCTCTTCGTTGTCTTCCATCAATATATTTGAGGACGAGAGTTATGATTTATAACTCTGCAGGTTTGTGAATTGCAGTGCCCCTGAGCTCCATTTTTCAACTCCCTTTCTTGGGAGCTGGCCGCAAAAGCGCAGGATTGCTTCAGGCACTATTCTGTTTCCTGGCGGCAGGCTGAGCCTGTGGTTCATTCTTCTTCCTGATGGGAAAATAGAGTGACCTGTGCCTGTCCCAACACCTAGAGCTAGTGTCTCATTGGTTCCCCCTCTTCCCGTTCATCCTCAGGACAAATTGCAACCTGTACGGAACAGGAGGTTAAAGGTGCTGATTCTCCAAGGAGGGAGATTGCTAGTAAAGCGGCTGGAATGGCGAACCCGAGCACAAGGAGATGAGAAATGAGGTGCGTTTTAGAAACCTTTCCCGATCACACGGTGCACCATCTTCTGGGTTTCTCATGCCTGTTTTCAAAGTGGGAAGATGCCCTTGAACCTGGAGATTTGGGACCCATGGGATGGGAACCATGCAGTAGTACTTTAAAGGGTCTACGTTTGCTCACCCAACCTCACAAACCTCTCAGCCCCAAGAGTGTCCACCCTTATGTCTCAATCAGCTGTGGGTCTATATATGGTCAATCCAGGTGGCATCACAGCCCCTGACCGAATTTAGTAAGAATTTCTCTCTCTTTCACTGTCTTTGTTTCACGGGTTTTTAAAAGTGATTGATTTTTATAAAGGGGTTTAGCTGCTTTTCACTGCTGTGTTTATGCCACTTTACAGCCACTTGACTCACTTTCAGAGAGATATCAATACATAGGTTTGAAGATTCTTACTAGTCAGATATATTCTTGGGCGGTGAATAGGGGGTGTTGAGTCCAGTTCACTGAGCAAGGAGTAGGTCGTGTCTATTACATATTGGGTTTATGGAACGGTCTCTGAGCTAATTTGAAACCCTTCTTTTATGCATCACCCCACCTCACCTTTCCCGTTAAGCAGCCATAGTGTTTTTTCTAAACGTGTGCCTCTGTTCTGTTTTGTAATTCAGTTCAAGGTCGCGGTTTTTACATTCCCTCTATAAGTGATATCTTATGATAAGTGTCTTTTTCTGTGTGACTTATTTCACTTAGAATCGTCGTACCTAAAATCACTCATCATGCTGCTACTAGCCTTATGACGTTGATTTCATGGCTGAGTGATATTCCATTGTACATAAGGACCACAACTTCTTTATCCATTTTTCTCTTTCCTGGGATATTTAGGGTGTAACGAAGTGGAGGTTCTTGTCAACAGAGCAGCCCTAAACTTTGGTGTGCCTGTGTCTTGCTGATTTTTAGTTTTCCCAATTTATACGCCCATGAGTGGAAGTACCCTATGCTCTCTAAGCTGAGTTTTTTCGATGTTTCAGGACACACCGTACACTTCTCCAGAGTGGCTGTTGGCAATTTACATCCCGCCCATCAGCGTAGCAAGGCTCCCGTTTCTCCATGGCCTGTCCTGCATTTCTGGTTTTGACACTTTATTCAGCATGGCCCTTTTGACCGATGGGAAGCGAGACTTCTTTGTAGCGCTGATTTGCCTTTCCAGGTTGCTTGGTTGGCCAAAAAGGGCGTATGCGTTTTTTCCTGAATATATTCAGGAAAAAACGCATACGCCCTTTTTGGCCAAGGGCATCATTGTCGAGGTTTTGCCGCTTTTCCCGTGCTTTAAAGGCGATTTGAATCTACCTCCTGAAATCTGTTTCCTGCAATTCTGCCGTGCTTTCAAATCCTCTTCGTTGCCTTCCCTCAATATATTTGAGGACGAGAGTTATGATTTATAACTCTGCAGGTTTGTGAATTGCAGTGCCCCTGAGCTCCATTTTTCAACTCCCTTTCTTGGGAGCTGGCCGCAAAAGCGCAGGATTGCTTCAGGGCCTATTCCGTTTCCTGGCGGCAGGCTGAGCCTGTGGTTAATTCTTCTTCCTGATGGGAAAATAGAGTGACCTGTGCCTGTCCCAACACCTAGAGCTAGTGTCTCATTGGTTCCCCCTCTTCCCGTTCATCCTCAGGACAAATTGCAACCTGTATGGAACAGGAGGTTAAAGGTGCTGATTCTCCAAGGAGGGAGATTGCTAGTAAAGCGGCTGGAATGGCGAACCCGAGCACAAGGAGATGAGAAATGAGGTGCGTTTTAGAAACCTTTCCCGATCACACGGTGCACCATCTTCTGGGTTTCTCATGCCTGTTTTCAAAGTGGGAAGATGCCCTTGAACCTGGAGATTTGGGACCCATGGGATGGGTACCACGCAGTATTACTCTAAAGGGTCTGCGTTTGCTCACCCAACCTCACCAAACCTCTCAGCCCCAAGAGTGTCCACCCTTATGTCTCAATCAGCTGTGGGTCTAGATATGGTCAATCCAGGTGGCATCACAGCCCCTGAACGAATTTAGTAAGAATTTCTCTCTCTTTCACTGTCTTTGTTTCACGGGTTTTTAAAAGTGATTGATTTTTATAAAGGAGTTTAGCTGCTTTTCACTGCTGTGTTTATGCCGCTTTACAGCCACTTGACTCACTTTCAGAGAGATATCAATACATAGGTTTGAAGATTCTTACTAGTCAGATATATTCTTGGGCGGTGAATAGGGGGTGTTGAGTCCAGTTCACTGAGCAAGGAGTAGGTCGTGTCTGTTACATATTGGGTTTATGGAATGGTATCTGAGCTAATTTGAAACCCTTCTTTTATGCATCACCCCACCTCACCTTTCCCGTTAAGCAGCCATAGTGTGTTTTCTAAACGTATGACTCTGTTCTGTTTTGTAATTCAGTACAAGGGTCGCGGTTTTTACATTCCCTCTATAGGTGATATCTTATGATAAGTGTCTTTTTCTGTGTGACTTATTTCACTTAGAATCGTCGTACCTAAATCCACTCATCATGCTGCTACTAGCCTTATGATGTTGATTTCATGGCTGAGTGATATTCCATTGTACATAAGGACCACAACTTCTTTATCCAGTTTTCTCTTTCCTGGGATATTTAGGGTGTAACGAAGTGGAGGTTCTTGTCAACAGAGCAGCCCTAAACTTTGGTGTGCCTGTGTCTTGCTGGTTTTTAGTTTTCCCAATTTATACGCCCATGAGTGGAAGTGCCCTATGCTCTCTAAGCTGAGTTTTTTCGATGTTTCAGGACACACCGTACTCTTCTCCAGAGTGGCTGTTGGCAATTTACATCCCGCCCATCAGCGTAGCAAGGCTCCCGTTTCTCCATGGCCTGTCCTGCATTTCTGGTTTTGACACTTTATTCAGCATGGCCCTTTTGACCGATGGGAAGCGAGACTTCTTTGTAGCGCTGATTTGCCTTTCCAGGTTGCTTGGTTGGCCAAAAAGGGCGTATGCGTTTTTTCCTGAATATATTCAGGAAAAAACGCATACGCCCTTTTTGGCCAAGGGCATCATTGTCGAGGTTTTGCCGCTTTTCCCGTGCTTTAAAGGCGATTCGAATCTACCTCCTGAAATCTGTTTCCTGCAATTCTGCCTTGCTTTCAAATCCTCTTCGTTGTCTTCCATCAATATATTTGAGGACGAGAGTTATGATTTATAACTCTGCAGGTTTGTGAATTGCAGTGCCCCTGAGCTCCATTTTTCAACTCCCTTTCTTGGGAGCTGGCCGCAAAAGCGCAGGATTGCTTCAGGCACTAATCTGTTTCCTGGCGGCAGGCTGAGCCTGTGGTTCATTCTTCTTCCTGATGGGAAAATAGAGTGACCTGTGCCTGTCCCAACACCTAGAGCTAGTGTCTCATTGGTTCCCCCTCTTCCCGTTCATCCTCAGGACAAATTGCAACCTGTACGGAACAGGAGGTTAAAGGTGCTGATTCTCCAAGGAGGGAGATTGCTAGTAAAGCGGCTGGAATGGCGAACCCGAGCACAAGGAGATGAGAAATGAGGTGCGTTTTAGAAACCTTTCCCGATCACACGGTGCACCATCTTCTGGGTTTCTCATGCCTGTTTTCAAAGTGGGAAGATGCCCTTGAACCTGGAGATTTGGGACCCATGGGATGGGAACCATGCAGTATTACTTTAAAGGGTCTACGTTTGCTCACCCAACCTCACAAACCTCTCAGCCCCAAGAGTGTCCACCCTTATGTCTCAATCAGCTGTGGGTCTATATATGGTCAATCCAGGTGGCATCACAGCCCCTGACCGAATTTAGTAAGAATTTCTCTCTCTTTCACTGTCTTTGTTTCACGGGTTTTTAAAAGTGATTGATTTTTATAAAGGGGTTTAGCTGCTTTTCACTGCTGTGTTTATGCCACTTTACAGCCACTTGACTCACTTTCAGAGAGATATCAATACATAGGTTTGAAGATTCTTACTAGTCAGATATATTCTTGGGCGGTGAATAGGGGGTGTTGAGTCCAGTTCACTGAGCAAGGAGTAGGTCGTGTCTATTACATATTGGGTTTATGGAACGGTCTCTGAGCTAATTTGAAACCCTTCTTTTATGCATCACCCCACCTCACCTTTCCCGTTAAGCAGCCATAGTGTTTTTTCTAAACGTGTGCCTCTGTTCTGTTTTGTAATTCAGTTCAAGGTCGCGGTTTTTACATTCCCTCTATAAGTGATATCTTATGATAAGTGTCTTTTTCTGTGTGACTTATTTCACTTAGAATCGTCGTACCTAAATCCACTCATCATGCTGCTACTAGCCTTATGACGTTGATTTCATGGCTGAGTGATATTCCATTGTACATAAGGACCACAACTTCTTTATCCATTTTTCTCTTTCCTGGGATATTTAGGGTGTAACGAAGTGGAGGTTCTTGTCAACAGAGCAGCCCTAAACTTTGGTGTGCCTGTGTCTTGCTGATTTTTAGTTTTCCCAATTTATACGCCCATGAGTGGAAGTACCCTATGCTCTCTAAGCTGAGTTTTTTCGATGTTTCAGGACACACCGTACACTTCTCCAGAGTGGCTGTTGGCAATTTACATCCCGCCCATCAGCGTAGCAAGGCTCCCGTTTCTCCATGGCCTGTCCTGCATTTCTGGTTTTGACACTTTATTCAGCATGGCCCTTTTGACCGATGGGAAGCGAGACTTCTTTGTAGCGCTGATTTGCCTTTCCAGGTTGCTTGGTTGGCCAAAAAGGGCGTATGCGTTTTTTCCTGAATATATTCAGGAAAAAACGCATACGCCCTTTTTGGCCAAGGGCATCATTGTCGAGGTTTTGCTGCTTTTCCCGTGCTTTAAAGGCGATTTGAATCTACCTCCTGAAATCTGTTTCCTGCAATTCTGCCGTGCTTTCAAATCCTCTTCGTTGCCTTCCCTCAATATATTTGAGGACGAGAGTTATCATTTATAACTCTGCAGGTTTGTGAATTGCAGTGCCCCTGAGCTCCATTTTTCAACTCGCTTTCTTGGGAGCTGGCCGCAAAAGCGCAGGATTGCTTCAGGCCCTATTTTGGTCCCGGGCGGCAGGCTGAGCCTGTGGTTAATTCTTCTTCCTGATGGGAAAATAGAGTGACCTGTGCCTGTCCCAACACCTAGAGCTAGTGTCTCATTGGTTCCCCCTCTTCCCGTTCATCCTCAGGACAAATTGCAACCTGTACGGAACAGGAGGTTAAAGGTGCTGATTCTCCAAGGAGGGAGATTGCTAGTAAAGCGGCTGGAATGGCGAACCCGAGCCCAAGGAGATGAGAAATGAGGTGCGTTTTAGAAACCTTTCCCGATCACACGGTGTACCATCTTCTGGGTTTCTCATGCATGTTTTCGAAGTAGGAAGATGCCCTTGAACCTGGAGATTTGGGACCCATGGGATGGGAACCACGCAGTATTACTTTAAAGGGTCTGCGTTTGCTCACCCAACCTCACCAAACCTCTCAGCCCCAAGAGTGTCCACCCTTATGTCTCAATCAGCTGTGGGTCTAGATATGGTCAATCCAGGTGGCATCACAGCCCCTGAACGAATTTAGTAAGAATTTCTCTCTCTTTCACTGTCTTTGTTTCACGGGTTTTTAAAAGTGATTGATTTTTATAAAGGGGTTTAGCTGCTTTTCACTGCTGTGTTTATGCCGCTTTACACCCACTTGACTCACTTACAGGGAGATATCAATACATAGGTTTTAACCTTCTTACTAGTCAGATATATTCTTGGGCGGTGAATAGGGGGTGTTGAGTCCAGTTCACTGAGCAAGGAGTAGGTCGTGTCTATTACATATTGGGTTTATGGAACGGTCTGTGAGCTCATTTGAAACCCTTGTTTTATGCATCACCTCACCTCACCTTTCCCGTTAAGCAGCCATAGTGTGTTTTCTAAACGTGTGACTCTGTTCTGTTTTGTAATTCAGTTCAAGGGTCGCGGTTTTTACATTCCCTCTATAAGTGATATCTTATGATAAGTGTCTTTTTCTGTGTGACTTATTTCACTTAGAATCGTCGTACCTAAATCCACTCATCATGCTGCTACTAGCCTTATGACGTTGATTTCATGGCTGAGTGATATTCCATTGTACATAAGGACCACAACTTCTTTATCCAGTTTTCTCTTTCCTGGGATATTTAGGGTGTAACGAAGTGGAGGTTCTTGTCAACAGAGCAGCCCTAAACTTTGGGGTGCCTGTGTCTTGCTGATTTTTAGTTTTCCCAATTTATACGCCCATGAGTGGAAGTGCCCTATGCTCTCTAAGCTGAGTTTTTTCGATGTATCAGGACACACCGTACACTTCTCCAGAGTGGCTGTTGGCAATTTACATCCCGCCCATCAGCGTAGCAAGGCTCCCGTTTCTCCATGGCCTGTCCTGCATTTCTGGTTTTGACACTTTATTCAGCATGGCCCTTTTGACCGATGGGAAGTGACACTTCTTTGTAGCGCTGATTTGCCTTTCCAGGTTGCTTGGTTGGCCAAAAAGGGCGTATGCGTTTTTTCCTGAATATATTCAGGAAAAAACGCATACGCCCTTTTTGGCCAAGGGCATCATTGTCGAGGTTTTGCCGCTTTTCCCGTGCTTTAAAGGCGATTTGAATCTACCTCCTGAAATCTGTTTCCTGCAATTCTGCCTTGCTTTCAAATCCTCTTCGTTGCCTTCCCTCAATATATTTGAGGACGAGAGTTATCATTTATAACTCTGCAGGTTTGTGAATTGCAGTGCCCCTGAGCTCCATTTTTCAACTCGCTTTCTTGGGAGCTGGCCGCAAAAGCGCAGGATTGCTTCAGGCCCTATTTTGGTCCCGGGCGGCAGGCTGAGCCTGTGGTTAATTCTTCTTCCTGATGGGAAAATAGAGTGACCTGTGCCTGTCCCAACACCTAGAGCTAGTGTCTCATTGGTTCCCCCTCTTCCCGTTCATCCTCAGGACAAATTGCAACCTGTACGGAACAGGAGGTTAAAGGTGCTGATTCTCCAAGGAGGGAGATTGCTAGAAAAGCGGCTGGAATGGCGAACCCGAGCACAAGGAGATGAGAAATGAGGTGCGTTTTAGAAACCTTTCCCGATCACACGGTGTACCATCTTCTGGGTTTCTCATGCATGTTTTCGAAGTAGGAAGATGCCCTTGAACCTGGAGATTTGGGACCCATGGGATGGGTACCACGCAGTATTACTCTAAAGGGTCTGCGTTTGCTCACCCAACCTCACCAAGCCTCTCAGCCCCAAGAGTTTCCACCCTTATGTCTCAATCAGCTGTGGGTCTAGATATGGTCAATCCAGGTGGCATCACAGCCCATGAACGAATTTAGTAAGAATTTCTCTCTCTTTCACTGTCTTTGTTTCACGGGTTTTTAAAAGTGATTGATTTTTATAAAGGGGTTTAGCTGCTTTTCACTGCTGTGTTTATGCCGCTTTACAGCCACTTGACTCACTTTCAGGGAGATATCAATACATAGGTTTTAACCTTCTTACTAGTCAGATATATTCTTGGGCGGTGAATAGGGGGTGTTGAGTCCAGTTCACTGAGCAAGGAGTAGGTCGTGTCTATTACATATTGGGTTTATGGAACGGTCTCTGAGCTAATTTGAAACCCTTCTTTTATGCATCACCCCACCTCACCTTTCCCGTTAAGCAGCCATAGTGTGTTTTCTAAACGTGTGACTCTGTTCTGTTTTGTAATTCAGTTCAAGGGTCGCGGTTTTTACATTCCCTCTATAAGTGATATCTTATGATAAGTGTCTTTTTCTGTGTGACTTATTTCACTTAGAATCGTCGTACCTAAATCCACTCATCATGCTGCTACTAGCCTTATGACGTTGATTTCATGGCTGAGTGATATTCCTTTGTACATAAGGACCACAACTTCTTTATCCATTTTTCTCTTTCCTGGGATATTTAGGGTGTAACGAAGTGGAGGTTCTTGTCAACAGAGCAGCCCTAAACTTTGGGGTGCCTGTGTCTTGCTGATTTGTAGTTTTCCCAATTTATACGCCCATGAGTGGAAGTGTCCTATGCTCTCTAAGCTGAGTTTTTTCGATGTTTCAGGACACACCGTACACTTCTCCAGAGTGGCTGTTGGCAATTTACATCCCGCCCATCAGCGTAGCAAGGCTCCCGTTTCTCCATGGCCTGTCCTGCATTTCTGGTTTTGACACTTTATTCAGCATGGCCCTTTTGACCGATGGGAAGCGAGACTTCTTTGTAGCGCTGATTTGCCTTTCCAGGTTGCTTGGTTGGCCAAAAAGGGCGTATGCGTTTTTTCCTGAATATATTCAGGAAAAAACGCATACGCCCTTTTTGGCCAAGGGCATCATTGTCGAGGTTTTGCCGCTTTTCCCGTGCTTTAAAGGCGATTCGAATCTACCTCCTGAAATCTGTTTCCTGCAATTCTGCCTTGCTTTCAAATCCTCTTCGTTGTCTTCCATCAATATATTTGAGGACGAGAGTTATGATTTATAACTCTGCAGGTTTGTGAATTGCAGTGCCCCTGAGCTTCATTTTTCAACTCCCTTTCTTGGGAGCTGGCCGCAAAAGCGCAGGATTGCTTCAGGCACTATTCTGTTTCCTGGCGGCAGGCTGAGCCTGTGGTTCATTCTTCTTCCTGATGGGAAAATAGAGTGACCTGTGCCTGTCCCAACACCTAGAGCTAGTGTCTCATTGGTTCCCCCTCTTCCCGTTCATCCTCAGGACAAATTGCAACCTGTACGGAACAGGAGGTTAAAGGTGCTGATTCTCCAAGGAGGGAGATTGCTAGTAAAGCGGCTGGAATGGCGAACCCGAGCACAAGGAGATGAGAAATGAGGTGCGTTTTAGAAACCTTTCCCGATCACACGGTGCACCATCTTCTGGGTTTCTCATGCCTGTTTTCAAAGTGGGAAGATGCCCTTGAACCTGGAGATTTGGGACCCATGGGATGGGAACCATGCAGTATTACTTTAAAGGGTCTACGTTTGCTCACCCAACCTCACAAACCTCTCAGCCCCAAGAGTGTCCACCCTTATGTCTCAATCAGCTGTGGGTCTATATATGGTCAATCCAGGTGGCATCACAGCCCCTGACCGAATTTAGTAAGAATTTCTCTCTCTTTCACTGTCTTTGTTTCACGGGTTTTTAAAAGTGATTGATTTTTATAAAGGGGTTTAGCTGCTTTTCACTGCTGTGTTTATGCCACTTTACAGCCACTTGACTCACTTTCAGAGAGATATCAATACATAGGTTTGAAGATTCTTACTAGTCAGATATATTCTTGGGCGGTGAATAGGGGGTGTTGAGTCCAGTTCACTGAGCAAGGAGTAGGTCGTGTCTATTACATATTGGGTTTATGGAACGGTCTCTGAGCTAATTTGAAACCCTTCTTTTATGCATCACCCCACCTCACCTTTCCCGTTAAGCAGCCATAGTGTTTTTTCTAAACGTGTGCCTCTGTTCTGTTTTGTAATTCAGTTCAAGGTCGCGGTTTTTACATTCCCTCTATAAGTGATATCTTATGATAAGTGTCTTTTTCTGTGTGACTTATTTCACTTAGAATCGTCGTACCTAAAATCACTCATCATGCTGCTACTAGCCTTATGACGTTGATTTCATGGCTGAGTGATATTCCATTGTACATAAGGACCACAACTTCTTTATCCATTTTTCTCTTTCCTGGGATATTTAGGGTGTAACGAAGTGGAGGTTCTTGTCAACAGAGCAGCCCTAAACTTTGGTGTGCCTGTGTCTTGCTGATTTTTAGTTTTCCCAATTTATACGCCCATGAGTGGAAGTACCCTATGCTCTCTAAGCTGAGTTTTTTCGATGTTTCAGGACACACCGTACACTTCTCCAGAGTGGCTGTTGGCAATTTACATCCCGCCCATCAGCGTAGCAAGGCTCCCGTTTCTCCATGGCCTGTCCTGCATTTCTGGTTTTGACACTTTATTCAGCATGGCCCTTTTGACCGATGGGAAGCGAGACTTCTTTGTAGCGCTGATTTGCCTTTCCAGGTTGCTTGGTTGGCCAAAAAGGGCGTATGCGTTTTTTCCTGAATATATTCAGGAAAAAACGCATACGCCCTTTTTGGCCAAGGGCATCATTGTCGAGGTTTTGCCGCTTTTCCCGTGCTTTAAAGGCGATTTGAATCTACCTCCTGAAATCTGTTTCCTGCAATTCTGCCGTGCTTTCAAATCCTCTTCGTTGCCTTCCCTCAATATATTTGAGGACGAGAGTTATGATTTATAACTCTGCAGGTTTGTGAATTGCAGTGCCCCTGAGCTCCATTTTTCAACTCCCTTTCTTGGGAGCTGGCCGCAAAAGCGCAGGATTGCTTCAGGGCCTATTCCGTTTCCTGGCGGCAGGCTGAGCCTGTGGTTAATTCTTCTTCCTGATGGGAAAATAGAGTGACCTGTGCCTGTCCCAACACCTAGAGCTAGTGTCTCATTGGTTCCCCCTCTTCCCGTTCATCCTCAGGACAAATTGCAACCTGTATGGAACAGGAGGTTAAAGGTGCTGATTCTCCAAGGAGGGAGATTGCTAGTAAAGCGGCTGGAATGGCGAACCCGAGCACAAGGAGATGAGAAATGAGGTGCGTTTTAGAAACCTTTCCCGATCACACGGTGCACCATCTTCTGGGTTTCTCATGCCTGTTTTCAAAGTGGGAAGATGCCCTTGAACCTGGAGATTTGGGACCCATGGGATGGGTACCACGCAGTATTACTCTAAAGGGTCTGCGTTTGCTCACCCAACCTCACCAAACCTCTCAGCCCCAAGAGTGTCCACCCTTATGTCTCAATCAGCTGTGGGTCTAGATATGGTCAATCCAGGTGGCATCACAGCCCCTGAACGAATTTAGTAAGAATTTCTCTCTCTTTCACTGTCTTTGTTTCACGGGTTTTTAAAAGTGATTGATTTTTATAAAGGAGTTTAGCTGCTTTTCACTGCTGTGTTTATGCCGCTTTACAGCCACTTGACTCACTTTCAGAGAGATATCAATACATAGGTTTGAAGATTCTTACTAGTCAGATATATTCTTGGGCGGTGAATAGGGGGTGTTGAGTCCAGTTCACTGAGCAAGGAGTAGGTCGTGTCTGTTACATATTGGGTTTATGGAATGGTATCTGAGCTAATTTGAAACCCTTCTTTTATGCATCACCCCACCTCACCTTTCCCGTTAAGCAGCCATAGTGTGTTTTCTAAACGTATGACTCTGTTCTGTTTTGTAATTCAGTACAAGGGTCGCGGTTTTTACATTCCCTCTATAGGTGATATCTTATGATAAGTGTCTTTTTCTGTGTGACTTATTTCACTTAGAATCGTCGTACCTAAATCCACTCATCATGCTGCTACTAGCCTTATGATGTTGATTTCATGGCTGAGTGATATTCCATTGTACATAAGGACCACAACTTCTTTATCCAGTTTTCTCTTTCCTGGGATATTTAGGGTGTAACGAAGTGGAGGTTCTTGTCAACAGAGCAGCCCTAAACTTTGGTGTGCCTGTGTCTTGCTGGTTTTTAGTTTTCCCAATTTATACGCCCATGAGTGGAAGTGCCCTATGCTCTCTAAGCTGAGTTTTTTCGATGTTTCAGGACACACCGTACTCTTCTCCAGAGTGGCTGTTGGCAATTTACATCCCGCCCATCAGCGTAGCAAGGCTCCCGTTTCTCCATGGCCTGTCCTGCATTTCTGGTTTTGACACTTTATTCAGCATGGCCCTTTTGACCGATGGGAAGCGAGACTTCTTTGTAGCGCTGATTTGCCTTTCCAGGTTGCTTGGTTGGCCAAAAAGGGCGTATGCGTTTTTTCCTGAATATATTCAGGAAAAAACGCATACGCCCTTTTTGGCCAAGGGCATCATTGTCGAGGTTTTGCCGCTTTTCCCGTGCTTTAAAGGCGATTCGAATCTACCTCCTGAAATCTGTTTCCTGCAATTCTGCCTTGCTTTCAAATCCTCTTCGTTGTCTTCCATCAATATATTTGAGGACGAGAGTTATGATTTATAACTCTGCAGGTTTGTGAATTGCAGTGCCCCTGAGCTCCATTTTTCAACTCCCTTTCTTGGGAGCTGGCCGCAAAAGCGCAGGATTGCTTCAGGCACTAATCTGTTTCCTGGCGGCAGGCTGAGCCTGTGGTTCATTCTTCTTCCTGATGGGAAAATAGAGTGACCTGTGCCTGTCCCAACACCTAGAGCTAGTGTCTCATTGGTTCCCCCTCTTCCCGTTCATCCTCAGGACAAATTGCAACCTGTACGGAACAGGAGGTTAAAGGTGCTGATTCTCAAAGGAGGGAGATTGCTAGTAAAGCGGCTGGAATGGCGAACCCGAGCACAAGGAGATGAGAAATGAGGTGCGTTTTAGAAACCTTTCCCGATCACACGGTGCACCATCTTCTGGGTTTCTCATGCCTGTTTTCAAAGTGGGAAGATGCCCTTGAACCTGGAGATTTGGGACCCATGGGATGGGAACCATGCAGTATTACTTTAAAGGGTCTACGTTTGCTCACCCAACCTCACAAACCTCTCAGCCCCAAGAGTGTCCACCCTTATGTCTCAATCAGCTGTGGGTCTATATATGGTCAATCCAGGTGGCATCACAGCCCCTGACCGAATTTAGTAAGAATTTCTCTCTCTTTCACTGTCTTTGTTTCACGGGTTTTTAAAAGTGATTGATTTTTATAAAGGGGTTTAGCTGCTTTTCACTGCTGTGTTTATGCCACTTTACAGCCACTTGACTCACTTTCAGAGAGATATCAATACATAGGTTTGAAGATTCTTACTAGTCAGATATATTCTTGGGCGGTGAATAGGGGGTGTTGAGTCCAGTTCACTGAGCAAGGAGTAGGTCGTGTCTATTACATATTGGGTTTATGGAACGGTCTCTGAGCTAATTTGAAACCCTTCTTTTATGCATCACCCCACCTCACCTTTCCCGTTAAGCAGCCATAGTGTTTTTTCTAAACGTGTGCCTCTGTTCTGTTTTGTAATTCAGTTCAAGGTCGCGGTTTTTACATTCCCTCTATAAGTGATATCTTATGATAAGTGTCTTTTTCTGTGTGACTTATTTCACTTAGAATCGTCGTACCTAAATCCACTCATCATGCTGCTACTAGCCTTATGACGTTGATTTCATGGCTGAGTGATATTCCATTGTACATAAGGACCACAACTTCTTTATCCATTTTTCTCTTTCCTGGGATATTTAGGGTGTAACGAAGTGGAGGTTCTTGTCAACAGAGCAGCCCTAAACTTTGGTGTGCCTGTGTCTTGCTGATTTTTAGTTTTCCCAATTTATACGCCCATGAGTGGAAGTACCCTATGCTCTCTAAGCTGAGTTTTTTCGATGTTTCAGGACACACCGTACACTTCTCCAGAGTGGCTGTTGGCAATTTACATCCCGCCCATCAGCGTAGCAAGGCTCCCGTTTCTCCATGGCCTGTCCTGCATTTCTGGTTTTGACACTTTATTCAGCATGGCCCTTTTGACCGATGGGAAGCGAGACTTCTTTGTAGCGCTGATTTGCCTTTCCAGGTTGCTTGGTTGGCCAAAAAGGGCGTATGCGTTTTTTCCTGAATATATTCAGGAAAAAACGCATACGCCCTTTTTGGCCAAGGGCATCATTGTCGAGGTTTTGCTGCTTTTCCCGTGCTTTAAAGGCGATTTGAATCTACCTCCTGAAATCTGTTTCCTGCAATTCTGCCGTGCTTTCAAATCCTCTTCGTTGCCTTCCCTCAATATATTTGAGGACGAGAGTTATCATTTATAACTCTGCAGGTTTGTGAATTGCAGTGCCCCTGAGCTCCATTTTTCAACTCGCTTTCTTGGGAGCTGGCCGCAAAAGCGCAGGATTGCTTCAGGCCCTATTTTGGTCCCGGGCGGCAGGCTGAGCCTGTGGTTAATTCTTCTTCCTGATGGGAAAATAGAGTGACCTGTGCCTGTCCCAACACCTAGAGCTAGTGTCTCATTGGTTCCCCCTCTTCCCGTTCATCCTCAGGACAAATAGCAACCTGTACGGAACAGGAGGTTAAAGGTGCTGATTCTCCAAGGAGGGAGATTGCTAGTAAAGCCCCTGGAATGGCGAACCCGAGCACAAGGAGATGAGAAATGAGGTGCGTTTTAGAAACCTTTCCCGATCACACGGTGTACCATCTTCTGGGTTTCTCATGCATGTTTTCGAAGTAGGAAGATGCCCTTGAACCTGGAGATTTGGGACCCATGGGATGGGAACCACGCAGTATTACTTTAAAGGGTCTGCGTTTGCTCACCCAACCTCACCAAACCTCTCAGCCCCAAGAGTGTCCACCCTTATGTCTCAATCAGCTGTGGGTCTAGATATGGTCAATCCAGGTGGCATCACAGCCCCTGAACGAATTTAGTAAGAATTTCTCTCTCTTTCACTGTCTTTGTTTCACGGGTTTTTAAAAGTGATTGATTTTTATAAAGGGGTTTAGGTGCTTTTCACTGCTGTGTTTATGCCGCTTTACACCCACTTGACTCACTTACAGGGAGATATCAATACATAGGTTTTAACCTTCTTACTAGTCAGATATATTCTTGGGCGGTGAATAGGGGGTGTTGAGTCCAGTTCACTGAGCAAGGAGTAGGTCGTGTCTATTACATATTGGGTTTATGGAACGGTCTCTGAGCTCATTTGAAACCCTTGTTTTATGCATCACCTCACCTCACCTTTCCCGTTAAGCAGCCATAGTGTGTTTTCTAAACGTGTGACTCTGTTCTGTTTTGTAATTCAGTTCAAGGGTCGCGGTTTTTACATTCCCTCTATAAGTGATATCTTATGATAAGTGTCTTTTTCTGTGTGACTTATTTCACTTAGAATCGTCGTACCTAAATCCACTCATCATGCTGCTACTAGCCTTATGACGTTGATTTCATGGCTGAGTGATATTCCATTGTACATAAGGACCACAAATTCTTTATCCAGTTTTCTCTTTCCTGGGATATTTAGGGTGTAACGAAGTGGAGGTTCTTGTCAACAGAGCAGCCCTAAACTTTGGGGTGACTGTGTCTTGCTGATTTTTAGTTTTCCCAATTTATACGCCCATGAGTGGAAGTGCCCTATGCTCTCTAAGCTGAGTTTTTTCGATGTATCAGGACACACCGTACACTTCTCCAGAGTGGCTGTTGGCAATTTACATCCCGCCCATCAGCGTAGCAAGGCTCCCGTTTCTCCATGGCCTGTCCTGCATTTCTGGTTTTGACACTTTATTCAGCATGGCCCTTTTGACCGATGGGAAGCGAGACTTCTTTGTAGCGCTGATTTGCCTTTCCAGGTTGCTTGGTTGGCCAAAAAGGGCGTATGCGTTTTTTCCTGAATATATTCAGGAAAAAACGCATACGCCCTTTTTGGCCAAGGGCATCATTGTCGAGGTTTTGCCGCTTTTCCCGTGCTTTAAAGGCGATTCGAATCTACCTCCTGAAATCTGTTTCCTGCAATTCTGCCTTGCTTTCAAATCCTCTTCGTTGCCTTCCCTCAATATATTTGAGGACGAGAGTTATCATTTATAACTCTGCAGGTTTGTGAATTGCAGTGCCCCTGAGCTCCATTTTTCAACTCGCTTTCTTGGGAGCTGGCCGCAAAAGCGCAGGATTGCTTCAGGCCCTATTTTGGTCCCGGGCGGCAGGCTGAGCCTGTGGTTAATTCTTCTTCCTGATGGGAAAATAGAGTGACCTGTGCCTGTCCCAACACCTAGAGCTAGTGTCTCATTGGTTCCCCCTCTTCCCGTTCATCCTCAGGACAAATTGCAACCTGTACGGAACAGGAGGTTAAAGGTGCTGATTCTCCAAGGAGGGAGATTGCTAGTAAAGCGGCTGGAATGGCGAACCCGAGCACAAGGAGATGAGAAATGAGGTGCGTTTTAGAAACCTTTCCCGATCACACGGTGCACCATCTTCTGGGTTTCTCATGCCTGTTTTCAAAGTGGGAAGATGCCCTTGAACCTGGAGATTTGGGACCCATGGGATGGGAACCACGCAGTATTACTTTAAAGGGTCTGTGTTTGCTCACCCAACCTCACCAAGCCTCTCAGCCCCAAGAGTGTCCACCCTTATGTCTCAATCAGCTGTGGGTCTAGATATGGTCAATCCAGGTGGCATCACAGCCCATGAACGAATTTAGTAAGAATTTCTCTCTCTTTCACTGTCTTTGTTTCACGGGTTTTTAAAAGTGATTGATTTTTATAAAGGGGTTTAGCTGCTTTTCACTGCTGTGTTTATGCCGCTTTACAGCCACTTGACTCACTTTCAGGGAGATATCAATACATAGGTTTTAACCTTCTTACTAGTCAGATATATTCTTGGGCGGTGAATAGGGGGTGTTGAGTCCAGTTCACTGAGCAAGGAGTAGGTCGTGTCTATTACATATTGGGTTTATGGAACGGTCTCTGAGCTAATTTGAAACCCTTCTTTTATGCATCACCCCACCTCACCTTTCCCGTTAAGCAGCCATAGTGTGTTTTCTAAACGTGTGACTCTGTTCTGTTTTGTAATTCAGTTCAAGGGTCGCGGTTTTTACATTCCCTCTATAAGTGATATCTTATGATAAGTGTCTTTTTCTGTGTGACTTATTTCACTTAGAATCGTCGTACCTAAATCCACTCATCATGCTGCTACTAGCCTTATGACGTTGATTTCATGGCTGAGTGATATTCCTTTGTACATAAGGACCACAACTTCTTTATCCATTTTTCTCTTTCCTGGGATATTTAGGGTGTAACGAAGTGGAGGTTCTTGTCAACAGAGCAGCCCTAAACTTTGGGGTGCCTGTGTCTTGCTGATTTTTAGTTTTCCCAATTTATACGCCCATGAGTGGAAGTGTCCTATGCTCTCTAAGCTGAGTTTTTTCGATGTTTCAGGACACACCGTACACTTCTCCAGAGTGGCTGTTGGCAATTTACATCCCGCCCATCAGCGTAGCAAGGCTCCCGTTTCTCCATGGCCTGTCCTGCATTTCTGGTTTTGACACTTTATTCAGCATGGCCCTTTTGACCGATGGGAAGCGAGACTTCTTTGTAGCGCTGATTTGCCTTTCCAGGTTGCTTGGTTGGCCAAAAAGGGCGTATGCGTTTTTTCCTGAATATATTCAGGAAAAAACGCATACGCCCTTTTTGGCCAAGGGCATCATTGTCGAGGTTTTGCCGCTTTTCCCGTGCTTTAAAGGCGATTCGAATCTACCTCCTGAAATCTGTTTCCTGCAATTCTGCCTTGCTTTCAAATCCTCTTCGTTGTCTTCCATCAATATATTTGAGGACGAGAGTTATGATTTATAACTCTGCAGGTTTGTGAATTGCAGTGCCCCTGAGCTCCATTTTTCAACTCCCTTTCTTGGGAGCTGGCCGCAAAAGCGCAGGATTGCTTCAGGCACTATTCTGTTTCCTGGCGGCAGGCTGAGCCTGTGGTTCATTCTTCTTCCTGATGGGAAAATAGAGTGACCTGTGCCTGTCCCAACACCTAGAGCTAGTGTCTCATTGGTTCCCCCTCTTCCCGTTCATCCTCAGGACAAATTGCAACCTGTACGGAACAGGAGGTTAAAGGTGCTGATTCTCCAAGGAGGGAGATTGCTAGTAAAGCGGCTGGAATGGCGAACCCGAGCACAAGGAGATGAGAAGTGAGGTGCGTTTTAGAAACCTTTCCCGATCACACGGTGCACCATCTTCTGGGTTTCTCATGCCTGTTTTCAAAGTGGGAAGATGCCCTTGAACCTGGAGATTTGGGACCCATGGGATGGGAACCATGCAGTATTACTTTAAAGGGTCTACGTTTGCTCACCCAACCTCACAAACCTCTCAGCCCCAAGAGTGTCCACCCTTATGTCTCAATCAGCTGTGGGTCTATATATGGTCAATCCAGGTGGCATCACAGCCCCTGACCGAATTTAGTAAGAATTTCTCTCTCTTTCACTGTCTTTGTTTCACGGGTTTTTAAAAGTGATTGATTTTTATAAAGGGGTTTAGCTGCTTTTCACTGCTGTGTTTATGCCACTTTACAGCCACTTGACTCACTTTCAGAGAGATATCAATACATAGGTTTGAAGATTCTTACTAGTCAGATATATTCTTGGGCGGTGAATAGGGGGTGTTGAGTCCAGTTCACTGAGCAAGGAGTAGGTCGTGTCTATTACATATTGGGTTTATGGAACGGTCTCTGAGCTAATTTGAAACCCTTCTTTTATGCATCACCCCACCTCACCTTTCCCGTTAAGCAGCCATAGTGTTTTTTCTAAACGTGTGCCTCTGTTCTGTTTTGTAATTCAGTTCAAGGTCGCGGTTTTTACATTCCCTCTATAAGTGATATCTTATGATAAGTGTCTTTTTCTGTGTGACTTATTTCACTTAGAATCGTCGTACCTAAAATCACTCATCATGCTGCTACTAGCCTTATGACGTTGATTTCATGGCTGAGTGATATTCCATTGTACATAAGGACCACAACTTCTTTATCCAGTTTTCTCTTTCCTGGGATATTTAGGGTGTAACGAAGTGGAGGTTCTTGTCAACAGAGCAGCCCTAAACTTTGGTGTGCCTGTGTCTTGCTGATTTTTAGTTTTCCCAATTTATACGCCCATGAGTGGAAGTACCCTATGCTCTCTAAGCTGAGTTTTTTCGATGTTTCAGGACACACCGTACACTTCTCCAGAGTGGCTGTTGGCAATTTACATCCCGCCCATCAGCGTAGCAAGGCTCCCGTTTCTCCATGGCCTGTCCTGCATTTCTGGTTTTGACACTTTATTCAGCATGGCCCTTTTGACCGATGGGAAGCGAGACTTCTTTGTAGCACTGATTTGCCTTTCCAGGTTGCTTGGTTGGCCAAAAAGGGCGTATGCGTTTTTTCCTGAATATATTCAGGAAAAAACGCATACGCCCTTTTTGGCCAAGGGCATCATTGTCGAGGTTTTGCCGCTTTTCCCGTGCTTTAAAGGCGATTTGAATCTACCTCCTGAAATCTGTTTCCTGCAATTCTGCCGTGCTTTCAAATCCTCTTCGTTGCCTTCCCTCAATATATTTGAGGACGAGAGTTATGATTTATAACTCTGCAGGTTTGTGAATTGCAGTGCCCCTGAGCTCCATTTTTCAACTCCCTTTCTTGGGAGCTGGCCGCAAAAGCGCAGGATTGCTTCAGGGCCTATTCCGTTTCCTGGCGGCAGGCTGAGCCTGTGGTTAATTCTTCTTCCTGATGGGAAAATAGAGTGACCTGTGCCTGTCCCAACACCTAGAGCTAGTGTCTCATTGGTTCCCCCTCTTCCCGTTCATCCTCAGGACAAATTGCAACCTGTATGGAACAGGAGGTTAAAGGTGCTGATTCTCCAAGGAGGGAGATTGCTAGTAAAGCGGCTGGAATGGCGAACCCGAGCACAAGGAGATGAGAAATGAGGTGCGTTTTAGAAACCTTTCCCGATCACACGGTGCACCATCTTCTGGGTTTCTCATGCCTGTTTTCAAAGTGGGAAGATGCCCTTGAACCTGGAGATTTGGGACCCATGGGATGGGTACCACGCAGTATTACTCTAAAGGGTCTGCGTTTGCTCACCCAACCTCACCAAACCTCTCAGCCCCAAGAGTGTCCACCCTTATGTCTCAATCAGCTGTGGGTCTAGATATGGTCAATCCAGGTGGCATCACAGCCCCTGAACGAATTTAGTAAGAATTTCTCTCTCTTTCACTGTCTTTGTTTCACGGGTTTTTAAAAGTGATTGATTTTTATAAAGGAGTTTAGCTGCTTTTCACTGCTGTGTTTATGCCGCTTTACAGCCACTTGACTCACTTTCAGAGAGATATCAATACATAGGTTTGAAGATTCTTACTAGTCAGATATATTCTTGGGCGGTGAATAGGGGGTGTTGAGTCCAGTTCACTGAGCAAGGAGTAGGTCGTGTCTGTTACATATTGGGTTTATGGAATGGTATCTGAGCTAATTTGAAACCCTTCTTTTATGCATCACCCCACCTCACCTTTCCCGTTAAGCAGCCATAGTGTGTTTTCTAAACGTATGACTCTGTTCTGTTTTGTAATTCAGTACAAGGGTCGCGGTTTTTACATTCCCTCTATAGGTGATATCTTATGATAAGTGTCTTTTTCTGTGTGACTTATTTCACTTAGAATCGTCGTACCTAAATCCACTCATCATGCTGCTACTAGCCTTATGATGTTGATTTCATGGCTGAGTGATATTCCATTGTACATAAGGACCACAACTTCTTTATCCAGTTTTCTCTTTCCTGGGATATTTAGGGTGTAACGAAGTGGAGGTTCTTGTCAACAGAGCAGCCCTAAACTTTGGTGTGCCTGTGTCTTGCTGGTTTTTAGTTTTCCCAATTTATACGCCCATGAGTGGAAGTGCCCTATGCTCTCTAAGCTGAGTTTTTTCGATGTTTCAGGACACACCGTACTCTTCTCCAGAGTGGCTGTTGGCAATTTACATCCCGCCCATCAGCGTAGCAAGGCTCCCGTTTCTCCATGGCCTGTCCTGCATTTCTGGTTTTGACACTTTATTCAGCATGGCCCTTTTGACCGATGGGAAGCGAGACTTCTTTGTAGCGCTGATTTGCCTTTCCAGGTTGCTTGGTTGGCCAAAAAGGGCGTATGCGTTTTTTCCTGAATATATTCAGGAAAAAACGCATACGCCCTTTTTGGCCAAGGGCATCATTGTCGAGGTTTTGCCGCTTTTCCCGTGCTTTAAAGGCGATTCGAATCTACCTCCTGAAATCTGTTTCCTGCAATTCTGCCTTGCTTTCAAATCCTCTTCGTTGTCTTCCATCAATATATTTGAGGACGAGAGTTATGATTTATAACTCTGCAGGTTTGTGAATTGCAGTGCCCCTGAGCTCCATTTTTCAACTCCCTTTCTTGGGAGCTGGCCGCAAAAGCGCAGGATTGCTTCAGGCACTAATCTGTTTCCTGGCGGCAGGCTGAGCCTGTGGTTCATTCTTCTTCCTGATGGGAAAATAGAGTGACCTGTGCCTGTCCCAACACCTAGAGCTAGTGTCTCATTGGTTCCCCCTCTTCCCGTTCATCCTCAGGACAAATTGCAACCTGTACGGAACAGGAGGTTAAAGGTGCTGATTCTCCAAGGAGGGAGATTGCTAGTAAAGCGGCTGGAATGGCGAACCCGAGCACAAGGAGATGAGAAATGAGGTGCGTTTTAGAAACCTTTCCCGATCACACGGTGCACCATCTTCTGGGTTTCTCATGCCTGTTTTCAAAGTGGGAAGATGCCCTTGAACCTGGAGATTTGGGACCCATGGGATGGGAACCATGCAGTATTACTTTAAAGGGTCTACGTTTGCTCACCCAACCTCACAAACCTCTCAGCCCCAAGAGTGTCCACCCTTATGTCTCAATCAGCTGTGGGTCTATATATGGTCAATCCAGGTGGCATCACAGCCCCTGACCGAATTTAGTAAGAATTTCTCTCTCTTTCACTGTCTTTGTTTCACGGGTTTTTAAAAGTGATTGATTTTTATAAAGGGGTTTAGCTGCTTTTCACTGCTGTGTTTATGCCACTTTACAGCCACTTGACTCACTTTCAGAGAGATATCAATACATAGGTTTGAAGATTCTTACTAGTCAGATATATTCTTGGGCGGTGAATAGGGGGTGTTGAGTCCAGTTCACTGAGCAAGGAGTAGGTCGTGTCTATTACATATTGGGTTTATGGAACGGTCTCTGAGCTAATTTGAAACCCTTCTTTTATGCATCACCCCACCTCACCTTTCCCGTTAAGCAGCCATAGTGTTTTTTCTAAACGTGTGCCTCTGTTCTGTTTTGTAATTCAGTTCAAGGTCGCGGTTTTTACATTCCCTCTATAAGTGATATCTTATGATAAGTGTCTTTTTCTGTGTGACTTATTTCACTTAGAATCGTCGTACCTAAATCCACTCATCATGCTGCTACTAGCCTTATGACGTTGATTTCATGGCTGAGTGATATTCCATTGTACATAAGGACCACAACTTCTTTATCCATTTTTCTCTTTCCTGGGATATTTAGGGTGTAACGAAGTGGAGGTTCTTGTCAACAGAGCAGCCCTAAACTTTGGTGTGCCTGTGTCTTGCTGATTTTTAGTTTTCCCAATTTATACGCCCATGAGTGGAAGTACCCTATGCTCTCTAAGCTGAGTTTTTTCGATGTTTCAGGACACACCGTACACTTCTCCAGAGTGGCTGTTGGCAATTTACATCCCGCCCATCAGCGTAGCAAGGCTCCCGTTTCTCCATGGCCTGTCCTGCATTTCTGGTTTTGACACTTTATTCAGCATGGCCCTTTTGACCGATGGGAAGCGAGACTTCTTTGTAGCGCTGATTTGCCTTTCCAGGTTGCTTGGTTGGCCAAAAAGGGCGTATGCGTTTTTTCCTGAATATATTCAGGAAAAAACGCATACGCCCTTTTTGGCCAAGGGCATCATTGTCGAGGTTTTGCTGCTTTTCCCGTGCTTTAAAGGCGATTTGAATCTACCTCCTGAAATCTGTTTCCTGCAATTCTGCCGTGCTTTCAAATCCTCTTCGTTGCCTTCCCTCAATATATTTGAGGACGAGAGTTATCATTTATAACTCTGCAGGTTTGTGAATTGCAGTGCCCCTGAGCTCCATTTTTCAACTCGCTTTCTTGGGAGCTGGCCGCAAAAGCGCAGGATTGCTTCAGGCCCTATTTTGGTCCCGGGCGGCAGGCTGAGCCTGTGGTTAATTCTTCTTCCTGATGGGAAAATAGAGTGACCTGTGCCTGTCCCAACACCTAGAGCTAGTGTCTCATTGGTTCCCCCTCTTCCCGTTCATCCTCAGGACAAATTGCAACCTGTACGGAACAGGAGGTTAAAGGTGCTGATTCTCCAAGGAGGGAGATTGCTAGTAAAGCGGCTGGAATGGCGAACCCGAGCCCAAGGAGATGAGAAATGAGGTGCGTTTTAGAAACCTTTCCCGATCACACGGTGTACCATCTTCTGGGTTTCTCATGCATGTTTTCGAAGTAGGAAGATGCCCTTGAACCTGGAGATTTGGGACCCATGGGATGGGAACCACGCAGTATTACTTTAAAGGGTCTGCGTTTGCTCACCCAACCTCACCAAACCTCTCAGCCCCAAGAGTGTCCACCCTTATGTCTCAATCAGCTGTGGGTCTAGATATGGTCAATCCAGGTGGCATCACAGCCCCTGAACGAATGTAGTAAGAATTTCTCTATCTTTCACTGTCTTTGTTTCACGGGTTTTTAAAAGTGATTGATTTTTATAAAGGGGTTTAGCTGCTTTTCACTGCTGTGTTTATGCCGCTTTACACCCACTTGACTCACTTACAGGGAGATATCAATACATAGGTTTTAACCTTCTTACTAGTCAGATATATTCTTGGGCGGTGAATAGGGGGTGTTGAGTCCAGTTCACTGAGCAAGGAGTAGGTCGTGTCTATTACATATTGGGTTTATGGAACGGTCTCTGAGCTAATTTGAAACCCTTCTTTTATGCATCACCCCACCTCACCTTTCCCGTTAAGCAGCCATAGTGTTTTTTCTAAACGTGTGCCTCTGTTCTGTTTTGTAATTCAGTTCAAGGTCGCGGTTTTTACATTCCCTCTATAAGTGATATCTTATGATAAGTGTCTTTTTCTGTGTGACTTATTTCACTTAGAATCGTCGTACCTAAAATCACTCATCATGCTGCTACTAGCCTTATGACGTTGATTTCATGGCTGAGTGATATTCCATTGTACATAAGGACCACAACTTCTTTATCCATTTTTCTCTTTCCTGGGATATTTAGGGTGTAACGAAGTGGAGGTTCTTGTCAACAGAGCAGCCCTAAACTTTGGTGTGCCTGTGTCTTGCTGATTTTTAGTTTTCCCAATTTATACGCCCATGAGTGGAAGTACCCTATGCTCTCTAAGCTGAGTTTTTTCGATGTTTCAGGACACACCGTACACTTCTCCAGAGTGGCTGTTGGCAATTTACATCCCGCCCATCAGCGTAGCAAGGCTCCCGTTTCTCCATGGCCTGTCCTGCATTTCTGGTTTTGACACTTTATTCAGCATGGCCCTTTTGACCGATGGGAAGCGAGACTTCTTTGTAGCACTGATTTGCCTTTCCAGGTTGCTTGGTTGGCCAAAAAGGGCGTATGCGTTTTTTCCTGAATATATTCAGGAAAAAACGCATACGCCCTTTTTGGCCAAGGGCATCATTGTCGAGGTTTTGCCGCTTTTCCCGTGCTTTAAAGGCGATTTGAATCTACCTCCTGAAATCTGTTTCCTGCAATTCTGCCGTGCTTTCAAATCCTCTTCGTTGCCTTCCCTCAATATATTTGAGGACGAGAGTTATGATTTATAACTCTGCAGGTTTGTGAATTGCAGTGCCCCTGAGCTCCATTTTTCAACTCCCTTTCTTGGGAGCTGGCCGCAAAAGCGCAGGATTGCTTCAGGGCCTATTCCGTTTCCTGGCGGCAGGCTGAGCCTGTGGTTAATTCTTCTTCCTGATGGGAAAATAGAGTGACCTGTGCCTGTCCCAACACCTAGAGCTAGTGTCTCATTGGTTCCCCCTCTTCCCGTTCATCCTCAGGACAAATTGCAACCTGTATGGAACAGGAGGTTAAAGGTGCTGATTCTCCAAGGAGGGAGATTGCTAGTAAAGCGGCTGGAATGGCGAACCCGAGCACAAGGAGATGAGAAATGAGGTGCGTTTTAGAAACCTTTCCCGATCACACGGTGCACCATCTTCTGGGTTTCTCATGCCTGTTTTCAAAGTGGGAAGATGCCCTTGAACCTGGAGATTTGGGACCCATGGGATGGGTACCACGCAGTATTACTCTAAAGGGTCTGCGTTTGCTCACCCAACCTCACCAAACCTCTCAGCCCCAAGAGTGTCCACCCTTATGTCTCAATCAGCTGTGGGTCTAGATATGGTCAATCCAGGTGGCATCACAGCCCCTGAACGAATTTAGTAAGAATTTCTCTCTCTTTCACTGTCTTTGTTTCACGGGTTTTTAAAAGTGATTGATTTTTATAAAGGAGTTTAGCTGCTTTTCACTGCTGTGTTTATGCCGCTTTACAGCCACTTGACTCACTTTCAGAGAGATATCAATACATAGGTTTGAAGATTCTTACTAGTCAGATATATTCTTGGGCGGTGAATAGGGGGTGTTGAGTCCAGTTCACTGAGCAAGGAGTAGGTCGTGTCTGTTACATATTGGGTTTATGGAATGGTATCTGAGCTAATTTGAAACCCTTCTTTTATGCATCACCCCACCTCACCTTTCCCGTTAAGCAGCCATAGTGTGTTTTCTAAACGTATGACTCTGTTCTGTTTTGTAATTCAGTACAAGGGTCGCGGTTTTTACATTCCCTCTATAGGTGATATCTTATGATAAGTGTCTTTTTCTGTGTGACTTATTTCACTTAGAATCGTCGTACCTAAATCCACTCATCATGCTGCTACTAGCCTTATGATGTTGATTTCATGGCTGAGTGATATTCCATTGTACATAAGGACCACAACTTCTTTATCCAGTTTTCTCTTTCCTGGGATATTTAGGGTGTAACGAAGTGGAGGTTCTTGTCAACAGAGCAGCCCTAAACTTTGGTGTGCCTGTGTCTTGCTGATTTTTAGTTTTCCCAATTTATACGCCCATGAGTGGAAGTACCCTATGCTCTCTAAGCTGAGTTTTTTCGATGTTTCAGGACACACCGTACACTTCTCCAGAGTGGCTGTTGGCAATTTACATCCCGCCCATCAGCGTAGCAAGGCTCCCGTTTCTCCATGGCCTGTCCTGCATTTCTGGTTTTGACACTTTATTCAGCATGGCCCTTTTGACCGATGGGAAGCGAGACTTCTTTGTAGCACTGATTTGCCTTTCCAGGTTGCTTGGTTGGCCAAAAAGGGCGTATGCGTTTTTTCCTGAATATATTCAGGAAAAAACGCATACGCCCTTTTTGGCCAAGGGCATCATTGTCGAGGTTTTGCCGCTTTTCCCGTGCTTTAAAGGCGATTTGAATCTACCTCCTGAAATCTGTTTCCTGCAATTCTGCCGTGCTTTCAAATCCTCTTCGTTGCCTTCCCTCAATATATTTGAGGACGAGAGTTATGATTTATAACTCTGCAGGTTTGTGAATTGCAGTGCCCCTGAGCTCCATTTTTCAACTCCCTTTCTTGGGAGCTGGCCGCAAAAGCGCAGGATTGCTTCAGGGCCTATTCCGTTTCCTGGCGGCAGGCTGAGCCTGTGGTTAATTCTTCTTCCTGATGGGAAAATAGAGTGACCTGTGCCTGTCCCAACACCTAGAGCTAGTGTCTCATTGGTTCCCCCTCTTCCCGTTCATCCTCAGGACAAATTGCAACCTGTATGGAACAGGAGGTTAAAGGTGCTGATTCTCCAAGGAGGGAGATTGCTAGTAAAGCGGCTGGAATGGCGAACCCGAGCACAAGGAGATGAGAAATGAGGTGCGTTTTAGAAACCTTTCCCGATCACACGGTGCACCATCTTCTGGGTTTCTCATGCCTGTTTTCAAAGTGGGAAGATGCCCTTGAACCTGGAGATTTGGGACCCATGGGATGGGTACCACGCAGTATTACTCTAAAGGGTCTGCGTTTGCTCACCCAACCTCACCAAACCTCTCAGCCCCAAGAGTGTCCACCCTTATGTCTCAATCAGCTGTGGGTCTAGATATGGTCAATCCAGGTGGCATCACAGCCCCTGAACGAATTTAGTAAGAATTTCTCTCTCTTTCACTGTCTTTGTTTCACGGGTTTTTAAAAGTGATTGATTTTTATAAAGGAGTTTAGCTGCTTTTCACTGCTGTGTTTATGCCGCTTTACAGCCACTTGACTCACTTTCAGAGAGATATCAATACATAGGTTTGAAGATTCTTACTAGTCAGATATATTCTTGGGCGGTGAATAGGGGGTGTTGAGTCCAGTTCACTGAGCAAGGAGTAGGTCGTGTCTGTTACATATTGGGTTTATGGAATGGTATCTGAGCTAATTTGAAACCCTTCTTTTATGCATCACCCCACCTCACCTTTCCCGTTAAGCAGCCATAGTGTGTTTTCTAAACGTATGACTCTGTTCTGTTTTGTAATTCAGTACAAGGGTCGCGGTTTTTACATTCCCTCTATAGGTGATATCTTATGATAAGTGTCTTTTTCTGTGTGACTTATTTCACTTAGAATCGTCGTACCTAAATCCACTCATCATGCTGCTACTAGCCTTATGATGTTGATTTCATGGCTGAGTGATATTCCATTGTACATAAGGACCACAACTTCTTTATCCAGTTTTCTCTTTCCTGGGATATTTAGGGTGTAACGAAGTGGAGGTTCTTGTCAACAGAGCAGCCCTAAACTTTGGTGTGCCTGTGTCTTGCTGGTTTTTAGTTTTCCCAATTTATACGCCCATGAGTGGAAGTGCCCTATGCTCTCTAAGCTGAGTTTTTTCGATGTTTCAGGACACACCGTACTCTTCTCCAGAGTGGCTGTTGGCAATTTACATCCCGCCCATCAGCGTAGCAAGGCTCCCGTTTCTCCATGGCCTGTCCTGCATTTCTGGTTTTGACACTTTATTCAGCATGGCCCTTTTGACCGATGGGAAGCGAGACTTCTTTGTAGCGCTGATTTGCCTTTCCAGGTTGCTTGGTTGGCCAAAAAGGGCGTATGCGTTTTTTCCTGAATATATTCAGGAAAAAACGCATACGCCCTTTTTGGCCAAGGGCATCATTGTCGAGGTTTTGCCGCTTTTCCCGTGCTTTAAAGGCGATTCGAATCTACCTCCTGAAATCTGTTTCCTGCAATTCTGCCTTGCTTTCAAATCCTCTTCGTTGTCTTCCATCAATATATTTGAGGACGAGAGTTATGATTTATAACTCTGCAGGTTTGTGAATTGCAGTGCCCCTGAGCTCCATTTTTCAACTCCCTTTCTTGGGAGCTGGCCGCAAAAGCGCAGGATTGCTTCAGGCACTAATCTGTTTCCTGGCGGCAGGCTGAGCCTGTGGTTCATTCTTCTTCCTGATGGGAAAATAGAGTGACCTGTGCCTGTCCCAACACCTAGAGCTAGTGTCTCATTGGTTCCCCCTCTTCCCGTTCATCCTCAGGACAAATTGCAACCTGTACGGAACAGGAGGTTAAAGGTGCTGATTCTCCAAGGAGGGAGATTGCTAGTAAAGCGGCTGGAATGGCGAACCCGAGCACAAGGAGATGAGAAATGAGGTGCGTTTTAGAAACCTTTCCCGATCACACGGTGCACCATCTTCTGGGTTTCTCATGCCTGTTTTCAAAGTGGGAAGATGCCCTTGAACCTGGAGATTTGGGACCCATGGGATGGGAACCATGCAGTATTACTTTAAAGGGTCTACGTTTGCTCACCCAACCTCACAAACCTCTCAGCCCCAAGAGTGTCCACCCTTATGTCTCAATCAGCTGTGGGTCTATATATGGTCAATCCAGGTGGCATCACAGCCCCTGACCGAATTTAGTAAGAATTTCTCTCTCTTTCACTGTCTTTGTTTCACGGGTTTTTAAAAGTGATTGATTTTTATAAAGGGGTTTAGCTGCTTTTCACTGCTGTGTTTATGCCACTTTACAGCCACTTGACTCACTTTCAGAGAGATATCAATACATAGGTTTGAAGATTCTTACTAGTCAGATATATTCTTGGGCGGTGAATAGGGGGTGTTGAGTCCAGTTCACTGAGCAAGGAGTAGGTCGTGTCTATTACATATTGGGTTTATGGAACGGTCTCTGAGCTAATTTGAAACCCTTCTTTTATGCATCACCCCACCTCACCTTTCCCGTTAAGCAGCCATAGTGTTTTTTCTAAACGTGTGCCTCTGTTCTGTTTTGTAATTCAGTTCAAGGTCGCGGTTTTTACATTCCCTCTATAAGTGATATCTTATGATAAGTGTCTTTTTCTGTGTGACTTATTTCACTTAGAATCGTCGTACCTAAATCCACTCATCATGCTGCTACTAGCCTTATGACGTTGATTTCATGGCTGAGTGATATTCCATTGTACATAAGGACCACAACTTCTTTATCCATTTTTCTCTTTCCTGGGATATTTAGGGTGTAACGAAGTGGAGGTTCTTGTCAACAGAGCAGCCCTAAACTTTGGTGTGCCTGTGTCTTGCTGATTTTTAGTTTTCCCAATTTATACGCCCATGAGTGGAAGTACCCTATGCTCTCTAAGCTGAGTTTTTTCGATGTTTCAGGACACACCGTACACTTCTCCAGAGTGGCTGTTGGCAATTTACATCCCGCCCATCAGCGTAGCAAGGCTCCCGTTTCTCCATGGCCTGTCCTGCATTTCTGGTTTTGACACTTTATTCAGCATGGCCCTTTTGACCGATGGGAAGCGAGACTTCTTTGTAGCGCTGATTTGCCTTTCCAGGTTGCTTGGTTGGCCAAAAAGGGCGTATGCGTTTTTTCCTGAATATATTCAGGAAAAAACGCATACGCCCTTTTTGGCCAAGGGCATCATTGTCGAGGTTTTGCTGCTTTTCCCGTGCTTTAAAGGCGATTTGAATCTACCTCCTGAAATCTGTTTCCTGCAATTCTGCCGTGCTTTCAAATCCTCTTCGTTGCCTTCCCTCAATATATTTGAGGACGAGAGTTATCATTTATAACTCTGCAGGTTTGTGAATTGCAGTGCCCCTGAGCTCCATTTTTCAACTCGCTTTCTTGGGAGCTGGCCGCAAAAGCGCAGGATTGCTTCAGGCCCTATTTTGGTCCCGGGCGGCAGGCTGAGCCTGTGGTTAATTCTTCTTCCTGATGGGAAAATAGAGTGACCTGTGCCTGTCCCAACACCTAGAGCTAGTGTCTCATTGGTTCCCCCTCTTCCCGTTCATCCTCAGGACAAATTGCAACCTGTACGGAACAGGAGGTTAAAGGTGCTGATTCTCCAAGGAGGGAGATTGCTAGTAAAGCGGCTGGAATGGCGAACCCGAGCCCAAGGAGATGAGAAATGAGGTGCGTTTTAGAAACCTTTCCCGATCACACGGTGTACCATCTTCTGGGTTTCTCATGCATGTTTTCGAAGTAGGAAGATGCCCTTGAACCTGGAGATTTGGGACCCATGGGATGGGAACCACGCAGTATTACTTTAAAGGGTCTGCGTTTGCTCACCCAACCTCACCAAACCTCTCAGCCCCAAGAGTGTCCACCCTTATGTCTCAATCAGCTGTGGGTCTAGATATGGTCAATCCAGGTGGCATCACAGCCCCTGAACGAATGTAGTAAGAATTTCTCTATCTTTCACTGTCTTTGTTTCACGGGTTTTTAAAAGTGATTGATTTTTATAAAGGGGTTTAGCTGCTTTTCACTGCTGTGTTTATGCCGCTTTACACCCACTTGACTCACTTACAGGGAGATATCAATACATAGGTTTTAACCTTCTTACTAGTCAGATATATTCTTGGGCGGTGAATAGGGGGTGTTGAGTCCAGTTCACTGAGCAAGGAGTAGGTCGTGTCTATTACATATTGGGTTTATGGAACGGTCTGTGAGCTCATTTGAAACCCTTGTTTTATGCATCACCTCACCTCACCTTTCCCGTTAAGCAGCCATAGTGTGTTTTCTAAACGTGTGACTCTGTTCTGTTTTGTAATTCAGTTCAAGGGTCGCGGTTTTTACATTCCCTCTATAAGTGATATCTTATGATAAGTGTCTTTTTCTGTGTGACTTATTTCACTTAGAATCGTCGTACCTAAATCCACTCATCATGCTGCTACTAGCCTTATGACGTTGATTTCATGGCTGAGTGATATTCCATTGTACATAAGGACCACAACTTCTTTATCCAGTTTTCTCTTTCCTGGGATATTTAGGGTGTAACGAAGTGGAGGTTCTTGTCAACAGAGCAGCCCTAAACTTTGGGGTGCCTGTGTCTTGCTGATTTTTAGTTTTCCCAATTTATACGCCCATGAGTGGAAGTGCCCTATGCTCTCTAAGCTGAGTTTTTTCGATGTATCAGGACACACCGTACACTTCTCCAGAGTGGCTGTTGGCAATTTACATCCCGCCCATCAGCGTAGCAAGGCTCCCGTTTCTCCATGGCCTGTCCTGCATTTCTGGTTTTGACACTTTATTCAGCATGGCCCTTTTGACCGATGGGAAGTGACACTTCTTTGTAGCGCTGATTTGCCTTTCCAGGTTGCTTGGTTGGCCAAAAAGGGCGTATGCGTTTTTTCCTGAATATATTCAGGAAAAAACGCATACGCCCTTTTTGGCCAAGGGCATCATTGTCGAGGTTTTGCCGCTTTTCCCGTGCTTTAAAGGCGATTCGAATCTACCTCCTGAAATCTGTTTCCTGCAATTCTGCCTTGCTTTCAAATCCTCTTCGTTGCCTTCCCTCAATATATTTGAGGACGAGAGTTATCATTTATAACTCTGCAGGTTTGTGAATTGCAGTGCCCCTGAGCTCCATTTTTCAACTCGCTTTCTTGGGAGCTGGCCGCAAAAGCGCAGGATTGCTTCAGGCCCTATTTTGGTCCCGGGCGGCAGGCTGAGCCTGTGGTTAATTCTTCTTCCTGATGGGAAAATAGAGTGACCTGTGCCTGTCCCAACACCTAGAGCTAGTGTCTCATTGGTTCCCCCTCTTCCCGTTCATCCTCAGGACAAATTGCAACCTGTACGGAACAGGAGGTTAAAGGTGCTGATTCTCCAAGGAGGGAGATTGCTAGAAAAGCGGCTGGAATGGCGAACCCGAGCACAAGGAGATGAGAAATGAGGTGCGTTTTAGAAACCTTTCCCGATCACACGGTGTACCATCTTCTGGGTTTCTCATGCATGTTTTCGAAGTAGGAAGATGCCCTTGAACCTGGAGATTTGGGACCCATGGGATGGGAACCACGCAGTATTACTTTAAAGGGTCTGCGTTTGCTCACCCAACCTCACCAAGCCTCTCAGCCCCAAGAGTGTCCACCCTTATGTCTCAATCAGCTGTGGGTCTAGATATGGTCAATCCAGGTGGCATCACAGCCCATGAACGAATTTAGTAAGAATTTCTCTCTCTTTCACTGTCTTTGTTTCACGGGTTTTTAAAAGTGATTGATTTTTATAAAGGGGTTTAGCTGCTTTTCACTGCTGTGTTTATGCCGCTTTACAGCCACTTGACTCACTTTCAGGGAGATATCAATACATAGGTTTTAACCTTCTTACTAGTCAGATATATTCTTGGGCGGTGAATAGGGGGTGTTGAGTCCAGTTCACTGAGCAAGGAGTAGGTCGTGTCTATTACATATTGGGTTTATGGAACGGTCTCTGAGCTAATTTGAAACCCTTCTTTTATGCATCACCCCACCTCACCTTTCCCGTTAAGCAGCCATAGTGTGTTTTCTAAACGTGTGACTCTGTTCTGTTTTGTAATTCAGTTCAAGGGTCGCGGTTTTTACATTCCCTCTATAAGTGATATCTTATGATAAGTGTCTTTTTCTGTGTGACTTATTTCACTTAGAATCGTCGTACCTAAATCCACTCATCATGCTGCTACTAGCCTTATGACGTTGATTTCATGGCTGAGTGATATTCCTTTGTACATAAGGACCACAACTTCTTTATCCATTTTTCTCTTTCCTGGGATATTTAGGGTGTAACGAAGTGGAGGTTCTTGTCAACAGAGCAGCCCTAAACTTTGGGGTGCCTGTGTCTTGCTGATTTGTAGTTTTCCCAATTTATACGCCCATGAGTGGAAGTGTCCTATGCTCTCTAAGCTGAGTTTTTTCGATGTTTCAGGACACACCGTACACTTCTCCAGAGTGGCTGTTGGCAATTTACATCCCGCCCATCAGCGTAGCAAGGCTCCCGTTTCTCCATGGCCTGTCCTGCATTTCTGGTTTTGACACTTTATTCAGCATGGCCCTTTTGACCGATGGGAAGCGAGACTTCTTTGTAGCGCTGATTTGCCTTTCCAGGTTGCTTGGTTGGCCAAAAAGGGCGTATGCGTTTTTTCCTGAATATATTCAGGAAAAAACGCATACGCCCTTTTTGGCCAAGGGCATCATTGTCGAGGTTTTGCCGCTTTTCCCGTGCTTTAAAGGCGATTTGAATCTACCTCCTGAAATCTGTTTCCTGCAATTCTGCCTTGCTTTCAAATCCTCTTCGTTGCCTTCCCTCAATATATTTGAGGACGAGAGTTATCATTTATAACTCTGCAGGTTTGTGAATTGCAGTGCCCCTGAGCTCCATTTTTCAACTCGCTTTCTTGGGAGCTGGCCGCAAAAGCGCAGGATTGCTTCAGGCCCTATTTTGGTCCCGGGCGGCAGGCTGAGCCTGTGGTTAATTCTTCTTCCTGATGGGAAAATAGAGTGACCTGTGCCTGTCCCAACACCTAGAGCTAGTGTCTCATTGGTTCCCCCTCTTCCCGTTCATCCTCAGGACAAATTGCAACCTGTACGGAACAGGAGGTTAAAGGTGCTGATTCTCCAAGGAGGGAGATTGCTAGAAAAGCGGCTGGAATGGCGAACCCCAGCCCAAGGAGATGAGAAATGAGGTGCGTTTTAGAAACCTTTCCCGATCACACGGTGTACCATCTTCTGGGTTTCTCATGCATGTTTTCGAAGTAGGAAGATGCCCTTGAACCTGGAGATTTGGGACCCATGGGATGGGAACCACGCAGTATTACTTTAAAGTGTCTGCGTTTGCTCACCCAACCTCACCAAGCCTCTCAGCCCCAAGAGTGTCCACCCTTATGTCTCAATCAGCTGTGGGTCTAGATATGGTCAATCCAGGTGGCATCACAGCCCATGAACGAATTTAGTAAGAATTTCTCTCTCTTTCACTGTCTTTGTTTCACGGGTTTTTAAAAGTGATTGATTTTTATAAAGGGGTTTAGCTGCTTTTCACTGCTGTGTTTATGCCGCTTTACAGCCACTTGACTCACTTTCAGGGAGATATCAATACATAGGTTTTAACCTTCTTACTAGTCAGATATATTCTTGGGCGGTGAATAGGGGGTGTTGAGTCCAGTTCACTGAGCAAGGAGTAGGTCGTGTCTATTACATATTGGGTTTATGGAACGGTCTCTGAGCTAATTTGAAACCCTTCTTTTATGCATCACCCCACCTCACCTTTCCCGTTAAGCAGCCATAGTGTGTTTTCTAAACGTGTGACTCTGTTCTGTTTTGTAATTCAGTTCAAGGGTCGCGGTTTTTACATTCCCTCTATAAGTGATATCTTATGATAAGTGTCTTTTTCTGTGTGACTTATTTCACTTAGAATCGTCGTACCTAAATCCACTCATCATGCTGCTACTAGCCTTATGACGTTGATTTCATGGCTGAGTGATATTCCTTTGTACATAAGGACCACAACTTCTTTATCCATTTTTCTCTTTCCTGGGATATTTAGGGTGTAACGAAGTGGAGGTTCTTGTCAACAGAGCAGCCCTAAACTTTGGGGTGCCTGTGTCTTGCTGATTTTTAGTTTTCCCAATTTATACGCCCATGAGTGGAAGTGTCCTATGCTCTCTAAGCTGAGTTTTTTCGATGTTTCAGGACACACCGTACACTTCTCCAGAGTGGCTGTTGGCAATTTACATCCCGCCCATCAGCGTAGCAAGGCTCCCGTTTCTCCATGGCCTGTCCTGCATTTCTGGTTTTGACACTTTATTCAGCATGGCCCTTTTGACCGATGGGAAGCGAGACTTCTTTGTAGCGCTGATTTGCCTTTCCAGGTTGCTTGGTTGGCCAAAAAGGGCGTATGCGTTTTTTCCTGAATATATTCAGGAAAAAACGCATACGCCCTTTTTGGCCAAGGGCATCATTGTCGAGGTTTTGCCGCTTTTCCCGTGCTTTAAAGGCGATTCGAATCTACCTCCTGAAATCTGTTTCCTGCAATTCTGCCTTGCTTTCAAATCCTCTTCGTTGTCTTCCATCAATATATTTGAGGACGAGAGTTATGATTTATAACTCTGCAGGTTTGTGAATTGCAGTGCCCCTGAGCTCCATTTTTCAACTCCCTTTCTTGGGAGCTGGCCGCAAAAGCGCAGGATTGCTTCAGGCACTATTCTGTTTCCTGGCGGCAGGCTGAGCCTGTGGTTCATTCTTCTTCCTGATGGGAAAATAGAGTGACCTGTGCCTGTCCCAACACCTAGAGCTAGTGTCTCATTGGTTCCCCCTCTTCCCGTTCATCCTCAGGACAAATTGCAACCTGTACGGAACAGGAGGTTAAAGGTGCTGATTCTCCAAGGAGGGAGATTGCTAGTAAAGCGGCTGGAATGGCGAACCCGAGCACAAGGAGATGAGAAATGAGGTGCGTTTTAGAAACCTTTCCCGATCACACGGTGCACCATCTTCTGGGTTTCTCATGCCTGTTTTCAAAGTGGGAAGATGCCCTTGAACCTGGAGATTTGGGACCCATGGGATGGGAACCATGCAGTATTACTTTAAAGGGTCTACGTTTGCTCACCCAACCTCACAAACCTCTCAGCCCCAAGAGTGTCCACCCTTATGTCTCAATCAGCTGTGGGTCTATATATGGTCAATCCAGGTGGCATCACAGCCCCTGACCGAATTTAGTAAGAATTTCTCTCTCTTTCACTGTCTTTGTTTCACGGGTTTTTAAAAGTGATTGATTTTTATAAAGGGGTTTAGCTGCTTTTCACTGCTGTGTTTATGCCACTTTACAGCCACTTGACTCACTTTCAGAGAGATATCAATACATAGGTTTGAAGATTCTTACTAGTCAGATATATTCTTGGGCGGTGAATAGGGGGTGTTGAGTCCAGTTCACTGAGCAAGGAGTAGGTCGTGTCTATTACATATTGGGTTTATGGAACGGTCTCTGAGCTAATTTGAAACCCTTCTTTTATGCATCACCCCACCTCACCTTTCCCGTTAAGCAGCCATAGTGTTTTTTCTAAACGTGTGCCTCTGTTCTGTTTTGTAATTCAGTTCAAGGTCGCGGTTTTTACATTCCCTCTATAAGTGATATCTTATGATAAGTGTCTTTTTCTGTGTGACTTATTTCACTTAGAATCGTCGTACCTAAAATCACTCATCATGCTGCTACTAGCCTTATGACGTTGATTTCATGGCTGAGTGATATTCCATTGTACATAAGGACCACAACTTCTTTATCCATTTTTCTCTTTCCTGGGATATTTAGGGTGTAACGAAGTGGAGGTTCTTGTCAACAGAGCAGCCCTAAACTTTGGTGTGCCTGTGTCTTGCTGATTTTTAGTTTTCCCAATTTATACGCCCATGAGTGGAAGTACCCTATGCTCTCTAAGCTGAGTTTTTTCGATGTTTCAGGACACACCGTACACTTCTCCAGAGTGGCTGTTGGCAATTTACATCCCGCCCATCAGCGTAGCAAGGCTCCCGTTTCTCCATGGCCTGTCCTGCATTTCTGGTTTTGACACTTTATTCAGCATGGCCCTTTTGACCGATGGGAAGCGAGACTTCTTTGTAGCACTGATTTGCCTTTCCAGGTTGCTTGGTTGGCCAAAAAGGGCGTATGCGTTTTTTCCTGAATATATTCAGGAAAAAACGCATACGCCCTTTTTGGCCAAGGGCATCATTGTCGAGGTTTTGCCGCTTTTCCCGTGCTTTAAAGGCGATTTGAATCTACCTCCTGAAATCTGTTTCCTGCAATTCTGCCGTGCTTTCAAATCCTCTTCGTTGCCTTCCCTCAATATATTTGAGGACGAGAGTTATGATTTATAACTCTGCAGGTTTGTGAATTGCAGTGCCCCTGAGCTCCATTTTTCAACTCCCTTTCTTGGGAGCTGGCCGCAAAAGCGCAGGATTGCTTCAGGGCCTATTCCGTTTCCTGGCGGCAGGCTGAGCCTGTGGTTAATTCTTCTTCCTGATGGGAAAATAGAGTGACCTGTGCCTGTCCCAACACCTAGAGCTAGTGTCTCATTGGTTCCCCCTCTTCCCGTTCATCCTCAGGACAAATTGCAACCTGTATGGAACAGGAGGTTAAAGGTGCTGATTCTCCAAGGAGGGAGATTGCTAGTAAAGCGGCTGGAATGGCGAACCCGAGCACAAGGAGATGAGAAATGAGGTGCGTTTTAGAAACCTTTCCCGATCACACGGTGCACCATCTTCTGGGTTTCTCATGCCTGTTTTCAAAGTGGGAAGATGCCCTTGAACCTGGAGATTTGGGACCCATGGGATGGGTACCACGCAGTATTACTCTAAAGGGTCTGCGTTTGCTCACCCAACCTCACCAAACCTCTCAGCCCCAAGAGTGTCCACCCTTATGTCTCAATCAGCTGTGGGTCTAGATATGGTCAATCCAGGTGGCATCACAGCCCCTGAACGAATTTAGTAAGAATTTCTCTCTCTTTCACTGTCTTTGTTTCACGGGTTTTTAAAAGTGATTGATTTTTATAAAGGAGTTTAGCTGCTTTTCACTGCTGTGTTTATGCCGCTTTACAGCCACTTGACTCACTTTCAGAGAGATATCAATACATAGGTTTGAAGATTCTTACTAGTCAGATATATTCTTGGGCGGTGAATAGGGGGTGTTGAGTCCAGTTCACTGAGCAAGGAGTAGGTCGTGTCTGTTACATATTGGGTTTATGGAATGGTATCTGAGCTAATTTGAAACCCTTCTTTTATGCATCACCCCACCTCACCTTTCCCGTTAAGCAGCCATAGTGTGTTTTCTAAACGTATGACTCTGTTCTGTTTTGTAATTCAGTACAAGGGTCGCGGTTTTTACATTCCCTCTATAGGTGATATCTTATGATAAGTGTCTTTTTCTGTGTGACTTATTTCACTTAGAATCGTCGTACCTAAATCCACTCATCATGCTGCTACTAGCCTTATGATGTTGATTTCATGGCTGAGTGATATTCCATTGTACATAAGGACCACAACTTCTTTATCCATTTTTCTCTTTCCTGGGATATTTAGGGTGTAACGAAGTGGAGGTTCTTGTCAACAGAGCAGCCCTAAACTTTGGTGTGCCTGTGTCTTGCTGGTTTTTAGTTTTCCCAATTTATACGCCCATGAGTGGAAGTGCCCTATGCTCTCTAAGCTGAGTTTTTTCGATGTTTCAGGACACACCGTACTCTTCTCCAGAGTGGCTGTTGGCAATTTACATCCCGCCCATCAGCGTAGCAAGGCTCCCGTTTCTCCATGGCCTGTCCTGCATTTCTGGTTTTGACACTTTATTCAGCATGGCCCTTTTGACCGATGGGAAGCGAGACTTCTTTGTAGCGCTGATTTGCCTTTCCAGGTTGCTTGGTTGGCCAAAAAGGGCGTATGCGTTTTTTCCTGAATATATTCAGGAAAAAACGCATACGCCCTTTTTGGCCAAGGGCATCATTGTCGAGGTTTTGCCGCTTTTCCCGTGCTTTAAAGGCGATTCGAATCTACCTCCTGAAATCTGTTTCCTGCAATTCTGCCTTGCTTTCAAATCCTCTTCGTTGTCTTCCATCAATATATTTGAGGACGAGAGTTATGATTTATAACTCTGCAGGTTTGTGAATTGCAGTGCCCCTGAGCTCCATTTTTCAACTCCCTTTCTTGGGAGCTGGCCGCAAAAGCGCAGGATTGCTTCAGGCACTAATCTGTTTCCTGGCGGCAGGCTGAGCCTGTGGTTCATTCTTCTTCCTGATGGGAAAATAGAGTGACCTGTGCCTGTCCCAACACCTAGAGCTAGTGTCTCATTGGTTCCCCCTCTTCCCGTTCATCCTCAGGACAAATTGCAACCTGTACGGAACAGGAGGTTAAAGGTGCTGATTCTCCAAGGAGGGAGATTGCTAGTAAAGCGGCTGGAATGGCGAACCCGAGCACAAGGAGATGAGAAATGAGGTGCGTTTTAGAAACCTTTCCCGATCACACGGTGCACCATCTTCTGGGTTTCTCATGCCTGTTTTCAAAGTGGGAAGATGCCCTTGAACCTGGAGATTTGGGACCCATGGGATGGGAACCATGCAGTATTACTTTAAAGGGTCTACGTTTGCTCACCCAACCTCACAAACCTCTCAGCCCCAAGAGTGTCCACCCTTATGTCTCAATCAGCTGTGGGTCTATATATGGTCAATCCAGGTGGCATCACAGCCCCTGACCGAATTTAGTAAGAATTTCTCTCTCTTTCACTGTCTTTGTTTCACGGGTTTTTAAAAGTGATTGATTTTTATAAAGGGGTTTAGCTGCTTTTCACTGCTGTGTTTATGCCACTTTACAGCCACTTGACTCACTTTCAGAGAGATATCAATACATAGGTTTGAAGATTCTTACTAGTCAGATATATTCTTGGGCGGTGAATAGGGGGTGTTGAGTCCAGTTCACTGAGCAAGGAGTAGGTCGTGTCTATTACATATTGGGTTTATGGAACGGTCTCTGAGCTAATTTGAAACCCTTCTTTTATGCATCACCCCACCTCACCTTTCCCGTTAAGCAGCCATAGTGTTTTTTCTAAACGTGTGCCTCTGTTCTGTTTTGTAATTCAGTTCAAGGTCGCGGTTTTTACATTCCCTCTATAAGTGATATCTTATGATAAGTGTCTTTTTCTGTGTGACTTATTTCACTTAGAATCGTCGTACCTAAATCCACTCATCATGCTGCTACTAGCCTTATGACGTTGATTTCATGGCTGAGTGATATTCCATTGTACATAAGGACCACAACTTCTTTATCCATTTTTCTCTTTCCTGGGATATTTAGGGTGTAACGAAGTGGAGGTTCTTGTCAACAGAGCAGCCCTAAACTTTGGTGTGCCTGTGTCTTGCTGATTTTTAGTTTTCCCAATTTATACGCCCATGAGTGGAAGTACCCTATGCTCTCTAAGCTGAGTTTTTTCGATGTTTCAGGACACACCGTACACTTCTCCAGAGTGGCTGTTGGCAATTTACATCCCGCCCATCAGCGTAGCAAGGCTCCCGTTTCTCCATGGCCTGTCCTGCATTTCTGGTTTTGACACTTTATTCAGCATGGCCCTTTTGACCGATGGGAAGCGAGACTTCTTTGTAGCGCTGATTTGCCTTTCCAGGTTGCTTGGTTGGCCAAAAAGGGCGTATGCGTTTTTTCCTGAATATATTCAGGAAAAAACGCATACGCCCTTTTTGGCCAAGGGCATCATTGTCGAGGTTTTGCTGCTTTTCCCGTGCTTTAAAGGCGATTTGAATCTACCTCCTGAAATCTGTTTCCTGCAATTCTGCCGTGCTTTCAAATCCTCTTCGTTGCCTTCCCTCAATATATTTGAGGACGAGAGTTATCATTTATAACTCTGCAGGTTTGTGAATTGCAGTGCCCCTGAGCTCCATTTTTCAACTCGCTTTCTTGGGAGCTGGCCGCAAAAGCGCAGGATTGCTTCAGGCCCTATTTTGGTCCCGGGCGGCAGGCTGAGCCTGTGGTTAATTCTTCTTCCTGATGGGAAAATAGAGTGACCTGTGCCTGTCCCAACACCTAGAGCTAGTGTCTCATTGGTTCCCCCTCTTCCCGTTCATCCTCAGGACAAATTGCAACCTGTACGGAACAGGAGGTTAAAGGTGCTGATTCTCCAAGGAGGGAGATTGCTAGTAAAGCGGCTGGAATGGCGAACCCGAGCCCAAGGAGATGAGAAATGAGGTGCGTTTTAGAAACCTTTCCCGATCACACGGTGTACCATCTTCTGGGTTTCTCATGCATGTTTTCGAAGTAGGAAGATGCCCTTGAACCTGGAGATTTGGGACCCATGGGATGGGAACCACGCAGTATTACTTTAAAGGGTCTGCGTTTGCTCACCCAACCTCACCAAACCTCTCAGCCCCAAGAGTGTCCACCCTTATGTCTCAATCAGCTGTGGGTCTAGATATGGTCAATCCAGGTGGCATCACAGCCCCTGAACGAATGTAGTAAGAATTTCTCTATCTTTCACTGTCTTTGTTTCACGGGTTTTTAAAAGTGATTGATTTTTATAAAGGGGTTTAGCTGCTTTTCACTGCTGTGTTTATGCCGCTTTACACCCACTTGACTCACTTACAGGGAGATATCAATACATAGGTTTTAACCTTCTTACTAGTCAGATATATTCTTGGGCGGTGAATAGGGGGTGTTGAGTCCAGTTCACTGAGCAAGGAGTAGGTCGTGTCTATTACATATTGGGTTTATGGAACGGTCTCTGAGCTCATTTGAAACCCTTGTTTTATGCATCACCTCACCTCACCTTTCCCGTTAAGCAGCCATAGTGTGTTTTCTAAACGTGTGACTCTGTTCTGTTTTGTAATTCAGTTCAAGGGTCGCGGTTTTTACATTCCCTCTATAAGTGATATCTTATGATAAGTGTCTTTTTCTGTGTGACTTATTTCACTTAGAATCGTCGTACCTAAATCCACTCATCATGCTGCTACTAGCCTTATGACGTTGATTTCATGGCTGAGTGATATTCCATTGTACATAAGGACCACAACTTCTTTATCCAGTTTTCTCTTTCCTGGGATATTTAGGGTGTAACGAAGTGGAGGTTCTTGTCAACAGAGCAGCCCTAAACTTTGGTGTGCCTGTGTCTTGCTGATTTTTAGTTTTCCCAATTTATACGCCCATGAGTGGAAGTACCCTATGCTCTCTAAGCTGAGTTTTTTCGATGTTTCAGGACACACCGTACACTTCTCCAGAGTGGCTGTTGGCAATTTACATCCCGCCCATCAGCGTAGCAAGGCTCCCGTTTCTCCATGGCCTGTCCTGCATTTCTGGTTTTGACACTTTATTCAGCATGGCCCTTTTGACCGATGGGAAGCGAGACTTCTTTGTAGCACTGATTTGCCTTTCCAGGTTGCTTGGTTGGCCAAAAAGGGCGTATGCGTTTTTTCCTGAATATATTCAGGAAAAAACGCATACGCCCTTTTTGGCCAAGGGCATCATTGTCGAGGTTTTGCCGCTTTTCCCGTGCTTTAAAGGCGATTTGAATCTACCTCCTGAAATCTGTTTCCTGCAATTCTGCCGTGCTTTCAAATCCTCTTCGTTGCCTTCCCTCAATATATTTGAGGACGAGAGTTATGATTTATAACTCTGCAGGTTTGTGAATTGCAGTGCCCCTGAGCTCCATTTTTCAACTCCCTTTCTTGGGAGCTGGCCGCAAAAGCGCAGGATTGCTTCAGGGCCTATTCCGTTTCCTGGCGGCAGGCTGAGCCTGTGGTTAATTCTTCTTCCTGATGGGAAAATAGAGTGACCTGTGCCTGTCCCAACACCTAGAGCTAGTGTCTCATTGGTTCCCCCTCTTCCCGTTCATCCTCAGGACAAATTGCAACCTGTATGGAACAGGAGGTTAAAGGTGCTGATTCTCCAAGGAGGGAGATTGCTAGTAAAGCGGCTGGAATGGCGAACCCGAGCACAAGGAGATGAGAAATGAGGTGCGTTTTAGAAACCTTTCCCGATCACACGGTGCACCATCTTCTGGGTTTCTCATGCCTGTTTTCAAAGTGGGAAGATGCCCTTGAACCTGGAGATTTGGGACCCATGGGATGGGTACCACGCAGTATTACTCTAAAGGGTCTGCGTTTGCTCACCCAACCTCACCAAACCTCTCAGCCCCAAGAGTGTCCACCCTTATGTCTCAATCAGCTGTGGGTCTAGATATGGTCAATCCAGGTGGCATCACAGCCCCTGAACGAATTTAGTAAGAATTTCTCTCTCTTTCACTGTCTTTGTTTCACGGGTTTTTAAAAGTGATTGATTTTTATAAAGGAGTTTAGCTGCTTTTCACTGCTGTGTTTATGCCGCTTTACAGCCACTTGACTCACTTTCAGAGAGATATCAATACATAGGTTTGAAGATTCTTACTAGTCAGATATATTCTTGGGCGGTGAATAGGGGGTGTTGAGTCCAGTTCACTGAGCAAGGAGTAGGTCGTGTCTGTTACATATTGGGTTTATGGAATGGTATCTGAGCTAATTTGAAACCCTTCTTTTATGCATCACCCCACCTCACCTTTCCCGTTAAGCAGCCATAGTGTGTTTTCTAAACGTATGACTCTGTTCTGTTTTGTAATTCAGTACAAGGGTCGCGGTTTTTACATTCCCTCTATAGGTGATATCTTATGATAAGTGTCTTTTTCTGTGTGACTTATTTCACTTAGAATCGTCGTACCTAAATCCACTCATCATGCTGCTACTAGCCTTATGATGTTGATTTCATGGCTGAGTGATATTCCATTGTACATAAGGACCACAACTTCTTTATCCAGTTTTCTCTTTCCTGGGATATTTAGGGTGTAACGAAGTGGAGGTTCTTGTCAACAGAGCAGCCCTAAACTTTGGTGTGCCTGTGTCTTGCTGGTTTTTAGTTTTCCCAATTTATACGCCCATGAGTGGAAGTGCCCTATGCTCTCTAAGCTGAGTTTTTTCGATGTTTCAGGACACACCGTACTCTTCTCCAGAGTGGCTGTTGGCAATTTACATCCCGCCCATCAGCGTAGCAAGGCTCCCGTTTCTCCATGGCCTGTCCTGCATTTCTGGTTTTGACACTTTATTCAGCATGGCCCTTTTGACCGATGGGAAGCGAGACTTCTTTGTAGCGCTGATTTGCCTTTCCAGGTTGCTTGGTTGGCCAAAAAGGGCGTATGCGTTTTTTCCTGAATATATTCAGGAAAAAACGCATACGCCCTTTTTGGCCAAGGGCATCATTGTCGAGGTTTTGCCGCTTTTCCCGTGCTTTAAAGGCGATTCGAATCTACCTCCTGAAATCTGTTTCCTGCAATTCTGCCTTGCTTTCAAATCCTCTTCGTTGTCTTCCATCAATATATTTGAGGACGAGAGTTATGATTTATAACTCTGCAGGTTTGTGAATTGCAGTGCCCCTGAGCTCCATTTTTCAACTCCCTTTCTTGGGAGCTGGCCGCAAAAGCGCAGGATTGCTTCAGGCACTAATCTGTTTCCTGGCGGCAGGCTGAGCCTGTGGTTCATTCTTCTTCCTGATGGGAAAATAGAGTGACCTGTGCCTGTCCCAACACCTAGAGCTAGTGTCTCATTGGTTCCCCCTCTTCCCGTTCATCCTCAGGACAAATTGCAACCTGTACGGAACAGGAGGTTAAAGGTGCTGATTCTCCAAGGAGGGAGATTGCTAGTAAAGCGGCTGGAATGGCGAACCCGAGCACAAGGAGATGAGAAATGAGGTGCGTTTTAGAAACCTTTCCCGATCACACGGTGCACCATCTTCTGGGTTTCTCATGCCTGTTTTCAAAGTGGGAAGATGCCCTTGAACCTGGAGATTTGGGACCCATGGGATGGGAACCATGCAGTATTACTTTAAAGGGTCTACGTTTGCTCACCCAACCTCACAAACCTCTCAGCCCCAAGAGTGTCCACCCTTATGTCTCAATCAGCTGTGGGTCTATATATGGTCAATCCAGGTGGCATCACAGCCCCTGACCGAATTTAGTAAGAATTTCTCTCTCTTTCACTGTCTTTGTTTCACGGGTTTTTAAAAGTGATTGATTTTTATAAAGGGGTTTAGCTGCTTTTCACTGCTGTGTTTATGCCACTTTACAGCCACTTGACTCACTTTCAGAGAGATATCAATACATAGGTTTGAAGATTCTTACTAGTCAGATATATTCTTGGGCGGTGAATAGGGGGTGTTGAGTCCAGTTCACTGAGCAAGGAGTAGGTCGTGTCTATTACATATTGGGTTTATGGAACGGTCTCTGAGCTAATTTGAAACCCTTCTTTTATGCATCACCCCACCTCACCTTTCCCGTTAAGCAGCCATAGTGTTTTTTCTAAACGTGTGCCTCTGTTCTGTTTTGTAATTCAGTTCAAGGTCGCGGTTTTTACATTCCCTCTATAAGTGATATCTTATGATAAGTGTCTTTTTCTGTGTGACTTATTTCACTTAGAATCGTCGTACCTAAATCCACTCATCATGCTGCTACTAGCCTTATGACGTTGATTTCATGGCTGAGTGATATTCCATTGTACATAAGGACCACAACTTCTTTATCCATTTTTCTCTTTCCTGGGATATTTAGGGTGTAACGAAGTGGAGGTTCTTGTCAACAGAGCAGCCCTAAACTTTGGTGTGCCTGTGTCTTGCTGATTTTTAGTTTTCCCAATTTATACGCCCATGAGTGGAAGTACCCTATGCTCTCTAAGCTGAGTTTTTTCGATGTTTCAGGACACACCGTACACTTCTCCAGAGTGGCTGTTGGCAATTTACATCCCGCCCATCAGCGTAGCAAGGCTCCCGTTTCTCCATGGCCTGTCCTGCATTTCTGGTTTTGACACTTTATTCAGCATGGCCCTTTTGACCGATGGGAAGCGAGACTTCTTTGTAGCGCTGATTTGCCTTTCCAGGTTGCTTGGTTGGCCAAAAAGGGCGTATGCGTTTTTTCCTGAATATATTCAGGAAAAAACGCATACGCCCTTTTTGGCCAAGGGCATCATTGTCGAGGTTTTGCTGCTTTTCCCGTGCTTTAAAGGCGATTTGAATCTACCTCCTGAAATCTGTTTCCTGCAATTCTGCCGTGCTTTCAAATCCTCTTCGTTGCCTTCCCTCAATATATTTGAGGACGAGAGTTATCATTTATAACTCTGCAGGTTTGTGAATTGCAGTGCCCCTGAGCTCCATTTTTCAACTCGCTTTCTTGGGAGCTGGCCGCAAAAGCGCAGGATTGCTTCAGGCCCTATTTTGGTCCCGGGCGGCAGGCTGAGCCTGTGGTTAATTCTTCTTCCTGATGGGAAAATAGAGTGACCTGTGCCTGTCCCAACACCTAGAGCTAGTGTCTCATTGGTTCCCCCTCTTCCCGTTCATCCTCAGGACAAATTGCAACCTGTACGGAACAGGAGGTTAAAGGTGCTGATTCTCCAAGGAGGGAGATTGCTAGTAAAGCGGCTGGAATGGCGAACCCGAGCCCAAGGAGATGAGAAATGAGGTGCGTTTTAGAAACCTTTCCCGATCACACGGTGTACCATCTTCTGGGTTTCTCATGCATGTTTTCGAAGTAGGAAGATGCCCTTGAACCTGGAGATTTGGGACCCATGGGATGGGAACCACGCAGTATTACTTTAAAGGGTCTGCGTTTGCTCACCCAACCTCACCAAACCTCTCAGCCCCAAGAGTGTCCACCCTTATGTCTCAATCAGCTGTGGGTCTAGATATGGTCAATCCAGGTGGCATCACAGCCCCTGAACGAATGTAGTAAGAATTTCTCTATCTTTCACTGTCTTTGTTTCACGGGTTTTTAAAAGTGATTGATTTTTATAAAGGGGTTTAGCTGCTTTTCACTGCTGTGTTTATGCCGCTTTACACCCACTTGACTCACTTACAGGGAGATATCAATACATAGGTTTTAACCTTCTTACTAGTCAGATATATTCTTGGGCGGTGAATAGGGGGTGTTGAGTCCAGTTCACTGAGCAAGGAGTAGGTCGTGTCTATTACATATTGGGTTTATGGAACGGTCTCTGAGCTAATTTGAAACCCTTCTTTTATGCATCACCCCACCTCACCTTTCCCGTTAAGCAGCCATAGTGTTTTTTCTAAACGTGTGCCTCTGTTCTGTTTTGTAATTCAGTTCAAGGTCGCGGTTTTTACATTCCCTCTATAAGTGATATCTTATGATAAGTGTCTTTTTCTGTGTGACTTATTTCACTTAGAATCGTCGTACCTAAAATCACTCATCATGCTGCTACTAGCCTTATGACGTTGATTTCATGGCTGAGTGATATTCCATTGTACATAAGGACCACAACTTCTTTATCCATTTTTCTCTTTCCTGGGATATTTAGGGTGTAACGAAGTGGAGGTTCTTGTCAACAGAGCAGCCCTAAACTTTGGTGTGCCTGTGTCTTGCTGATTTTTAGTTTTCCCAATTTATACGCCCATGAGTGGAAGTACCCTATGCTCTCTAAGCTGAGTTTTTTCGATGTTTCAGGACACACCGTACACTTCTCCAGAGTGGCTGTTGGCAATTTACATCCCGCCCATCAGCGTAGCAAGGCTCCCGTTTCTCCATGGCCTGTCCTGCATTTCTGGTTTTGACACTTTATTCAGCATGGCCCTTTTGACCGATGGGAAGCGAGACTTCTTTGTAGCACTGATTTGCCTTTCCAGGTTGCTTGGTTGGCCAAAAAGGGCGTATGCGTTTTTTCCTGAATATATTCAGGAAAAAACGCATACGCCCTTTTTGGCCAAGGGCATCATTGTCGAGGTTTTGCCGCTTTTCCCGTGCTTTAAAGGCGATTTGAATCTACCTCCTGAAATCTGTTTCCTGCAATTCTGCCGTGCTTTCAAATCCTCTTCGTTGCCTTCCCTCAATATATTTGAGGACGAGAGTTATGATTTATAACTCTGCAGGTTTGTGAATTGCAGTGCCCCTGAGCTCCATTTTTCAACTCCCTTTCTTGGGAGCTGGCCGCAAAAGCGCAGGATTGCTTCAGGGCCTATTCCGTTTCCTGGCGGCAGGCTGAGCCTGTGGTTAATTCTTCTTCCTGATGGGAAAATAGAGTGACCTGTGCCTGTCCCAACACCTAGAGCTAGTGTCTCATTGGTTCCCCCTCTTCCCGTTCATCCTCAGGACAAATTGCAACCTGTATGGAACAGGAGGTTAAAGGTGCTGATTCTCCAAGGAGGGAGATTGCTAGTAAAGCGGCTGGAATGGCGAACCCGAGCACAAGGAGATGAGAAATGAGGTGCGTTTTAGAAACCTTTCCCGATCACACGGTGCACCATCTTCTGGGTTTCTCATGCCTGTTTTCAAAGTGGGAAGATGCCCTTGAACCTGGAGATTTGGGACCCATGGGATGGGTACCACGCAGTATTACTCTAAAGGGTCTGCGTTTGCTCACCCAACCTCACCAAACCTCTCAGCCCCAAGAGTGTCCACCCTTATGTCTCAATCAGCTGTGGGTCTAGATATGGTCAATCCAGGTGGCATCACAGCCCCTGAACGAATTTAGTAAGAATTTCTCTCTCTTTCACTGTCTTTGTTTCACGGGTTTTTAAAAGTGATTGATTTTTATAAAGGAGTTTAGCTGCTTTTCACTGCTGTGTTTATGCCGCTTTACAGCCACTTGACTCACTTTCAGAGAGATATCAATACATAGGTTTGAAGATTCTTACTAGTCAGATATATTCTTGGGCGGTGAATAGGGGGTGTTGAGTCCAGTTCACTGAGCAAGGAGTAGGTCGTGTCTGTTACATATTGGGTTTATGGAATGGTATCTGAGCTAATTTGAAACCCTTCTTTTATGCATCACCCCACCTCACCTTTCCCGTTAAGCAGCCATAGTGTGTTTTCTAAACGTATGACTCTGTTCTGTTTTGTAATTCAGTACAAGGGTCGCGGTTTTTACATTCCCTCTATAGGTGATATCTTATGATAAGTGTCTTTTTCTGTGTGACTTATTTCACTTAGAATCGTCGTACCTAAATCCACTCATCATGCTGCTACTAGCCTTATGATGTTGATTTCATGGCTGAGTGATATTCCATTGTACATAAGGACCACAACTTCTTTATCCAGTTTTCTCTTTCCTGGGATATTTAGGGTGTAACGAAGTGGAGGTTCTTGTCAACAGAGCAGCCCTAAACTTTGGTGTGCCTGTGTCTTGCTGATTTTTAGTTTTCCCAATTTATACGCCCATGAGTGGAAGTACCCTATGCTCTCTAAGCTGAGTTTTTTCGATGTTTCAGGACACACCGTACACTTCTCCAGAGTGGCTGTTGGCAATTTACATCCCGCCCATCAGCGTAGCAAGGCTCCCGTTTCTCCATGGCCTGTCCTGCATTTCTGGTTTTGACACTTTATTCAGCATGGCCCTTTTGACCGATGGGAAGCGAGACTTCTTTGTAGCACTGATTTGCCTTTCCAGGTTGCTTGGTTGGCCAAAAAGGGCGTATGCGTTTTTTCCTGAATATATTCAGGAAAAAACGCATACGCCCTTTTTGGCCAAGGGCATCATTGTCGAGGTTTTGCCGCTTTTCCCGTGCTTTAAAGGCGATTTGAATCTACCTCCTGAAATCTGTTTCCTGCAATTCTGCCGTGCTTTCAAATCCTCTTCGTTGCCTTCCCTCAATATATTTGAGGACGAGAGTTATGATTTATAACTCTGCAGGTTTGTGAATTGCAGTGCCCCTGAGCTCCATTTTTCAACTCCCTTTCTTGGGAGCTGGCCGCAAAAGCGCAGGATTGCTTCAGGGCCTATTCCGTTTCCTGGCGGCAGGCTGAGCCTGTGGTTAATTCTTCTTCCTGATGGGAAAATAGAGTGACCTGTGCCTGTCCCAACACCTAGAGCTAGTGTCTCATTGGTTCCCCCTCTTCCCGTTCATCCTCAGGACAAATTGCAACCTGTATGGAACAGGAGGTTAAAGGTGCTGATTCTCCAAGGAGGGAGATTGCTAGTAAAGCGGCTGGAATGGCGAACCCGAGCACAAGGAGATGAGAAATGAGGTGCGTTTTAGAAACCTTTCCCGATCACACGGTGCACCATCTTCTGGGTTTCTCATGCCTGTTTTCAAAGTGGGAAGATGCCCTTGAACCTGGAGATTTGGGACCCATGGGATGGGTACCACGCAGTATTACTCTAAAGGGTCTGCGTTTGCTCACCCAACCTCACCAAACCTCTCAGCCCCAAGAGTGTCCACCCTTATGTCTCAATCAGCTGTGGGTCTAGATATGGTCAATCCAGGTGGCATCACAGCCCCTGAACGAATTTAGTAAGAATTTCTCTCTCTTTCACTGTCTTTGTTTCACGGGTTTTTAAAAGTGATTGATTTTTATAAAGGAGTTTAGCTGCTTTTCACTGCTGTGTTTATGCCGCTTTACAGCCACTTGACTCACTTTCAGAGAGATATCAATACATAGGTTTGAAGATTCTTACTAGTCAGATATATTCTTGGGCGGTGAATAGGGGGTGTTGAGTCCAGTTCACTGAGCAAGGAGTAGGTCGTGTCTGTTACATATTGGGTTTATGGAATGGTATCTGAGCTAATTTGAAACCCTTCTTTTATGCATCACCCCACCTCACCTTTCCCGTTAAGCAGCCATAGTGTGTTTTCTAAACGTATGACTCTGTTCTGTTTTGTAATTCAGTACAAGGGTCGCGGTTTTTACATTCCCTCTATAGGTGATATCTTATGATAAGTGTCTTTTTCTGTGTGACTTATTTCACTTAGAATCGTCGTACCTAAATCCACTCATCATGCTGCTACTAGCCTTATGATGTTGATTTCATGGCTGAGTGATATTCCATTGTACATAAGGACCACAACTTCTTTATCCAGTTTTCTCTTTCCTGGGATATTTAGGGTGTAACGAAGTGGAGGTTCTTGTCAACAGAGCAGCCCTAAACTTTGGTGTGCCTGTGTCTTGCTGGTTTTTAGTTTTCCCAATTTATACGCCCATGAGTGGAAGTGCCCTATGCTCTCTAAGCTGAGTTTTTTCGATGTTTCAGGACACACCGTACTCTTCTCCAGAGTGGCTGTTGGCAATTTACATCCCGCCCATCAGCGTAGCAAGGCTCCCGTTTCTCCATGGCCTGTCCTGCATTTCTGGTTTTGACACTTTATTCAGCATGGCCCTTTTGACCGATGGGAAGCGAGACTTCTTTGTAGCGCTGATTTGCCTTTCCAGGTTGCTTGGTTGGCCAAAAAGGGCGTATGCGTTTTTTCCTGAATATATTCAGGAAAAAACGCATACGCCCTTTTTGGCCAAGGGCATCATTGTCGAGGTTTTGCCGCTTTTCCCGTGCTTTAAAGGCGATTCGAATCTACCTCCTGAAATCTGTTTCCTGCAATTCTGCCTTGCTTTCAAATCCTCTTCGTTGTCTTCCATCAATATATTTGAGGACGAGAGTTATGATTTATAACTCTGCAGGTTTGTGAATTGCAGTGCCCCTGAGCTCCATTTTTCAACTCCCTTTCTTGGGAGCTGGCCGCAAAAGCGCAGGATTGCTTCAGGCACTAATCTGTTTCCTGGCGGCAGGCTGAGCCTGTGGTTCATTCTTCTTCCTGATGGGAAAATAGAGTGACCTGTGCCTGTCCCAACACCTAGAGCTAGTGTCTCATTGGTTCCCCCTCTTCCCGTTCATCCTCAGGACAAATTGCAACCTGTACGGAACAGGAGGTTAAAGGTGCTGATTCTCCAAGGAGGGAGATTGCTAGTAAAGCGGCTGGAATGGCGAACCCGAGCACAAGGAGATGAGAAATGAGGTGCGTTTTAGAAACCTTTCCCGATCACACGGTGCACCATCTTCTGGGTTTCTCATGCCTGTTTTCAAAGTGGGAAGATGCCCTTGAACCTGGAGATTTGGGACCCATGGGATGGGAACCATGCAGTATTACTTTAAAGGGTCTACGTTTGCTCACCCAACCTCACAAACCTCTCAGCCCCAAGAGTGTCCACCCTTATGTCTCAATCAGCTGTGGGTCTATATATGGTCAATCCAGGTGGCATCACAGCCCCTGACCGAATTTAGTAAGAATTTCTCTCTCTTTCACTGTCTTTGTTTCACGGGTTTTTAAAAGTGATTGATTTTTATAAAGGGGTTTAGCTGCTTTTCACTGCTGTGTTTATGCCACTTTACAGCCACTTGACTCACTTTCAGAGAGATATCAATACATAGGTTTGAAGATTCTTACTAGTCAGATATATTCTTGGGCGGTGAATAGGGGGTGTTGAGTCCAGTTCACTGAGCAAGGAGTAGGTCGTGTCTATTACATATTGGGTTTATGGAACGGTCTCTGAGCTAATTTGAAACCCTTCTTTTATGCATCACCCCACCTCACCTTTCCCGTTAAGCAGCCATAGTGTTTTTTCTAAACGTGTGCCTCTGTTCTGTTTTGTAATTCAGTTCAAGGTCGCGGTTTTTACATTCCCTCTATAAGTGATATCTTATGATAAGTGTCTTTTTCTGTGTGACTTATTTCACTTAGAATCGTCGTACCTAAATCCACTCATCATGCTGCTACTAGCCTTATGACGTTGATTTCATGGCTGAGTGATATTCCATTGTACATAAGGACCACAACTTCTTTATCCATTTTTCTCTTTCCTGGGATATTTAGGGTGTAACGAAGTGGAGGTTCTTGTCAACAGAGCAGCCCTAAACTTTGGTGTGCCTGTGTCTTGCTGATTTTTAGTTTTCCCAATTTATACGCCCATGAGTGGAAGTACCCTATGCTCTCTAAGCTGAGTTTTTTCGATGTTTCAGGACACACCGTACACTTCTCCAGAGTGGCTGTTGGCAATTTACATCCCGCCCATCAGCGTAGCAAGGCTCCCGTTTCTCCATGGCCTGTCCTGCATTTCTGGTTTTGACACTTTATTCAGCATGGCCCTTTTGACCGATGGGAAGCGAGACTTCTTTGTAGCGCTGATTTGCCTTTCCAGGTTGCTTGGTTGGCCAAAAAGGGCGTATGCGTTTTTTCCTGAATATATTCAGGAAAAAACGCATACGCCCTTTTTGGCCAAGGGCATCATTGTCGAGGTTTTGCTGCTTTTCCCGTGCTTTAAAGGCGATTTGAATCTACCTCCTGAAATCTGTTTCCTGCAATTCTGCCGTGCTTTCAAATCCTCTTCGTTGCCTTCCCTCAATATATTTGAGGACGAGAGTTATCATTTATAACTCTGCAGGTTTGTGAATTGCAGTGCCCCTGAGCTCCATTTTTCAACTCGCTTTCTTGGGAGCTGGCCGCAAAAGCGCAGGATTGCTTCAGGCCCTATTTTGGTCCCGGGCGGCAGGCTGAGCCTGTGGTTAATTCTTCTTCCTGATGGGAAAATAGAGTGACCTGTGCCTGTCCCAACACCTAGAGCTAGTGTCTCATTGGTTCCCCCTCTTCCCGTTCATCCTCAGGACAAATTGCAACCTGTACGGAACAGGAGGTTAAAGGTGCTGATTCTCCAAGGAGGGAGATTGCTAGTAAAGCGGCTGGAATGGCGAACCCGAGCCCAAGGAGATGAGAAATGAGGTGCGTTTTAGAAACCTTTCCCGATCACACGGTGTACCATCTTCTGGGTTTCTCATGCATGTTTTCGAAGTAGGAAGATGCCCTTGAACCTGGAGATTTGGGACCCATGGGATGGGAACCACGCAGTATTACTTTAAAGGGTCTGCGTTTGCTCACCCAACCTCACCAAACCTCTCAGCCCCAAGAGTGTCCACCCTTATGTCTCAATCAGCTGTGGGTCTAGATATGGTCAATCCAGGTGGCATCACAGCCCCTGAACGAATGTAGTAAGAATTTCTCTATCTTTCACTGTCTTTGTTTCACGGGTTTTTAAAAGTGATTGATTTTTATAAAGGGGTTTAGCTGCTTTTCACTGCTGTGTTTATGCCGCTTTACACCCACTTGACTCACTTACAGGGAGATATCAATACATAGGTTTTAACCTTCTTACTAGTCAGATATATTCTTGGGCGGTGAATAGGGGGTGTTGAGTCCAGTTCACTGAGCAAGGAGTAGGTCGTGTCTATTACATATTGGGTTTATGGAACGGTCTGTGAGCTCATTTGAAACCCTTGTTTTATGCATCACCTCACCTCACCTTTCCCGTTAAGCAGCCATAGTGTGTTTTCTAAACGTGTGACTCTGTTCTGTTTTGTAATTCAGTTCAAGGGTCGCGGTTTTTACATTCCCTCTATAAGTGATATCTTATGATAAGTGTCTTTTTCTGTGTGACTTATTTCACTTAGAATCGTCGTACCTAAATCCACTCATCATGCTGCTACTAGCCTTATGACGTTGATTTCATGGCTGAGTGATATTCCATTGTACATAAGGACCACAACTTCTTTATCCAGTTTTCTCTTTCCTGGGATATTTAGGGTGTAACGAAGTGGAGGTTCTTGTCAACAGAGCAGCCCTAAACTTTGGGGTGCCTGTGTCTTGCTGATTTTTAGTTTTCCCAATTTATACGCCCATGAGTGGAAGTGCCCTATGCTCTCTAAGCTGAGTTTTTTCGATGTATCAGGACACACCGTACACTTCTCCAGAGTGGCTGTTGGCAATTTACATCCCGCCCATCAGCGTAGCAAGGCTCCCGTTTCTCCATGGCCTGTCCTGCATTTCTGGTTTTGACACTTTATTCAGCATGGCCCTTTTGACCGATGGGAAGTGACACTTCTTTGTAGCGCTGATTTGCCTTTCCAGGTTGCTTGGTTGGCCAAAAAGGGCGTATGCGTTTTTTCCTGAATATATTCAGGAAAAAACGCATACGCCCTTTTTGGCCAAGGGCATCATTGTCGAGGTTTTGCCGCTTTTCCCGTGCTTTAAAGGCGATTCGAATCTACCTCCTGAAATCTGTTTCCTGCAATTCTGCCTTGCTTTCAAATCCTCTTCGTTGCCTTCCCTCAATATATTTGAGGACGAGAGTTATCATTTATAACTCTGCAGGTTTGTGAATTGCAGTGCCCCTGAGCTCCATTTTTCAACTCGCTTTCTTGGGAGCTGGCCGCAAAAGCGCAGGATTGCTTCAGGCCCTATTTTGGTCCCGGGCGGCAGGCTGAGCCTGTGGTTAATTCTTCTTCCTGATGGGAAAATAGAGTGACCTGTGCCTGTCCCAACACCTAGAGCTAGTGTCTCATTGGTTCCCCCTCTTCCCGTTCATCCTCAGGACAAATTGCAACCTGTACGGAACAGGAGGTTAAAGGTGCTGATTCTCCAAGGAGGGAGATTGCTAGAAAAGCGGCTGGAATGGCGAACCCGAGCACAAGGAGATGAGAAATGAGGTGCGTTTTAGAAACCTTTCCCGATCACACGGTGTACCATCTTCTGGGTTTCTCATGCATGTTTTCGAAGTAGGAAGATGCCCTTGAACCTGGAGATTTGGGACCCATGGGATGGGAACCACGCAGTATTACTTTAAAGGGTCTGCGTTTGCTCACCCAACCTCACCAAGCCTCTCAGCCCCAAGAGTGTCCACCCTTATGTCTCAATCAGCTGTGGGTCTAGATATGGTCAATCCAGGTGGCATCACAGCCCATGAACGAATTTAGTAAGAATTTCTCTCTCTTTCACTGTCTTTGTTTCACGGGTTTTTAAAAGTGATTGATTTTTATAAAGGGGTTTAGCTGCTTTTCACTGCTGTGTTTATGCCGCTTTACAGCCACTTGACTCACTTTCAGGGAGATATCAATACATAGGTTTTAACCTTCTTACTAGTCAGATATATTCTTGGGCGGTGAATAGGGGGTGTTGAGTCCAGTTCACTGAGCAAGGAGTAGGTCGTGTCTATTACATATTGGGTTTATGGAACGGTCTCTGAGCTAATTTGAAACCCTTCTTTTATGCATCACCCCACCTCACCTTTCCCGTTAAGCAGCCATAGTGTGTTTTCTAAACGTGTGACTCTGTTCTGTTTTGTAATTCAGTTCAAGGGTCGCGGTTTTTACATTCCCTCTATAAGTGATATCTTATGATAAGTGTCTTTTTCTGTGTGACTTATTTCACTTAGAATCGTCGTACCTAAATCCACTCATCATGCTGCTACTAGCCTTATGACGTTGATTTCATGGCTGAGTGATATTCCTTTGTACATAAGGACCACAACTTCTTTATCCATTTTTCTCTTTCCTGGGATATTTAGGGTGTAACGAAGTGGAGGTTCTTGTCAACAGAGCAGCCCTAAACTTTGGGGTGCCTGTGTCTTGCTGATTTGTAGTTTTCCCAATTTATACGCCCATGAGTGGAAGTGTCCTATGCTCTCTAAGCTGAGTTTTTTCGATGTTTCAGGACACACCGTACACTTCTCCAGAGTGGCTGTTGGCAATTTACATCCCGCCCATCAGCGTAGCAAGGCTCCCGTTTCTCCATGGCCTGTCCTGCATTTCTGGTTTTGACACTTTATTCAGCATGGCCCTTTTGACCGATGGGAAGCGAGACTTCTTTGTAGCGCTGATTTGCCTTTCCAGGTTGCTTGGTTGGCCAAAAAGGGCGTATGCGTTTTTTCCTGAATATATTCAGGAAAAAACGCATACGCCCTTTTTGGCCAAGGGCATCATTGTCGAGGTTTTGCCGCTTTTCCCGTGCTTTAAAGGCGATTTGAATCTACCTCCTGAAATCTGTTTCCTGCAATTCTGCCTTGCTTTCAAATCCTCTTCGTTGCCTTCCCTCAATATATTTGAGGACGAGAGTTATCATTTATAACTCTGCAGGTTTGTGAATTGCAGTGCCCCTGAGCTCCATTTTTCAACTCGCTTTCTTGGGAGCTGGCCGCAAAAGCGCAGGATTGCTTCAGGCCCTATTTTGGTCCCGGGCGGCAGGCTGAGCCTGTGGTTAATTCTTCTTCCTGATGGGAAAATAGAGTGACCTGTGCCTGTCCCAACACCTAGAGCTAGTGTCTCATTGGTTCCCCCTCTTCCCGTTCATCCTCAGGACAAATTGCAACCTGTACGGAACAGGAGGTTAAAGGTGCTGATTCTCCAAGGAGGGAGATTGCTAGAAAAGCGGCTGGAATGGCGAACCCCAGCCCAAGGAGATGAGAAATGAGGTGCGTTTTAGAAACCTTTCCCGATCACACGGTGTACCATCTTCTGGGTTTCTCATGCATGTTTTCGAAGTAGGAAGATGCCCTTGAACCTGGAGATTTGGGACCCATGGGATGGGAACCACGCAGTATTACTTTAAAGTGTCTGCGTTTGCTCACCCAACCTCACCAAGCCTCTCAGCCCCAAGAGTGTCCACCCTTATGTCTCAATCAGCTGTGGGTCTAGATATGGTCAATCCAGGTGGCATCACAGCCCATGAACGAATTTAGTAAGAATTTCTCTCTCTTTCACTGTCTTTGTTTCACGGGTTTTTAAAAGTGATTGATTTTTATAAAGGGGTTTAGCTGCTTTTCACTGCTGTGTTTATGCCGCTTTACAGCCACTTGACTCACTTTCAGGGAGATATCAATACATAGGTTTTAACCTTCTTACTAGTCAGATATATTCTTGGGCGGTGAATAGGGGGTGTTGAGTCCAGTTCACTGAGCAAGGAGTAGGTCGTGTCTATTACATATTGGGTTTATGGAACGGTCTCTGAGCTAATTTGAAACCCTTCTTTTATGCATCACCCCACCTCACCTTTCCCGTTAAGCAGCCATAGTGTGTTTTCTAAACGTGTGACTCTGTTCTGTTTTGTAATTCAGTTCAAGGGTCGCGGTTTTTACATTCCCTCTATAAGTGATATCTTATGATAAGTGTCTTTTTCTGTGTGACTTATTTCACTTAGAATCGTCGTACCTAAATCCACTCATCATGCTGCTACTAGCCTTATGACGTTGATTTCATGGCTGAGTGATATTCCTTTGTACATAAGGACCACAACTTCTTTATCCATTTTTCTCTTTCCTGGGATATTTAGGGTGTAACGAAGTGGAGGTTCTTGTCAACAGAGCAGCCCTAAACTTTGGGGTGCCTGTGTCTTGCTGATTTTTAGTTTTCCCAATTTATACGCCCATGAGTGGAAGTGTCCTATGCTCTCTAAGCTGAGTTTTTTCGATGTTTCAGGACACACCGTACACTTCTCCAGAGTGGCTGTTGGCAATTTACATCCCGCCCATCAGCGTAGCAAGGCTCCCGTTTCTCCATGGCCTGTCCTGCATTTCTGGTTTTGACACTTTATTCAGCATGGCCCTTTTGACCGATGGGAAGCGAGACTTCTTTGTAGCGCTGATTTGCCTTTCCAGGTTGCTTGGTTGGCCAAAAAGGGCGTATGCGTTTTTTCCTGAATATATTCAGGAAAAAACGCATACGCCCTTTTTGGCCAAGGGCATCATTGTCGAGGTTTTGCCGCTTTTCCCGTGCTTTAAAGGCGATTCGAATCTACCTCCTGAAATCTGTTTCCTGCAATTCTGCCTTGCTTTCAAATCCTCTTCGTTGTCTTCCATCAATATATTTGAGGACGAGAGTTATGATTTATAACTCTGCAGGTTTGTGAATTGCAGTGCCCCTGAGCTCCATTTTTCAACTCCCTTTCTTGGGAGCTGGCCGCAAAAGCGCAGGATTGCTTCAGGCACTATTCTGTTTCCTGGCGGCAGGCTGAGCCTGTGGTTCATTCTTCTTCCTGATGGGAAAATAGAGTGACCTGTGCCTGTCCCAACACCTAGAGCTAGTGTCTCATTGGTTCCCCCTCTTCCCGTTCATCCTCAGGACAAATTGCAACCTGTACGGAACAGGAGGTTAAAGGTGCTGATTCTCCAAGGAGGGAGATTGCTAGTAAAGCGGCTGGAATGGCGAACCCGAGCACAAGGAGATGAGAAATGAGGTGCGTTTTAGAAACCTTTCCCGATCACACGGTGCACCATCTTCTGGGTTTCTCATGCCTGTTTTCAAAGTGGGAAGATGCCCTTGAACCTGGAGATTTGGGACCCATGGGATGGGAACCATGCAGTATTACTTTAAAGGGTCTACGTTTGCTCACCCAACCTCACAAACCTCTCAGCCCCAAGAGTGTCCACCCTTATGTCTCAATCAGCTGTGGGTCTATATATGGTCAATCCAGGTGGCATCACAGCCCCTGACCGAATTTAGTAAGAATTTCTCTCTCTTTCACTGTCTTTGTTTCACGGGTTTTTAAAAGTGATTGATTTTTATAAAGGGGTTTAGCTGCTTTTCACTGCTGTGTTTATGCCACTTTACAGCCACTTGACTCACTTTCAGAGAGATATCAATACATAGGTTTGAAGATTCTTACTAGTCAGATATATTCTTGGGCGGTGAATAGGGGGTGTTGAGTCCAGTTCACTGAGCAAGGAGTAGGTCGTGTCTATTACATATTGGGTTTATGGAACGGTCTCTGAGCTAATTTGAAACCCTTCTTTTATGCATCACCCCACCTCACCTTTCCCGTTAAGCAGCCATAGTGTTTTTTCTAAACGTGTGCCTCTGTTCTGTTTTGTAATTCAGTTCAAGGTCGCGGTTTTTACATTCCCTCTATAAGTGATATCTTATGATAAGTGTCTTTTTCTGTGTGACTTATTTCACTTAGAATCGTCGTACCTAAAATCACTCATCATGCTGCTACTAGCCTTATGACGTTGATTTCATGGCTGAGTGATATTCCATTGTACATAAGGACCACAACTTCTTTATCCATTTTTCTCTTTCCTGGGATATTTAGGGTGTAACGAAGTGGAGGTTCTTGTCAACAGAGCAGCCCTAAACTTTGGTGTGCCTGTGTCTTGCTGATTTTTAGTTTTCCCAATTTATACGCCCATGAGTGGAAGTACCCTATGCTCTCTAAGCTGAGTTTTTTCGATGTTTCAGGACACACCGTACACTTCTCCAGAGTGGCTGTTGGCAATTTACATCCCGCCCATCAGCGTAGCAAGGCTCCCGTTTCTCCATGGCCTGTCCTGCATTTCTGGTTTTGACACTTTATTCAGCATGGCCCTTTTGACCGATGGGAAGCGAGACTTCTTTGTAGCACTGATTTGCCTTTCCAGGTTGCTTGGTTGGCCAAAAAGGGCGTATGCGTTTTTTCCTGAATATATTCAGGAAAAAACGCATACGCCCTTTTTGGCCAAGGGCATCATTGTCGAGGTTTTGCCGCTTTTCCCGTGCTTTAAAGGCGATTTGAATCTACCTCCTGAAATCTGTTTCCTGCAATTCTGCCGTGCTTTCAAATCCTCTTCGTTGCCTTCCCTCAATATATTTGAGGACGAGAGTTATGATTTATAACTCTGCAGGTTTGTGAATTGCAGTGCCCCTGAGCTCCATTTTTCAACTCCCTTTCTTGGGAGCTGGCCGCAAAAGCGCAGGATTGCTTCAGGGCCTATTCCGTTTCCTGGCGGCAGGCTGAGCCTGTGGTTAATTCTTCTTCCTGATGGGAAAATAGAGTGACCTGTGCCTGTCCCAACACCTAGAGCTAGTGTCTCATTGGTTCCCCCTCTTCCCGTTCATCCTCAGGACAAATTGCAACCTGTATGGAACAGGAGGTTAAAGGTGCTGATTCTCCAAGGAGGGAGATTGCTAGTAAAGCGGCTGGAATGGCGAACCCGAGCACAAGGAGATGAGAAATGAGGTGCGTTTTAGAAACCTTTCCCGATCACACGGTGCACCATCTTCTGGGTTTCTCATGCCTGTTTTCAAAGTGGGAAGATGCCCTTGAACCTGGAGATTTGGGACCCATGGGATGGGTACCACGCAGTATTACTCTAAAGGGTCTGCGTTTGCTCACCCAACCTCACCAAACCTCTCAGCCCCAAGAGTGTCCACCCTTATGTCTCAATCAGCTGTGGGTCTAGATATGGTCAATCCAGGTGGCATCACAGCCCCTGAACGAATTTAGTAAGAATTTCTCTCTCTTTCACTGTCTTTGTTTCACGGGTTTTTAAAAGTGATTGATTTTTATAAAGGAGTTTAGCTGCTTTTCACTGCTGTGTTTATGCCGCTTTACAGCCACTTGACTCACTTTCAGAGAGATATCAATACATAGGTTTGAAGATTCTTACTAGTCAGATATATTCTTGGGCGGTGAATAGGGGGTGTTGAGTCCAGTTCACTGAGCAAGGAGTAGGTCGTGTCTGTTACATATTGGGTTTATGGAATGGTATCTGAGCTAATTTGAAACCCTTCTTTTATGCATCACCCCACCTCACCTTTCCCGTTAAGCAGCCATAGTGTGTTTTCTAAACGTATGACTCTGTTCTGTTTTGTAATTCAGTACAAGGGTCGCGGTTTTTACATTCCCTCTATAGGTGATATCTTATGATAAGTGTCTTTTTCTGTGTGACTTATTTCACTTAGAATCGTCGTACCTAAATCCACTCATCATGCTGCTACTAGCCTTATGATGTTGATTTCATGGCTGAGTGATATTCCATTGTACATAAGGACCACAACTTCTTTATCCATTTTTCTCTTTCCTGGGATATTTAGGGTGTAACGAAGTGGAGGTTCTTGTCAACAGAGCAGCCCTAAACTTTGGTGTGCCTGTGTCTTGCTGGTTTTTAGTTTTCCCAATTTATACGCCCATGAGTGGAAGTGCCCTATGCTCTCTAAGCTGAGTTTTTTCGATGTTTCAGGACACACCGTACTCTTCTCCAGAGTGGCTGTTGGCAATTTACATCCCGCCCATCAGCGTAGCAAGGCTCCCGTTTCTCCATGGCCTGTCCTGCATTTCTGGTTTTGACACTTTATTCAGCATGGCCCTTTTGACCGATGGGAAGCGAGACTTCTTTGTAGCGCTGATTTGCCTTTCCAGGTTGCTTGGTTGGCCAAAAAGGGCGTATGCGTTTTTTCCTGAATATATTCAGGAAAAAACGCATACGCCCTTTTTGGCCAAGGGCATCATTGTCGAGGTTTTGCCGCTTTTCCCGTGCTTTAAAGGCGATTCGAATCTACCTCCTGAAATCTGTTTCCTGCAATTCTGCCTTGCTTTCAAATCCTCTTCGTTGTCTTCCATCAATATATTTGAGGACGAGAGTTATGATTTATAACTCTGCAGGTTTGTGAATTGCAGTGCCCCTGAGCTCCATTTTTCAACTCCCTTTCTTGGGAGCTGGCCGCAAAAGCGCAGGATTGCTTCAGGCACTAATCTGTTTCCTGGCGGCAGGCTGAGCCTGTGGTTCATTCTTCTTCCTGATGGGAAAATAGAGTGACCTGTGCCTGTCCCAACACCTAGAGCTAGTGTCTCATTGGTTCCCCCTCTTCCCGTTCATCCTCAGGACAAATTGCAACCTGTACGGAACAGGAGGTTAAAGGTGCTGATTCTCCAAGGAGGGAGATTGCTAGTAAAGCGGCTGGAATGGCGAACCCGAGCACAAGGAGATGAGAAATGAGGTGCGTTTTAGAAACCTTTCCCGATCACACGGTGCACCATCTTCTGGGTTTCTCATGCCTGTTTTCAAAGTGGGAAGATGCCCTTGAACCTGGAGATTTGGGACCCATGGGATGGGAACCATGCAGTATTACTTTAAAGGGTCTACGTTTGCTCACCCAACCTCACAAACCTCTCAGCCCCAAGAGTGTCCACCCTTATGTCTCAATCAGCTGTGGGTCTATATATGGTCAATCCAGGTGGCATCACAGCCCCTGACCGAATTTAGTAAGAATTTCTCTCTCTTTCACTGTCTTTGTTTCACGGGTTTTTAAAAGTGATTGATTTTTATAAAGGGGTTTAGCTGCTTTTCACTGCTGTGTTTATGCCACTTTACAGCCACTTGACTCACTTTCAGAGAGATATCAATACATAGGTTTGAAGATTCTTACTAGTCAGATATATTCTTGGGCGGTGAATAGGGGGTGTTGAGTCCAGTTCACTGAGCAAGGAGTAGGTCGTGTCTATTACATATTGGGTTTATGGAACGGTCTCTGAGCTAATTTGAAACCCTTCTTTTATGCATCACCCCACCTCACCTTTCCCGTTAAGCAGCCATAGTGTTTTTTCTAAACGTGTGCCTCTGTTCTGTTTTGTAATTCAGTTCAAGGTCGCGGTTTTTACATTCCCTCTATAAGTGATATCTTATGATAAGTGTCTTTTTCTGTGTGACTTATTTCACTTAGAATCGTCGTACCTAAATCCACTCATCATGCTGCTACTAGCCTTATGACGTTGATTTCATGGCTGAGTGATATTCCATTGTACATAAGGACCACAACTTCTTTATCCATTTTTCTCTTTCCTGGGATATTTAGGGTGTAACGAAGTGGAGGTTCTTGTCAACAGAGCAGCCCTAAACTTTGGTGTGCCTGTGTCTTGCTGATTTTTAGTTTTCCCAATTTATACGCCCATGAGTGGAAGTACCCTATGCTCTCTAAGCTGAGTTTTTTCGATGTTTCAGGACACACCGTACACTTCTCCAGAGTGGCTGTTGGCAATTTACATCCCGCCCATCAGCGTAGCAAGGCTCCCGTTTCTCCATGGCCTGTCCTGCATTTCTGGTTTTGACACTTTATTCAGCATGGCCCTTTTGACCGATGGGAAGCGAGACTTCTTTGTAGCGCTGATTTGCCTTTCCAGGTTGCTTGGTTGGCCAAAAAGGGCGTATGCGTTTTTTCCTGAATATATTCAGGAAAAAACGCATACGCCCTTTTTGGCCAAGGGCATCATTGTCGAGGTTTTGCTGCTTTTCCCGTGCTTTAAAGGCGATTTGAATCTACCTCCTGAAATCTGTTTCCTGCAATTCTGCCGTGCTTTCAAATCCTCTTCGTTGCCTTCCCTCAATATATTTGAGGACGAGAGTTATCATTTATAACTCTGCAGGTTTGTGAATTGCAGTGCCCCTGAGCTCCATTTTTCAACTCGCTTTCTTGGGAGCTGGCCGCAAAAGCGCAGGATTGCTTCAGGCCCTATTTTGGTCCCGGGCGGCAGGCTGAGCCTGTGGTTAATTCTTCTTCCTGATGGGAAAATAGAGTGACCTGTGCCTGTCCCAACACCTAGAGCTAGTGTCTCATTGGTTCCCCCTCTTCCCGTTCATCCTCAGGACAAATTGCAACCTGTACGGAACAGGAGGTTAAAGGTGCTGATTCTCCAAGGAGGGAGATTGCTAGTAAAGCGGCTGGAATGGCGAACCCGAGCCCAAGGAGATGAGAAATGAGGTGCGTTTTAGAAACCTTTCCCGATCACACGGTGTACCATCTTCTGGGTTTCTCATGCATGTTTTCGAAGTAGGAAGATGCCCTTGAACCTGGAGATTTGGGACCCATGGGATGGGAACCACGCAGTATTACTTTAAAGGGTCTGCGTTTGCTCACCCAACCTCACCAAACCTCTCAGCCCCAAGAGTGTCCACCCTTATGTCTCAATCAGCTGTGGGTCTAGATATGGTCAATCCAGGTGGCATCACAGCCCCTGAACGAATGTAGTAAGAATTTCTCTATCTTTCACTGTCTTTGTTTCACGGGTTTTTAAAAGTGATTGATTTTTATAAAGGGGTTTAGCTGCTTTTCACTGCTGTGTTTATGCCGCTTTACACCCACTTGACTCACTTACAGGGAGATATCAATACATAGGTTTTAACCTTCTTACTAGTCAGATATATTCTTGGGCGGTGAATAGGGGGTGTTGAGTCCAGTTCACTGAGCAAGGAGTAGGTCGTGTCTATTACATATTGGGTTTATGGAACGGTCTCTGAGCTCATTTGAAACCCTTGTTTTATGCATCACCTCACCTCACCTTTCCCGTTAAGCAGCCATAGTGTGTTTTCTAAACGTGTGACTCTGTTCTGTTTTGTAATTCAGTTCAAGGGTCGCGGTTTTTACATTCCCTCTATAAGTGATATCTTATGATAAGTGTCTTTTTCTGTGTGACTTATTTCACTTAGAATCGTCGTACCTAAATCCACTCATCATGCTGCTACTAGCCTTATGACGTTGATTTCATGGCTGAGTGATATTCCATTGTACATAAGGACCACAACTTCTTTATCCAGTTTTCTCTTTCCTGGGATATTTAGGGTGTAACGAAGTGGAGGTTCTTGTCAACAGAGCAGCCCTAAACTTTGGGGTGCCTGTGTCTTGCTGATTTTTAGTTTTCCCAATTTATACGCCCATGAGTGGAAGTGCCCTATGCTCTCTAAGCTGAGTTTTTTCGAGGTATCAGGACACACCGTACACTTCTCCAGAGTGGCTGTTGGCAATTTACATCCCGCCCATCAGCGTAGCAAGGCTCCCGTTTCTCCATGGCCTGTCCTGCATTTCTGGTTTTGACACTTTATTCAGCATGGCCCTTTTGACCGATGGGAAGTGACACTTCTTTGTAGCGCTGATTTGCCTTTCCAGGTTGCTTGGTTGGCCAAAAAGGGCGTATGCGTTTTTTCCTGAATATATTCAGGAAAAAACGCATACGCCCTTTTTGGCCAAGGGCATCATTGTCGAGGTTTTGCCGCTTTTCCCGTGCTTTAAAGGCGATTCGAATCTACCTCCTGAAATCTGTTTCCTGCAATTCTGCCTTGCTTTCAAATCCTCTTCGTTGCCTTCCCTCAATATATTTGAGGACGAGAGTTATCATTTATAACTCTGCAGGTTTGTGAATTGCAGTGCCCCTGAGCTCCATTTTTCAACTCGCTTTCTTGGGAGCTGGCCGCAAAAGCGCAGGATTGCTTCAGGCCCTATTTTGGTCCCGGGCGGCAGGCTGAGCCTGTGGTTAATTCTTCTTCCTGATGGGAAAATAGAGTGACCTGTGCCTGTCCCAACACCTAGAGCTAGTGTCTCATTGGTTCCCCCTCTTCCCGTTCATCCTCAGGACAAATTGCAACCTGTACGGAACAGGAGGTTAAAGGTGCTGATTCTCCAAGGAGGGAGATTGCTAGAAAAGCGGCTGGAATGGCGAACCCGAGCACAAGGAGATGAGAAATGAGGTGCGTTTTAGAAACCTTTCCCGATCACACGGTGTACCATCTTCTGGGTTTCTCATGCATGTTTTCGAAGTAGGAAGATGCCCTTGAACCTGGAGATTTGGGACCCATGGGATGGGAACCACGCAGTATTACTTTAAAGGGTCTGCGTTTGCTCACCCAACCTCACCAAGCCTCTCAGCCCCAAGAGTGTCCACCCTTATGTCTCAATCAGCTGTGGGTCTAGATATGGTCAATCCAGGTGGCATCACAGCCCATGAACGAATTTAGTAAGAATTTCTCTCTCTTTCACTGTCTTTGTTTCACGGGTTTTTAAAAGTGATTGATTTTTATAAAGGGGTTTAGCTGCTTTTCACTGCTGTGTTTATGCCGCTTTACAGCCACTTGACTCACTTTCAGGGAGATATCAATACATAGGTTTTAACCTTCTTACTAGTCAGATATATTCTTGGGCGGTGAATAGGGGGTGTTGAGTCCAGTTCACTGAGCAAGGAGTAGGTCGTGTCTATTACATATTGGGTTTATGGAACGGTCTCTGAGCTAATTTGAAACCCTTCTTTTATGCATCACCCCACCTCACCTTTCCCGTTAAGCAGCCATAGTGTGTTTTCTAAACGTGTGACTCTGTTCTGTTTTGTAATTCAGTTCAAGGGTCGCGGTTTTTACATTCCCTCTATAAGTGATATCTTATGATAAGTGTCTTTTTCTGTGTGACTTATTTCACTTAGAATCGTCGTACCTAAATCCACTCATCATGCTGCTACTAGCCTTATGACGTTGATTTCATGGCTGAGTGATATTCCTTTGTACATAAGGACCACAACTTCTTTATCCATTTTTCTCTTTCCTGGGATATTTAGGGTGTAACGAAGTGGAGGTTCTTGTCAACAGAGCAGCCCTAAACTTTGGGGTGCCTGTGTCTTGCTGATTTGTAGTTTTCCCAATTTATACGCCCATGAGTGGAAGTGTCCTATGCTCTCTAAGCTGAGTTTTTTCGATGTTTCAGGACACACCGTACACTTCTCCAGAGTGGCTGTTGGCAATTTACATCCCGCCCATCAGCGTAGCAAGGCTCCCGTTTCTCCATGGCCTGTCCTGCATTTCTGGTTTTGACACTTTATTCAGCATGGCCCTTTTGACCGATGGGAAGCGAGACTTCTTTGTAGCGCTGATTTGCCTTTCCAGGTTGCTTGGTTGGCCAAAAAGGGCGTATGCGTTTTTTCCTGAATATATTCAGGAAAAAACGCATACGCCCTTTTTGGCCAAGGGCATCATTGTCGAGGTTTTGCCGCTTTTCCCGTGCTTTAAAGGCGATTTGAATCTACCTCCTGAAATCTGTTTCCTGCAATTCTGCCGTGCTTTCAAATCCTCTTCGTTGACTTCCCTCAATATATTTGAGGACGAGAGTTATCATTTATAACTCTGCAGGTTTGTGAATTGCAGTGCCCCTGAGCTCCATTTTTCAACTCGCTTTCTTGGGAGCTGGCCGCAAAAGCGCAGGATTGCTTTAGGCCCTATTTTGGTCCCGGGCGGCAGGCTGAGCCTGTGGTTAATTCTTCTTCCTGATGGGAAAATAGAGTGACCTGTGCCTGTCCCAACACCTAGAGCTAGTGTCTCATTGGTTCCCCCTCTTCCCGTTCATCCTCAGGACAAATTGCAACCTGTATGGAACAGGAGGTTAAAGGTGCTGATTCTCCAAGGAGGGAGATTGCTAGTAAAGCGGCTGGAATGGCGAACCCGAGCACAAGGAGATGAGAAATGAGGTGCGTTTTAGAAACCTTTCCCGATCACACGGTGCACCATCTTCTGGGTTTCTCATGCCTGTTTTCAAAGTGGGAAGATGCCCTTGAACCTGGAGATTTGGGACCCATGGGATGGGTACCACGCAGTATTACTCTAAAGGGTCTGCGTTTGCTCACCCAACCTCACCAAACCTCTCAGCCCCAAGAGTGTCCACCCTTATGTCTCAATCAGCTGTGGGTCTAGATATGGTCAATCCAGGTGGCATCACAGCCCCTGAACGAATTTAGTAAGAATTTCTCTCTCTTTCACTGTCTTTGTTTCACGGGTTTTTAAAAGTGATTGATTTTTATAAAGGAGTTTAGCTGCTTTTCACTGCTGTGTTTATGCCGCTTTACAGCCACTTGACTCACTTTCAGAGAGATATCAATACATAGGTTTGAAGATTCTTACTAGTCAGATATATTCTTGGGCGGTGAATAGGGGGTGTTGAGTCCAGTTCACTGAGCAAGGAGTAGGTCGTGTCTGTTACATATTGGGTTTATGGAATGGTATCTGAGCTAATTTGAAACCCTTCTTTTATGCATCACCCCACCTCACCTTTCCCGTTAAGCAGCCATAGTGTGTTTTCTAAACGTATGACTCTGTTCTGTTTTGTAATTCAGTACAAGGGTCCCGGTTTTTACATTCCCTCTATAAGTGATATCTTATGATAAGTGTCTTTTTCTGTGTGACTTATTTCACTTAGAATCGTCGTACCTAAATCCACTCATCATGCTGCTACTAGCCTTATGATGTTGATTTCATGGCTGAGTGATATTCCATTGTACATAAGGACCACAACTTCTTTATCCAGTTTTCTCTTTCCTGGGATATTTAGGGTGTAATGAAGTGGAGGTTCTTGTCAACAGAGCAGCCCTAAACTTTGGGGTGCCTGTGTCTTGCTGATTTGTAGTTTTCCCAATTTATACGCCCATGAGTGGAAGTGCCCTATGCTCTCTAAGCTGAGTTTTTTCGATGTTTCAGGACACACCGTACTCTTCTCCAGAGTGGCTGTTGGCAATTTACATCCCGCCCATCAGCGTAGCAAGGCTCCCGTTTCTCCATGGCCTGTCCTGCATTTCTGGTTTTGACACTTTATTCAGCATGGCCCTTTTGACCGATGGGAAGCGAGACTTCTTTGTAGCGCTGATTTGCCTTTCCAGGTTGCTTGGTTGGCCAAAAAGGGCGTATGCGTTTTTTCCTGAATATATTCAGGAAAAAACGCATACGCCCTTTTTGGCCAAGGGCATCATTGTCGAGGTTTTGCCGCTTTTCCCGTGCTTTAAAGGCGATTCGAATCTACCTCCTGAAATATGTTTCCTGCAATTCTGCCTTGCTTTCAAATCCTCTTCGTTGTCTTCCATCAATATATTTGAGGACGAGAGTTATGATTTATAACTCTGCAGGTTTGTGAATTGCAGTGCCCCTGAGCTCCATTTTTCAACTCCCTTTCTTGGGAGCTGGCCGCAAAAGCGCAGGATTGCTTCAGGGCCTATTCTGTTTCCTGGCGGCAGGCTGAGCCTGTGATTAATTCTTCTTCCTGATGGGAAAATAGAGTGACCTGTGCCTGTCCCAACACCTAGAGCTAGTGTCTCATTGGTTCCCCCTCTTCCCGTTCATCCTCAGGACAAATTGCAACCTGTATGGAACAGGAGGTTAAAGGTGCTGATTCTCCAAGGAGGGAGATTGCTAGTAAAGCGGCTGGAATGGCGAACCCGAGCACAAGGAAATGAGAAATGAGGTGCGTTTTAGAAACCTTTCCCGATCACACGGTGCACCATCTTCTGGGTTTCTCATGCCTGTTTTCAAAGTGGGAAGATGCCCTTGAACCTGGAGATTTGGTACCCATGGGATGGGAACCATGCAGTATTACTTTAAAGGGTCTACCTTTGCTCACCCAACCTCACAAACCTCTCAGCCCCAAGAGTGTCCACCCTTATGTCTCAATCAGCTGTGGGTCTATATATGGTCAATCCAGGTGGCATCACAGCCCCTGACCGAATTTAGTAAGAATTTCTCTCTCTTTCACTGTCTTTGTTTCACGGGTTTTTAAAAGTGATTGATTTTTATAAAGGGGTTTAGCTGCTTTTCACTGCTGTGTTTATGCCACTTTACAGCCACTTGACTCACTTTCAGAGAGATATCAATACATAGGTTTGAAGATTCTTACTAGTCAGATATATTCTTGGGCGGTGAATAGGGGGTGTTGAGTCCAGTTCACTGAGCAAGGAGTAGGTCGTGTCTATTACATATTGGGTTTATGGAACGGTCTCTGAGCTAATTTGAAACCCTTCTTTTATGCATCACCCCACCTCACCTTTCCCGTTAAGCAGCCATAGTGTTTTTTCTAAACGTGTGCCTCTGTTCTGTTTTGTAATTCAGTTCAAGGTCGCGGTTTTTACATTCCCTCTATAAGTGATATCTTATGATAAATGTCTTTTTCTGTGTGACTTATTTCACTTAGAATCGTCGTACCTAAATCCACTCATCATGCTGCTACTAGCCTTATGACGTTGATTTCATGGCTGAGTGATATTCCTTTGTACATAAGGACCACAACTTCTTTATCCATTTTTCTCTTTCCTGGGATATTTAGGGTGTAACGAAGTGGAGGTTCTTGTCAACAGAGCAGCCCTAAACTTTGGGGTGCCTGTGTCTTGCTGATTTGTAGTTTTCCCAATTTATACGCCCATGAGTGGAAGTGTCCTATGCTCTCTAAGCTGAGTTTTTTCGATGTTTCAGGACACACCGTACACTTCTCCAGAGTGGCTGTTGGCAATTTACATCCCGCCCATCAGCGTAGCAAGGCTCCCGTTTCTCCATGGCCTGTCCTGCATTTCTGGTTTTGACACTTTATTCAGCATGGCCCTTTTGACCGATGGGAAGCGAGACTTCTTTGTAGCACTGATTTGCCTTTCCAGGTTGCTTGGTTGGCCAAAAAGGGCGTATGCGTTTTTTCCTGAATATATTCAGGAAAAAACGCATACGCCCTTTTTGGCCAAGGGCATCATTGTCGAGGTTTTGCCGCTTTTCCCGTGCTTTAAAGGCGATTTGAATCTACCTCCTGAAATCTGTTTCCTGCAATTCTGCCGTGCTTTCAAATCCTCTTCGTTGCCTTCCCTCAATATATTTGAGGACGAGAGTTATCATTTATAACTCTGCAGGTTTGTGAATTGCAGTGCCCCTGAGCTCCATTATTCAACTCGCTTTCTTGGGAGCTGGCCGCAAAAGCGCAGGATTGCTTCAGGCCCTATTTTGGTCCCGGGCGGCAGGCTGAGCCTGTGGTTCATTCTTCTTCCTGATGGGAAAATAGAGTGACCTGTGCCTGTCCCAACACCTAGAGCTAGTGTCTCATTGGTTCCCCCTCTTCCCGTTCATCCTCAGGACAAATTGCAACCTGTACGGAACAGGAGGTTAAAGGTGCTGATTCTCCAAGGAGGGAGATTGCTAGTAAAGCGGCTGGAATGGGGAACCAGAGCACAAGGAAATGAGAAATGAGGTGCGTTTTAGAAACCTTTCCCGATCACACGGTGTACCACCTTCTGGGTTTCTCATGCATGTTTTGGATGTAGGAAGATGCCCTTGAATCTGGAGATTTGGGACCCATGGGATGGGTACCACGCAGTATTACTCTAAAGGGTCTGCGTTTGCTCACCCAACCTCACCAAACCTCTCAGCCCCAAGAGTGTCCACCCTTATGTCTCAATCAGCTGTGGGTCTAGATATGGTCAATCCAGGTGGCATCACAGCCCCTGAACGAATTTAGTAAGAATTTCTCTCTCTTTCACTGTCTTTGTTTCACGGGTTTTTAAAAGTGATTGATTTTTATAAAGGAGTTTAGCTGCTTTTCACTGCTGTGTTTATGCCGCTTTACAGCCACTTGACTCACTTTCAGAGAGATATCAATACATAGGTTTGAAGATTCTTACTAGTCAGATATATTCTTGGGCGGTGAATAGGGGGTGTTGAGTCCAGTTCACTGAGCAAGGAGTAGGTCGTGTCTGTTACATATTGGGTTTATGGAATGGTATCTGAGCTAATTTGAAACCCTTCTTTTATGCATCACCCCACCTCACCTTTCCCGTTAAGCAGCCATAGTGTGTTTTCTAAACGTATGGCTCTGTTCTGTTTTGTAATTCAGTACAAGGGTCGCGGTTTTTACATTCCCTCTATAGGTGATATCTTATGATAAGTGTCTTTTTCTGTGTGACTTATTTCACTTAGAATCGTCGTACCTAAATCCACTCATCATGCTGCTACTAGCCTTATGATGTTGATTTCATGGCTGAGTGATATTCCATTGTACATAAGGACCACAACTTCTTTATCCAGTTTTCTCTTTCCTGGGATATTTAGGGTGTAACGAAGTGGAGGTTCTTGTCAACAGAGCAGCCCTAAACTTTGGGGTGCCTGTGTCTTGCTGATTTTTAGTTTTCCCAATTTATACGCCCATGAGTGGAAGTGCCCTATGCTCTCTAAGCTGAGTTTTTTCGATGTTTCAGGACACACCGTACTCTTCTCCAGAGTGGCTGTTGGCAATTTACATCCCGCCCATCAGCGTAGCAAGGCTCCCGTTTCTCCATGGCCTGTCCTGCATTTCTGGTTTTGACACTTTATTCAGCATGGCCCTTTTGACCGATGGGAAGCGAGACTTCTTTGTAGCGCTGATTTGCCTTTCCAGGTTGCTTGGTTGGCCAAAAAGGGCGTATGCGTTTTTTCCTGAATATATTCAGGAAAAAACGCATACGCCCTTTTTGGCCAAGGGCATCATTGTCGAGGTTTTGCCGCTTTTCCCGTGCTTTAAAGGCGATTCGAATCTACCTCCTGAAATATGTTTCCTGCAATTCTGCCTTGCTTTCAAATCCTCTTCGTTGTCTTCCATCAATATATTTGAGGACGAGAGTTATGATTTATATCTCTGCAGGTTTGTGGATTGCAGTGCCCCTGAGCTCCATTTTTCAACTCCCTTTCTTGGGAGCTGGCCGCAAAAGCGCAGGATTGCTTCAGGGCCTATTCTGTTTCCTGGCGGCAGGCTGAGCCTGTGGTTAATTCTTCTTCCTGATGGGAAAATAGAGTGACCTGTGCCTGTCCCAACACCTAGAGCTAGTGTCTCATTGGTTCCCCCTCTTCCCGTTCATCCTCAGGACAAATTGCAACCTGTACGGAACAGGAGGTTAAAGGTGCTGATTCTCCAAGGAGGGAGATTGCTAGTAAAGCGGCTGGAATGGCGAACCCGAGCACAAGGAGATGAGAAATGAGGTGCGTTTTAGAAACCTTTCCCGATCACACGGTGCACCATCTTCTGGGTTTCTCATGCATGTTTTCAAAGTGGGAAGATGCCCTTGAACCTGGAGATTTGGGACCCATGGGATGGGAACCACGCAGTATTACTTTAAAGGGTCTGCGTTTGCTCACCCAACCTCACAAACCTCTCAGCCCCAAGAGTGTCCACCCTTATGTCTCAATCAGCTGTGGGTCTATATATGGTCAATCCAGGTGGCATCACAGCCCCTGACCGAATTTAGTAAGAATTTCTCTCTCTTTCACTGTCTTTGTTTCACGGGTTTTTAAAAGTGATTGATTTTTATAAAGGGGTTTAGCTGCTTTTCACTGCTGTGTTTATGCCACTTTACAGCCACTTGACTCACTTTCAGAGAGATATCAATACATAGGTTTGAAGATTCTTACTAGTCAGATATATTCTTGGGCGGTGAATAGGGGGTGTTGAGTCCAGTTCACTGAGCAAGGAGTAGGTCGTGTCTATTACATATTGGGTTTATGGAACGGTCTCTGAGCTAATTTGAAACCCTTCTTTTATGCATCACCCCACCTCACCTTTCCCGTTAAGCAGCCATAGTGTTTTTTCTAAACGTGTGCCTCTGTTCTGTTTTGTAATTCAGTTCAAGGTCGCGGTTTTTACATTCCCTCTATAAGTGATATCTTATGATAAGTGTCTTTTTCTGTGTGACTTATTTCACTTAGAATCGTCGTACCTAAATCCACTCATCATGCTGCTACTAGCCTTATGACGTTGATTTCATGGCTGAGTGATATTCCATTGTACATAAGGACCACAACTTCTTTATCCATTTTTCTCTTTCCTGGGATATTTAGGGTGTAACGAAGTGGAGGTTCTTGTCAACAGAGCAGCCCTAAACTTTGGTGTGCCTGTGTCTTGCTGATTTTTAGTTTTCCCAATTTATACGCCCATGAGTGGAAGTACCCTATGCTCTCTAAGCTGAGTTTTTTCGATGTTTCAGGACACACCGTACACTTCTCCAGAGTGGCTGTTGGCAATTTACATCCCGCCCATCAGCGTAGCAAGGCTCCCGTTTCTCCATGGCCTGTCCTGCATTTCTGGTTTTGACACTTTATTCAGCATGGCCCTTTTGACCGATGGGAAGCGAGACTTCTTTGTAGCGCTGATTTGCCTTTCCAGGTTGCTTGGTTGGCCAAAAAGGGCGTATGCGTTTTTTCCTGAATATATTCAGGAAAAAACGCATACGCCCTTTTTGGCCAAGGGCATCATTGTCGAGGTTTTGCCGCTTTTCCCGTGCTTTAAAGGCGATTTGAATCTACCTCCTGAAATCTGTTTCCTGCAATTCTGCCGTGCTTTCAAATCCTCTTCGTTGCCTTCCCTCAATATATTTGAGGACGAGAGTTATCATTTATAACTCTGCAGGTTTGTGAATTGCAGTGCCCCTGAGCTCCATTTTTCAACTCGCTTTCTTGGGAGCTGGCCGCAAAAGCGCAGGATTGCTTCAGGCCCTATTTTGGTCCCGGGCGGCAGGCTGAGCCTGTGGTTAATTCTTCTTCCTGATGGGAAAATAGAGTGACCTGTGCCTGTCCCAACACCTAGAGCTAGTGTCTCATTGGTTCCCCCTCTTCCCGTTCATCCTCAGGACAAATTGCAACCTGTACGGAACAGGAGGTTAAAGGTGCTGATTCTCCAAGGAGGGAGATTGCTAGTAAAGCGGCTGGAATGGCGAACCCGAGCACAAGGAGATGAGAAATGAGGTGCGTTTTAGAAACCTTTCCCGATCACACGGTGTACCATCTTCTGGGTTTCTCATGCATGTTTTCGAAGTAGGAAGATGCCCTTGAACCTGGAGATTTGGGACCCATGGGATGGGAACCACGCAGTATTACTTTAAAGGGTCTGCGTTTGCTCACCCAACCTCACCAAACCTCTCAGCCCCAAGAGTGTCCACCCTTATGTCTCAATCAGCTGTGGTTCTAGATATGGTCAATCCAGGTGGCATCACAGCCCCTGAACGAATTTAGTAAGAATTTCTCTCTCTTTCACTGTCTTTGTTTCACGGGTTTTTAAAAGTGATTGATTTTTATAAAGGGGTTTAGCTGCTTTTCACTGCTGTGTTTATGCCGCTTTACACCCACTTGACTCACTTACAGGGAGATATTAATACATAGGTTTTAACCTTCTTACTAGTCAGATATATTCTTGGGCGGTGAATAGGGGGTGTTGAGTCCAGTTCACTGAGCAAGGAGTAGGTCGTGTCTATTACATATTGGGTTTATGGAACGGTCTCTGAGCTCATTTGAAACCCTTGTTTTATGCATCACCCCACCTCACCTTTCCCGTTAAGCAGCCATAGTGTGTTTTCTAAACGTGTGACTCTGTTCTGTTTTGTAATTCAGTTCAAGGGTCGCGGTTTTTACATTCCCTCTATAAGTGATATCTTATGATAAGTGTCTTTTTCTGTGTGACTTATTTCACTTAGAATCGTCGTACCTAAATCCACTCATCATGCTGCTACTAGCCTTATGACGTTGATTTCATGGCTGAGTGATATTCCATTGTACATAAGGACCACAACTTCTTTATCCAGTTTTCTCTTTCCTGGGATATTTAGGGTGTAACGAAGTGGAGGTTCTTGTCAACAGAGCAGCTCTAAACTTTGGGGTGCCTGTGTCTTGCTGATTTTTAGTTTTCCCAATTTATACGCCCATGAGTGGAAGTGCCCTATGCTCTCTAAGCTGAGTTTTTTCGATGTATCAGGACACACCGTACACTTCTCCAGAGTGGCTGTTGGCAATTTACATCCCGCCCATCAGCGTAGCAAGGCTCCCGTTTCTCCATGGCCTGTCCTGCATTTCTGGTTTTGACACTTTATTCAGCATGGCCCTTTTGACCGATGGGAAGTGACACTTCTTTGTAGCGCTGATTTGCCTTTCCAGGTTGCTTGGTGTGCCAAAAAGGGCGTATGCGTTTTTTCCTGAATATATTCAGGAAAAAACGCATACGCCCTTTTTGGCCAAGGGCATCATTGTCGAGGTTTTGCCGCTTTTCCCGTGCTTTAAAGGCGATTTGAATCTACCTCCTGAAATCTGTTTCCTGCAATTCTGCCGTGCTTTCAAATCCTCTTCGTTGCCTTCCCTCAATATATTTGAGGACGAGAGTTATCATTTATAACTCTGCAGGTTTGTGAATTGCAGTGCCCCTGAGCTCCATTTTTCAACTCGCTTTCTTGGGAGCTGGCCGCAAAAGCGCAGGATTGCTTTAGGCCCTATTTTGGTCCCGGGCGGCAGGCTGAGCCTGTGGTTAATTCTTCTTCCTGATGGGAAAATAGAGTGACCTGTGCCTGTCCCAACACCTAGAGCTAGTGTCTCATTGGTTCCCCCTCTTCCCGTTCATCCTCAGGACAAATTGCAACCTGTACGGAACAGGAGGTTAAAGGTGCTGATTCTCCAAGGAGGGAGATTGCTAGAAAAGCGGCTGGAATGGCGAACCCGAGCACAAGGAGATGAGAAATGAGGTGCGTTTTAGAAACCTTTCCCGATCACACGGTATACCATCTTCTGGGTTTCTCATGCATGTTTTCGAAGTAGGAAGATGCCCTTGAACCTGGAGATTTGGGACCCATGGGATGGGAACCATGCAGTATTACTTTAAAGGGTCTGCGTTTGCTCACCCAACCTCACCAAGCCTCTCAGCCCCAAGAGTGTCCACCCTTATGTCTCAATCAGCTGTGGGTCTAGATATGGTCAATCCAGGTGGCATCACAGCCCATGAACGAATTTAGTAAGAATTTCTCTCTCTTTCACTGTCTTTGTTTCACGGGTTTTTAAAAGTGATTGATTTTTATAAAGGGGTTTAGCTGCTTTTCACTGCTGTGTTTATGCCGCTTTACAGCCACTTGACTCACTTTCAGAGAGATATCAATACATAGGTTTGAAGATTCTTACTAGTCAGATATATTCTTGGGCGGTGAATAGGGGGTGTTGAGTCCAGTTCACTGAGCAAGGAGTAGGTCGTGTCTGTTACATATTGGGTTTATGGAATGGTATCTGAGCTAATTTGAAACCCTTCTTTTATGCATCACCCCACCTCACCTTTCCCGTTAAGCAGCCATAGTGTGTTTTCTAAACGTATGGCTCTGTTCTGTTTTGTAATTCAGTACAAGGGTCGCGGTTTTTACATTCCCTCTATAGGTGATATCTTATGATAAGTGTCTTTTTCTGTGTGACTTATTTCACTTAGAATCGTCGTACCTAAATCCACTCATCATGCTGCTACTAGCCTTATGATGTTGATTTCATGGCTGAGTGATATTCCATTGTACATAAGGACCACAACTTCTTTATCCAGTTTTCTCTTTCCTGGGATATTTAGGGTGTAACGAAGTGGAGGTTCTTGTCAACAGAGCAGCCCTAAACTTTGGGGTGCCTGTGTCTTGCTGATTTTTAGTTTTCCCAATTTATACGCCCATGAGTGGAAGTGCCCTATGCTCTCTAAGCTGAGTTTTTTCGATGTTTCAGGACACACCGTACTCTTCTCCAGAGTGGCTGTTGGCAATTTACATCCCGCCCATCAGCGTAGCAAGGCTCCCGTTTCTCCATGGCCTGTCCTGCATTTCTGGTTTTGACACTTTATTCAGCATGGCCCTTTTGACCGATGGGAAGCGAGACTTCTTTGTAGCGCTGATTTGCCTTTCCAGGTTGCTTGGTTGGCCAAAAAGGGCGTATGCGTTTTTTCCTGAATATATTCAGGAAAAAACGCATACGCCCTTTTTGGCCAAGGGCATCATTGTCGAGGTTTTGCCGCTTTTCCCGTGCTTTAAAGGCGATTCGAATCTACCTCCTGAAATATGTTTCCTGCAATTCTGCCTTGCTTTCAAATCCTCTTCGTTGTCTTCCATCAATATATTTGAGGACGAGAGTTATGATTTATATCTCTGCAGGTTTGTGGATTGCAGTGCCCCTGAGCTCCATTTTTCAACTCCCTTTCTTGGGAGCTGGCCGCAAAAGCGCAGGATTGCTTCAGGGCCTATTCTGTTTCCTGGCGGCAGGCTGAGCCTGTGGTTAATTCTTCTTCCTGATGGGAAAATAGAGTGACCTGTGCCTGTCCCAACACCTAGAGCTAGTGTCTCATTGGTTCCCCCTCTTCCCGTTCATCCTCAGGACAAATTGCAACCTGTACGGAACAGGAGGTTAAAGGTGCTGATTCTCCAAGGAGGGAGATTGCTAGTAAAGCGGCTGGAATGGCGAACCCGAGCACAAGGAGATGAGAAATGAGGTGCGTTTTAGAAACCTTTCCCGATCACACGGTGCACCATCTTCTGGGTTTCTCATGCATGTTTTCAAAGTGGGAAGATGCCCTTGAACCTGGAGATTTGGGACCCATGGGATGGGAACCACGCAGTATTACTTTAAAGGGTCTGCGTTTGCTCACCCAACCTCACAAACCTCTCAGCCCCAAGAGTGTCCACCCTTATGTCTCAATCAGCTGTGGGTCTATATATGGTCAATCCAGGTGGCATCACAGCCCCTGACCGAATTTAGTAAGAATTTCTCTCTCTTTCACTGTCTTTGTTTCACGGGTTTTTAAAAGTGATTGATTTTTATAAAGGGGTTTAGCTGCTTTTCACTGCTGTGTTTATGCCACTTTACAGCCACTTGACTCACTTTCAGAGAGATATCAATACATAGGTTTGAAGATTCTTACTAGTCAGATATATTCTTGGGCGGTGAATAGGGGGTGTTGAGTCCAGTTCACTGAGCAAGGAGTAGGTCGTGTCTATTACATATTGGGTTTATGGAACGGTCTCTGAGCTAATTTGAAACCCTTCTTTTATGCATCACCCCACCTCACCTTTCCCGTTAAGCAGCCATAGTGTTTTTTCTAAACGTGTGCCTCTGTTCTGTTTTGTAATTCAGTTCAAGGTCGCGGTTTTTACATTCCCTCTATAAGTGATATCTTATGATAAGTGTCTTTTTCTGTGTGACTTATTTCACTTAGAATCGTCGTACCTAAATCCACTCATCATGCTGCTACTAGCCTTATGACGTTGATTTCATGGCTGAGTGATATTCCATTGTACATAAGGACCACAACTTCTTTATCCATTTTTCTCTTTCCTGGGATATTTAGGGTGTAACGAAGTGGAGGTTCTTGTCAACAGAGCAGCCCTAAACTTTGGTGTGCCTGTGTCTTGCTGATTTTTAGTTTTCCCAATTTATACGCCCATGAGTGGAAGTACCCTATGCTCTCTAAGCTGAGTTTTTTCGATGTTTCAGGACACACCGTACACTTCTCCAGAGTGGCTGTTGGCAATTTACATCCCGCCCATCAGCGTAGCAAGGCTCCCGTTTCTCCATGGCCTGTCCTGCATTTCTGGTTTTGACACTTTATTCAGCATGGCCCTTTTGACCGATGGGAAGCGAGACTTCTTTGTAGCGCTGATTTGCCTTTCCAGGTTGCTTGGTTGGCCAAAAAGGGCGTATGCGTTTTTTCCTGAATATATTCAGGAAAAAACGCATACGCCCTTTTTGGCCAAGGGCATCATTGTCGAGGTTTTGCCGCTTTTCCCGTGCTTTAAAGGCGATTTGAATCTACCTCCTGAAATCTGTTTCCTGCAATTCTGCCGTGCTTTCAAATCCTCTTCGTTGCCTTCCCTCAATATATTTGAGGACGAGAGTTATCATTTATAACTCTGCAGGTTTGTGAATTGCAGTGCCCCTGAGCTCCATTTTTCAACTCGCTTTCTTGGGAGCTGGCCGCAAAAGCGCAGGATTGCTTCAGGCCCTATTTTGGTCCCGGGCGGCAGGCTGAGCCTGTGGTTAATTCTTCTTCCTGATGGGAAAATAGAGTGACCTGTGCCTGTCCCAACACCTAGAGCTAGTGTCTCATTGGTTCCCCCTCTTCCCGTTCATCCTCAGGACAAATTGCAACCTGTACGGAACAGGAGGTTAAAGGTGCTGATTCTCCAAGGAGGGAGATTGCTAGTAAAGCGGCTGGAATGGCGAACCCGAGCACAAGGAGATGAGAAATGAGGTGCGTTTTAGAAACCTTTCCCGATCACACGGTGTACCATCTTCTGGGTTTCTCATGCATGTTTTCGAAGTAGGAAGATGCCCTTGAACCTGGAGATTTGGGACCCATGGGATGGGAACCACGCAGTATTACTTTAAAGGGTCTGCGTTTGCTCACCCAACCTCACCAAACCTCTCAGCCCCAAGAGTGTCCACCCTTATGTCTCAATCAGCTGTGGGTCTAGATATGGTCAATCCAGGTGGCATCACAGCCCCTGAACGAATTTAGTAAGAATTTCTCTCTCTTTCACTGTCTTTGTTTCACGGGTTTTTAAAAGTGATTGATTTTTATAAAGGGGTTTAGCTGCTTTTCACTGCTGTGTTTATGCCGCTTTACACCCACTTGACTCACTTACAGGGAGATATTAATACATAGGTTTTAACCTTCTTACTAGTCAGATATATTCTTGGGCGGTGAATAGGGGGTGTTGAGTCCAGTTCACTGAGCAAGGAGTAGGTCGTGTCTATTACATATTGGGTTTATGGAACGGTCTCTGAGCTCATTTGAAACCCTTGTTTTATGCATCACCCCACCTCACCTTTCCCGTTAAGCAGCCATAGTGTGTTTTCTAAACGTGTGACTCTGTTCTGTTTTGTAATTCAGTTCAAGGGTCGCGGTTTTTACATTCCCTCTATAAGTGATATCTTATGATAAGTGTCTTTTTCTGTGTGACTTATTTCACTTAGAATCGTCGTACCTAAATCCACTCATCATGCTGCTACTAGCCTTATGACGTTGATTTCATGGCTGAGTGATATTCCATTGTACATAAGGACCACAACTTCTTTATCCAGTTTTCTCTTTCCTGGGATATTTAGGGTGTAACGAAGTGGAGGTTCTTGTCAACAGAGCAGCTCTAAACTTTGGGGTGCCTGTGTCTTGCTGATTTTTAGTTTTCCCAATTTATACGCCCATGAGTGGAAGTGCCCTATGCTCTCTAAGCTGAGTTTTTTCGATGTATCAGGACACACCGTACACTTCTCCAGAGTGGCTGTTGGCAATTTACATCCCGCCCATCAGCGTAGCAAGGCTCCCGTTTCTCCATGGCCTGTCCTGCATTTCTGGTTTTGACACTTTATTCAGCATGGCCCTTTTGACCGATGGGAAGTGACACTTCTTTGTAGCGCTGATTTGCCTTTCCAGGTTGCTTGGTGTGCCAAAAAGGGCGTATGCGTTTTTTCCTGAATATATTCAGGAAAAAACGCATACGCCCTTTTTGGCCAAGGGCATCATTGTCGAGGTTTTGCCGCTTTTCCCGTGCTTTAAAGGCGATTCGAATCTACCTCCTGAAATCTGTTTCCTGCAATTCTGCCTTGCTTTCAAATCCTCTTCGTTGCCTTCCCTCAATATATTTGAGGACGAGAGTTATCATTTATAACTCTGCAGGTTTGTGAATTGCAGTGCCCCTGAGCTCCATTTTTCAACTCGCTTTCTTGGGAGCTGGCCGCAAAAGCGCAGGATTGCTTTAGGCCCTATTTTGGTCCCGGGCGGCAGGCTGAGCCTGTGGTTAATTCTTCTTCCTGATGGGAAAATAGAGTGACCTGTGCCTGTCCCAACACCTAGAGCTAGTGTCTCATTGGTTCCCCCTCTTCCCGTTCATCCTCAGGACAAATTGCAACCTGTACGGAACAGGAGGTTAAAGGTGCTGATTCTCCAAGGAGGGAGATTGCTAGAAAAGCGGCTGGAATGGCGAACCCGAGCACAAGGAGATGAGAAATGAGGTGCGTTTTAGAAACCTTTCCCGATCACACGGTATACCATCTTCTGGGTTTCTCATGCATGTTTTCGAAGTAGGAAGATGCCCTTGAACCTGGAGATTTGGGACCCATGGGATGGGAACCATGCAGTATTACTTTAAAGGGTCTGCGTTTGCTCACCCAACCTCACCAAGCCTCTCAGCCCCAAGAGTGTCCACCCTTATGTCTCAATCAGCTGTGGGTCTAGATATGGTCAATCCAGGTGGCATCACAGCCCATGAACGAATTTAGTAAGAATTTCTCTCTCTTTCACTGTCTTTGTTTCACGGGTTTTTAAAAGTGATTGATTTTTATAAAGGGGTTTAGCTGCTTTTCACTGCTGTGTTTATGCCGCTTTACAGCCACTTGACTCACTTTCAGGGAGATATCAATACATAGGTTTTAACCTTCTTACTAGTCAGATATATTCTTGGGCGGTGAATAGGGGGTGTTGAGTCCAGTTCACTGAGCAAGGAGTAGGTCGTGTCTATTACATATTGGGTTTATGGAACGGTCTCTGCGCTAATTTGAAACCCTTCTTTTATGCATCACCCCACCTCACCTTTCCCGTTAAGCAGCCATAGTGTGTTTTCTAAACGTGTGATTCTGTTCTGTTTTGTAATTCAGTTCAAGGGTCGCGGTTTTTACATTCCCTCTATAAGTGATATCTTATGATAAGTGTCTTTTTCTGTGTGACTTATTTCACTTAGAATCGTCGTACCTAAATCCACTCATCATGCTGCTACTGGCCTTATGACGTTGATTTCATGGCTGAGTGATATTCCTTTGTACATAAGGACCACAACTTCTTTATCCATTTTTCTCTTTCCTGGGATATTTAGGGTGTAACGAAGTGGAGGTTCTTGTCAACAGAGCAGCCCTAAACTTTGGGGTGCCTGTGTCTTGCTGATTTTTAGTTTTCCCAATTTATACGCCCATGAGTGGAAGTGTCCTATGCTCTCTAAGCTGAGTTTTTTCGATGTTTCAGGACACACCGTACACTTCTCCAGAGTGGCTGTTGGCAATTTACATCCCGCCCATCAGCGTAGCAAGGCTCCCGTTTCTCCATGGCCTGTCCTGCATTTCTGGTTTTGACACTTTATTCAGCATGGCCCTTTTGACCGATGGGAAGCGAGACTTCTTTATAGCACTGATTTGCCTTTCCAGGTTGCTTGGTTGGCCAAAAAGGGCGTATGCGTTTTTTCCTGAATATATTCAGGAAAAAACGCATACGCCCTTTTTGGCCAAGGGCATCATTGTCGAGGTTTTGCCGCTTTTCCCGTGCTTTAAAGGCGATTTGAATCTACCTCCTGAAATCTGTTTCCTGCAATTCTGCCGTGCTTTCAAATCCTCTTCGTTGCCTTCCCTCAATATATTTGAGGACGAGAGTTATCATTTATAACTCTGCAGGTTTGTGAATTGCAGTGCCCCTGAGCTCCATTATTCAACTCGCTTTCTTGGGAGCTGGCCGCAAAAGCGCAGGATTGCTTTAGGCCCTATTTTGGTCCCGGGCGGCAGGCTGAGCCTGTGGTTAATTCTTCTTCCTGATGGGAAAATAGAGTGACCTGTGCCTGTCCCAACACCTAGAGCTAGTGTCTCATTGGTTCCCCCTCTTCCCGTTCATCCTCAGGACAAATTGCAACCTGTACGGAACAGGAGGTTAAAGGTGCTGATTCTCCAAGGAGGGAGATTGCTAGTAAAGCGGCTGGAATGGGGAACCCGAGCACAAGGAAATGAGAAATGAGGTGCGTTTTAGAAACCTTTCCCGATCACACGGTGTACCACCTTCTGGGTTTCTCATGCATGTTTTGGATGTAGGAAGATGCCCTTGAATCTGGAGATTTGGGACCCATGGGATGGGTACCACGCAGTATTACTCTAAAGGGTCTGCGTTTGCTCACCCAACCTCACCAAACCTCTCAGCCCCAAGAGTGTCCACCCTTATGTCTCAATCAGCTGTGGGTCTAGATATGGTCAATCCAGGTGGCATCACAGCCCCTGAACGAATTTAGTAAGAATTTCTCTCTCTTTCACTGTCTTTGTTTCACGGGTTTTTAAAAGTGATTGATTTTTATAAAGGAGTTTAGCTGCTTTTCACTGCTGTGTTTATGCCGCTTTACAGCCACTTGACTCACTTTCAGAGAGATATCAATACATAGGTTTGAAGATTCTTACTAGTCAGATATATTCTTGGGCGGTGAATAGGGGGTGTTGAGTCCAGTTCACTGAGCAAGGAGTAGGTCGTGTCTGTTACATATTGGGTTTATGGAATGGTATCTGAGCTAATTTGAAACCCTTCTTTTATGCATCACCCCACCTCACCTTTCCCGTTAAGCAGCCATAGTGTGTTTTCTAAACGTATGACTCTGTTCTGTTTTGTAATTCAGTACAAGGGTCGCGGTTTTTACATTCTCTCTATAAGTGATATCTTATGATAAGTGTCTTTTTCTGTGTGACTTATTTCACTTAGAATCGTCGTACCTAAATCCACTCATCATGCTGCTACTAGCCTTATGATGTTGATTTCATGGCTGAGTGATATTCCATTGTACATAAGGACCACAACTTCTTTATCCAGTTTTCTCTTTCCTGGGATATTTAGGGTGTAACGAAGTGGAGGTTCTTGTCAACAGAGCAGCCCTAAACTTTGGGGTGCCTGTGTCTTGCTGATTTGTAGTTTTCCCAATTTATACGCCCATGAGTGGAAGTGCCCTATGCTCTCTAAGCTGAGTTTTTTCGATGTTTCAGGACACACCGTACTCTTCTCCAGAGTGGCTGTTGGCAATTTACATCCCGCCCATCAGCGTAGCAAGGCTCCCGTTTCTCCATGGCCTGTCCTGCATTTCTGGTTTTGACACTTTATTCAGCATGGCCCTTTTGACCGATGGGAAGCGAGACTTCTTTGTAGCGCTGATTTGCCTTTCCAGGTTGCTTGGTTGGCCAAAAAGGGCGTATGCGTTTTTTCCTGAATATATTCAGGAAAAAACGCATACGCCCTTTTTGGCCATGGGCATCATTGTCGAGGTTTTGCCGCTTTTCCCGTGCTTTAAAGGCGATTCGAATCTACCTCCTGAAATATGTTTCCTGCAATTCTGCCTTGCTTTCAAATCCTCTTCGTTGTCTTCCATCAATATATTTGAGGACGAGAGTTATGATTTATAACTCTGCAGGTTTGTGAATTGCAGTGCCCCTGAGCTCCATTTTTCAACTCCCTTTCTTGGGAGCTGGCCGCAAAAGCGCAGGATTGCTTCAGGGCCTATTCTGTTTCCTGGCAGCAGGCTGAGCCTGTGGTTAATTCTTCTTCCTGATGGGAGAATAGAGTGACCTGTGCCTGTCCCAACACCTAGAGCTAGTGTCTCATTGGTTCCCCCTCTTCCCGTTCATCCTCAGGACAAATTGCAACCTGTATGGAACAGGAGGTTAAAGGTGCTGATTCTCCAAGGAGGGAGATTGCTAGTAAAGCGGCTGGAATGGCGAACCCGAGCACAAGGAGATGAGAAATGAGGTGCGTTTTAGAAACCTTTCCCGATCACACGGTGCACCATCTTCTGGGTTTCTCATGCATGTTTTCAAAGTGGGAAGATGCCCTTGAACCTGGAGATTTGGGACCCATGGGATGGGAACCACGCAGTATTACTTTAAAGGGTCTACGTTTGCTCACCCAACCTCACAAACCTCTCAGCCCCAAGAGTGTCCACCCTTATGTCTCAATCAGCTGTGGGTCTAGATATGGTCAATCCAGGTGGCATCACAGCCCCTGAACGAATTTAGTAAGAATTTCTCTCTCTTTCACTGTCTTTGTTTCACGGGTTTTTAAAAGTGATTGATTTTTATAAAGGGGTTTAGCTGCTTTTCACTGCTGTGTTTATGCCACTTTACAGCCACTTGACTCACTTTCAGAGAGATATCAATACATAGGTTTGAAGATTCTTACTAGTCAGATATATTCTTGGGCGGTGAATAGGGGGTGTTGAGTCCAGTTCACTGAGCAAGGAGTAGGTCGTGTCTATTACATATTGGGTTTATGGAACGGTCTCTGAGCTAATTTGAAACCCTTCTTTTATGCATCACCCCACCTCACCTTTCCCGTTAAGCAGCCATAGTGTTTTTTCTAAACGTGTGCCTCTGTTCTGTTTTGTAATTCAGTTCAAGGTCTCGGTTTTTACATTCCCTCTATAAGTGATATCTTATGATAAGTGTCTTTTTCTGTGTGACTTATTTCACTTAGAATCGTCGTACCTAAATCCACTCATCATGCTGCTACTAGCCTTATGACGTTGATTTCATGGCTGAGTGATATCCCATTGTACATAAGGACCACAACTTCTTTATCCATTTTTCTCTTTCCTGGGATATTTAGGGTGTAACGAAGTGGAGGTTCTTGTCAACAGAGCAGCCCTAAACTTTGGTGTGCCTGTGTCTTGCTGATTTTTAGTTTTCCCAATTTATACGCCCATGAGTGGAAGTACCGTATGCTCTCTAAGCTGAGTTTTTTCGATGTTTCAGGACACACCGTACACTTCTCCAGAGTGGCTGTTGGCAATTTACATCCCGCCCATCAGCGTAGCAAGGCTCCCGTTTCTCCATGGCCTGTCCTGCATTTCTGGTTTTGACACTTTATTCAGCATGGCCCTTTTGACCGATGGGAAGCGAGACTTCTTTGTAGCGCTGATTTGCCTTTCCAGGTTGCTTGGTTGGCCAAAAAGGGCGTATGCGTTTTTTCCTGAATATATTCAGGAAAAAACGCATACGCCCTTTTTGGCCAAGGGCATCATTGTCGAGGTTTTGCCGCTTTTCCCGTGCTTTAAAGGCGATTTGAATCTACCTCCTGAAATCTGTTTCCTGCAATTCTGCCGTGCTTTCAAATCCTCTTCGTTGCCTTCCCTCAATATATTTGAGGACGAGAGTTATCATTTATAACTCTGCAGGTTTGTGAATTGCAGTGCCCCTGAGCTCCATTTTTCAACTCGCTTTCTTGGGAGCTGGCCGCAAAAGCGCAGGATTGCTTCAGGCCCTATTTTGGTCCCGGGCGGCAGGCTGAGCCTGTGGTTAATTCTTCTTCCTGATGGGAAAATAGAGTGACCTGTGCCTGTCCCAACACCTAGAGCTAGTGTCTCATTGGTTCCCCCTCTTCCCGTTCATCCTCAGGACAAATTGCAACCTGTACGGAACAGGAGGTTAAAGGTGCTGATTCTCCAAGGAGGGAGATTGCTAGTAAAGCGGCTGGAATGGGGAACCCGAGCACAAGGAAATGAGAAATGAGGTGCGTTTTAGAAACCTTTCCCGATCACACGGTGTACCACCTTCTGGGTTTCTCATGCATGTTTTGGATGTAGGAAGATGCCCTTGAATCTGGAGATTTGGGACCCATCGGATGGGTACCACGCAGTATTACTCTAAAGGGTCTGCGTTTGCTCACCCAACCTCACCAAACCTCTCAGCCCCAAGAGTGTCCACCCTTATGTCTCAATCAGCTGTGGGTCTAGATATGGTCAATCCAGGTGGCATCACAGCCCCTGAACGAATTTAGTAAGAATTTCTCTCTCTTTCACTGTCTTTGTTTCACGGGTTTTTAAAAGTGATTGATTTTTATAAAGGAGTTTAGCTGCTTTTCACTGCTGTGTTTATGCCGCTTTACAGCCACTTGACTCACTTTCAGAGAGATATCAATACATAGGTTTGAAGATTCTTACTAGTCAGATATATTCTTGGGCGGTGAATAGGGGGTGTTGAGTCCAGTTCACTGAGCAAGGAGTAGGTCGTGTCTGTTACATATTGGGTTTATGGAATGGTATCTGAGCTAATTTGAAACCCTTCTTTTATGCATCACCCCACCTCACCTTTCCCGTTAAGCAGCCATAGTGTGTTTTCTAAACGTATGACTCTGTTCTGTTTTGTAATTCAGTACAAGGGTCGCGGTTTTTACATTCCCTCTATAGGTGATATCTTATGATAAGTGTCTTTTTCTGTGTGACTTATTTCACTTAGAATCGTCGTACCTAAATCCACTCATCATGCTGCTACTAGCCTTATGATGTTGATTTCATGGCTGAGTGATATTCCATTGTACATAAGGACCACAACTTCTTTATCCAGTTTTCTCTTTCCTGGGATATTTAGGGTGTAACGAAGTGGAGGTTCTTGTCAACAGAGCAGCCCTAAACTTTGGTGTGCCTGTGTCTTGCTGATTTTTAGTTTTCCCAATTTATACGCCCATGAGTGGAAGTGCCCTATGCTCTCTAAGCTGAGTTTTTTCGATGTTTCAGGACACACCGTACTCTTCTCCAGAGTGGCTGTTGGCAATTTACATCCCGCCCATCAGCGTAGCAAGGCTCCCGTTTCTCCATGGCCTGTCCTGCATTTCTGGTTTTGACACTTTATTCAGCATGGCCCTTTTGACCGATGGGAAGCGAGACTTCTTTGTAGCGCTGATTTGCCTTTCCAGGTTGCTTGGTTGGCCAAAAAGGGCGTATGCGTTTTTTCCTGAATATATTCAGGAAAAAACGCATACGCCCTTTTTGGCCAAGGGCATCATTGTCGAGGTTTTGCCGCTTTTCCCGTGCTTTAAAGGCGATTCGAATCTACCTCCTGAAATCTGTTTCCTGCAATTCTGCCTTGCTTTCAAATCCTCTTCGTTGTCTTCCATCAATATATTTGAGGACGAGAGTTATGATTTATAACTCTGCAGGTTTGTGAATTGCAGTGCCCCTGAGCTCCATTTTTCAACTCCCTTTCTTGGGAGCTGGCCGCAAAAGCGCAGGATTGCTTCAGGCACTATTCTGTTTCCTGGCGGCAGGCTGAGCCTGTGGTTAATTCTTCTTCCTGATGGGAAATTAGAGTGACCTGTGCCTGTCCCAACACCTAGAGCTAGTGTCTCATTGGTTCCCCCTCTTCCCGTTCATCCTCAGGACAAATTGCAACCTGTATGGAACAGGAGGTTAAAGGTGCTGATTCTCCAAGGAGGGAGATTGCTAGTAAAGCGGCTGGAATGGCGAACCCGAGCACAAGGAGATGAGAAATGAGGTGCGTTTTAGAAACCTTTCCCGATCACACGGTGCACCATCTTCTGGGTTTCTCATGCCTGTTTTCAAAGTGGGAAGATGCCCTTGAACCTGGAGATTTGGGACCCATGGGATGGGAACCATGCAGTATTACTTTAAAGGGTCTACGTTTGCTCACCCAACCTCACAAACCTCTCAGCCCCAAGAGTGTCCACCCTTATGTCTCAATCAGCTGTGGGTCTAGATATGGTCAATCCAGGTGGCATCACAGCCCCTGACCGAATTTAGTAAGAATTTCTCTCTCTTTCACTGTCTTTGTTTCACGGGTTTTTAAAAGTGATTGATTTTTATAAAGGGGTTTAGCTGCTTTTCACTGCTGTGTTTATGCCACTTTACAGCCACTTGACTCACTTTCAGAGAGATATCAATACATAGGTTTGAAGATTCTTACTAGTCAGATATATTCTTGGGCGGTGAATAGGGGGTGTTGAGTCCAGTTCACTGAGCAAGGAGTAGGTCGTGTCTATTACATATTGGGTTTATGGAACGGTCTCTGAGCTAATTTGAAACCCTTCTTTTATGCATCACCCCACCTCACCTTTCCCGTTAAGCAGCCATAGTGTTTTTTCTAAACGTGTGCCTCTGTTCTGTTTTGTAATTCAGTTCAAGGTCGCGGTTTTTACATTCCCTCTATAAGTGATATCTTATGATAAGTGTCTTTTTCTGTGTGACTTATTTCACTTAGAATCGTCGTACCTATATCCACTCATCATGCTGCTACTAGCCTTATGACGTTGATTTCATGGCTGAGTGATATTCCATTGTACATAAGGACCACAACTTCTTTATCCATTTTTCTCTTTCCTGGGATATTTAGGGTGTAACGAAGTGGAGGTTCTTGTCAACAGAGCAGCCCTAAACTTTGGTGTGCCTGTGTCTTGCTGATTTTTAGTTTTCCCAATTTATACGCCCATGAGTGGAAGTACCCTATGCTCTCTAAGCTGAGTTTTTTCGATGTTTCAGGACACACCGTACACTTCTCCAGAGTGGCTGTTGGCAATTTACATCCCGCCCATCAGCGTAGCAAGGCTCCCGTTTCTCCATGGCCTGTCCTGCATTTCTGGTTTTGACACTTTATTCAGCATGGCCCTTTTGACCGATGGGAAGCGAGACTTCTTTGTAGCGCTGATTTGCCTTTCCAGGTTGCTTGGTTGGCCAAAAAGGGCGTATGCGTTTTTTCCTGAATATATTCAGGAAAAAACGCATACGCCCTTTTTGGCCAAGGGCATCATTGTCGAGGTTTTGCCGCTTTTCCCGTGCTTTAAAGGCGATTTGAATCTACCTCCTGAAATCTGTTTCCTGCAATTCTGCCGTGCTTTCAAATCCTCTTCGTTGCCTTCCCTCAATATATTTGAGGACGAGAGTTATCATTTATAACTCTGCAGGTTTGTGAATTGCAGTGCCCCTGAGCTCCATTTTTCAACTCGCTTTCTTGGGAGCTGGCCGCAAAAGCGCAGGATTGCTTCAGGCCCTATTTTGGTCCCGGGCTGCAGGCTGAGCCTGTGGTTAATTCTTCTTCCTGATGGGAAAATAGAGTGACCTGTGCCTGTCCCAACACCTAGAGCTAGTGTCTCATTGGTTCCCCCTCTTCCCGTTCATCCTCAGGACAAATTGCAACCTGTACGGAACAGGAGGTTAAAGGTGCTGATTCTCCAAGGAGGGAGATTGCTAGTAAAGCGGCTGGAATGGCGAACCCGAGCACAAGGAGATGAGAAATGAGGTGCGTTTTAGAAACCTTTCCCGATCACACGGTGTACCATCTTCTGGGTTTCTCATGCATGTTTTCGAAGTAGGAAGATGCCCTTGAACCTGGAGATTTGGGACCCATGGGATGGGAACCACGCAGTATTACTTTAAAGGGTCTGCGTTTGCTCACCCAACCTCACCAAACCTCTCAGCCCCAAGAGTGTCCACCCTTATGTCTCAATCAGCTGTGGGTCTAGATATGGTCAATCCAGGTGGCATCACAGCCCCTGAACGAATTTAGTAAGAATTTCTCTCTCTTTCACTGTCTTTGTTTCACGGGTTTTTAAAAGTGATTGATTTTTATAAAGGGGTTTAGCTGCTTTTCACTGCTGTGTTTATGCCGCTTTACACCCACTTGACTCACTTACAGGGAGATATCAATACATAGGTTTTAACCTTCTTACTAGTCAGATATATTCTTGGGCGGTGAATAGGGGGTGTTGAGTCCAGTTCACTGAGCAAGGAGTAGGTCGTGTCTATTACATATTGGGTTTATGGAACGGTCTCTGAGCTCATTTGAAACCCTTGTTTTATGCATCACCCCACCTCACCTTTCCCGTTAAGCAGCCATAGTGTGTTTTCTAAACGTGTGACTCTGTTCTGTTTTGTAATTCAGTTCAAGGGTCGCGGTTTTTACATTCCCTCTATAAGTGATATCTTATGATAAGTGTCTTTTTCTGTGTGACTTATTTCACTTAGAATCGTCGTACCTAAATCCACTCATCATGCTGCTACTAGCCTTATGACGTTGATTTCATGGCTGAGTGATATTCCATTGTACATAAGGACCACAACTTCTTTATCCAGTTTTCTCTTTCCTGGGATATTTAGGGTGTAACGAAGTGGAGGTTCTTGTCAACAGAGCAGCTCTAAACTTTGGGGTGCCTGTGTCTTGCTGATTTTTAGTTTTCCCAATTTATACGCCCATGAGTGGAAGTGCCCTATGCTCTCTAAGCTGAGTTTTTTCGATGTATCAGGACACACCGTACACTTCTCCAGAGTGGCTGTTGGCAATTTACATCCCGCCCATCAGCGTAGCAAGGCTCCCGTTTCTCCATGGCCTGTCCTGCATTTCTGGTTTTGACACTTTATTCAGCATGGCCCTTTTGACCGATGGGAAGTGACACTTCTTTGTAGCGCTGATTTGCCTTTCCAGGTTGCTTGGTGTGCCAAAAAGGGCGTATGCGTTTTTTCCTGAATATATTCAGGAAAAAACGCATACGCCCTTTTTGGCCAAGGGCATCATTGTCGAGGTTTTGCCGCTTTTCCCGTGCTTTAAAGGCGATTCGAATCTACCTCCTGAAATCTGTTTCCTGCAATTCTGCCTTGCTTTCAAATCCTCTTCGTTGCCTTCCCTCAATATATTTGAGGACGAGAGTTATCATTTATAACTCTGCAGGTTTGTGAATTGCAGTGCCCCTGAGCTCCATTTTTCAACTCGCTTTCTTGGGAGCTGGCCGCAAAAGCGCAGGATTGCTTTAGGCCCTATTTTGGTCCCGGGCGGCAGGCTGAGCCTGTGGTTAATTCTTCTTCCTGATGGGAAAATAGAGTGACCTGTGCCTGTCCCAACACCTAGAGCTAGTGTCTCATTGGTTCCCCCTCTTCCCGTTCATCCTCAGGACAAATTGCAACCTGTACGGAACAGGAGGTTAAAGGTGCTGATTCTCCAAGGAGGGAGATTGCTAGAAAAGCGGCTGGAATGGCGAACCCGAGCACAAGGAGATGAGAAATGAGGTGCGTTTTAGAAACCTTTCCCGATCACACGGTATACCATCTTCTGGGTTTCTCATGCATGTTTTCGAAGTAGGAAGATGCCCTTGAACCTGGAGATTTGGGACCCATGGGATGGGAACCATGCAGTATTACTTTAAAGGGTCTGCGTTTGCTCACCCAACCTCACCAAGCCTCTCAGCCCCAAGAGTGTCCACCCTTATGTCTCAATCAGCTGTGGGTCTAGATATGGTCAATCCAGGTGGCATCACAGCCCATGAACGAATTTAGTAAGAATTTCTCTCTCTTTCACTGTCTTTGTTTCACGGGTTTTTAAAAGTGATTGATTTTTATAAAGGGGTTTAGCTGCTTTTCACTGCTGTGTTTATGCCGCTTTACAGCCACTTGACTCACTTTCAGGGAGATATCAATACATAGGTTTTAACCTTCTTACTAGTCAGATATATTCTTGGGCGGTGAATAGGGGGTGTTGAGTCCAGTTCACTGAGCAAGGAGTAGGTCGTGTCTATTACATATTGGGTTTATGGAACGGTCTCTGCGCTAATTTGAAACCCTTCTTTTATGCATCACCCCACCTCACCTTTCCCGTTAAGCAGCCATAGTGTGTTTTCTAAACGTGTGATTCTGTTCTGTTTTGTAATTCAGTTCAAGGGTCGCGGTTTTTACATTCCCTCTATAAGTGATATCTTATGATAAGTGTCTTTTTCTGTGTGACTTATTTCACTTAGAATCGTCGTACCTAAATCCACTCATCATGCTGCTACTGGCCTTATGACGTTGATTTCATGGCTGAGTGATATTCCTTTGTACATAAGGACCACAACTTCTTTATCCATTTTTCTCTTTCCTGGGATATTTAGGGTGTAACGAAGTGGAGGTTCTTGTCAACAGAGCAGCCCTAAACTTTGGGGTGCCTGTGTCTTGCTGATTTTTAGTTTTCCCAATTTATACGCCCATGAGTGGAAGTGTCCTATGCTCTCTAAGCTGAGTTTTTTCGATGTTTCAGGACACACCGTACACTTCTCCAGAGTGGCTGTTGGCAATTTACATCCCGCCCATCAGCGTAGCAAGGCTCCCGTTTCTCCATGGCCTGTCCTGCATTTCTGGTTTTGACACTTTATTCAGCATGGCCCTTTTGACCGATGGGAAGCGAGACTTCTTTATAGCACTGATTTGCCTTTCCAGGTTGCTTGGTTGGCCAAAAAGGGCGTATGCGTTTTTTCCTGAATATATTCAGGAAAAAACGCATACGCCCTTTTTGGCCAAGGGCATCATTGTCGAGGTTTTGCCGCTTTTCCCGTGCTTTAAAGGCGATTTGAATCTACCTCCTGAAATCTGTTTCCTGCAATTCTGCCGTGCTTTCAAATCCTCTTCGTTGCCTTCCCTCAATATATTTGAGGACGAGAGTTATCATTTATAACTCTGCAGGTTTGTGAATTGCAGTGCCCCTGAGCTCCATTATTCAACTCGCTTTCTTGGGAGCTGGCCGCAAAAGCGCAGGATTGCTTTAGGCCCTATTTTGGTCCCGGGCGGCAGGCTGAGCCTGTGGTTAATTCTTCTTCCTGATGGGAAAATAGAGTGACCTGTGCCTGTCCCAACACCTAGAGCTAGTGTCTCATTGGTTCCCCCTCTTCCCGTTCATCCTCAGGACAAATTGCAACCTGTACGGAACAGGAGGTTAAAGGTGCTGATTCTCCAAGGAGGGAGATTGCTAGTAAAGCGGCTGGAATGGGGAACCCGAGCACAAGGAAATGAGAAATGAGGTGCGTTTTAGAAACCTTTCCCGATCACACGGTGTACCACCTTCTGGGTTTCTCATGCATGTTTTGGATGTAGGAAGATGCCCTTGAATCTGGAGATTTGGGACCCATGGGATGGGTACCACGCAGTATTACTCTAAAGGGTCTGCGTTTGCTCACCCAACCTCACCAAACCTCTCAGCCCCAAGAGTGTCCACCCTTATGTCTCAATCAGCTGTGGGTCTAGATATGGTCAATCCAGGTGGCATCACAGCCCCTGAACGAATTTAGTAAGAATTTCTCTCTCTTTCACTGTCTTTGTTTCACGGGTTTTTAAAAGTGATTGATTTTTATAAAGGAGTTTAGCTGCTTTTCACTGCTGTGTTTATGCCGCTTTACAGCCACTTGACTCACTTTCAGAGAGATATCAATACATAGGTTTGAAGATTCTTACTAGTCAGATATATTCTTGGGCGGTGAATAGGGGGTGTTGAGTCCAGTTCACTGAGCAAGGAGTAGGTCGTGTCTGTTACATATTGGGTTTATGGAATGGTATCTGAGCTAATTTGAAACCCTTCTTTTATGCATCACCCCACCTCACCTTTCCCGTTAAGCAGCCATAGTGTGTTTTCTAAACGTATGACTCTGTTCTGTTTTGTAATTCAGTACAAGGGTCGCGGTTTTTACATTCTCTCTATAAGTGATATCTTATGATAAGTGTCTTTTTCTGTGTGACTTATTTCACTTAGAATCGTCGTACCTAAATCCACTCATCATGCTGCTACTAGCCTTATGATGTTGATTTCATGGCTGAGTGATATTCCATTGTACATAAGGACCACAACTTCTTTATCCAGTTTTCTCTTTCCTGGGATATTTAGGGTGTAACGAAGTGGAGGTTCTTGTCAACAGAGCAGCCCTAAACTTTGGGGTGCCTGTGTCTTGCTGATTTGTAGTTTTCCCAATTTATACGCCCATGAGTGGAAGTGCCCTATGCTCTCTAAGCTGAGTTTTTTCGATGTTTCAGGACACACCGTACTCTTCTCCAGAGTGGCTGTTGGCAATTTACATCCCGCCCATCAGCGTAGCAAGGCTCCCGTTTCTCCATGGCCTGTCCTGCATTTCTGGTTTTGACACTTTATTCAGCATGGCCCTTTTGACCGATGGGAAGCGAGACTTCTTTGTAGCGCTGATTTGCCTTTCCAGGTTGCTTGGTTGGCCAAAAAGGGCGTATGCGTTTTTTCCTGAATATATTCAGGAAAAAACGCATACGCCCTTTTTGGCCATGGGCATCATTGTCGAGGTTTTGCCGCTTTTCCCGTGCTTTAAAGGCGATTCGAATCTACCTCCTGAAATATGTTTCCTGCAATTCTGCCTTGCTTTCAAATCCTCTTCGTTGTCTTCCATCAATATATTTGAGGACGAGAGTTATGATTTATAACTCTGCAGGTTTGTGAATTGCAGTGCCCCTGAGCTCCATTTTTCAACTCCCTTTCTTGGGAGCTGGCCGCAAAAGCGCAGGATTGCTTCAGGGCCTATTCTGTTTCCTGGCAGCAGGCTGAGCCTGTGGTTAATTCTTCTTCCTGATGGGAGAATAGAGTGACCTGTGCCTGTCCCAACACCTAGAGCTAGTGTCTCATTGGTTCCCCCTCTTCCCGTTCATCCTCAGGACAAATTGCAACCTGTATGGAACAGGAGGTTAAAGGTGCTGATTCTCCAAGGAGGGAGATTGCTAGTAAAGCGGCTGGAATGGCGAACCCGAGCACAAGGAGATGAGAAATGAGGTGCGTTTTAGAAACCTTTCCCGATCACACGGTGCACCATCTTCTGGGTTTCTCATGCATGTTTTCAAAGTGGGAAGATGCCCTTGAACCTGGAGATTTGGGACCCATGGGATGGGAACCACGCAGTATTACTTTAAAGGGTCTACGTTTGCTCACCCAACCTCACAAACCTCTCAGCCCCAAGAGTGTCCACCCTTATGTCTCAATCAGCTGTGGGTCTAGATATGGTCAATCCAGGTGGCATCACAGCCCCTGAACGAATTTAGTAAGAATTTCTCTCTCTTTCACTGTCTTTGTTTCACGGGTTTTTAAAAGTGATTGATTTTTATAAAGGGGTTTAGCTGCTTTTCACTGCTGTGTTTATGCCACTTTACAGCCACTTGACTCACTTTCAGAGAGATATCAATACATAGGTTTGAAGATTCTTACTAGTCAGATATATTCTTGGGCGGTGAATAGGGGGTGTTGAGTCCAGTTCACTGAGCAAGGAGTAGGTCGTGTCTATTACATATTGGGTTTATGGAACGGTCTCTGAGCTAATTTGAAACCCTTCTTTTATGCATCACCCCACCTCACCTTTCCCGTTAAGCAGCCATAGTGTTTTTTCTAAACGTGTGCCTCTGTTCTGTTTTGTAATTCAGTTCAAGGTCTCGGTTTTTACATTCCCTCTATAAGTGATATCTTATGATAAGTGTCTTTTTCTGTGTGACTTATTTCACTTAGAATCGTCGTACCTAAATCCACTCATCATGCTGCTACTAGCCTTATGACGTTGATTTCATGGCTGAGTGATATCCCATTGTACATAAGGACCACAACTTCTTTATCCATTTTTCTCTTTCCTGGGATATTTAGGGTGTAACGAAGTGGAGGTTCTTGTCAACAGAGCAGCCCTAAACTTTGGTGTGCCTGTGTCTTGCTGATTTTTAGTTTTCCCAATTTATACGCCCATGAGTGGAAGTACCGTATGCTCTCTAAGCTGAGTTTTTTCGATGTTTCAGGACACACCGTACACTTCTCCAGAGTGGCTGTTGGCAATTTACATCCCGCCCATCAGCGTAGCAAGGCTCCCGTTTCTCCATGGCCTGTCCTGCATTTCTGGTTTTGACACTTTATTCAGCATGGCCCTTTTGACCGATGGGAAGCGAGACTTCTTTGTAGCGCTGATTTGCCTTTCCAGGTTGCTTGGTTGGCCAAAAAGGGCGTATGCGTTTTTTCCTGAATATATTCAGGAAAAAACGCATACGCCCTTTTTGGCCAAGGGCATCATTGTCGAGGTTTTGCCGCTTTTCCCGTGCTTTAAAGGCGATTTGAATCTACCTCCTGAAATCTGTTTCCTGCAATTCTGCCGTGCTTTCAAATCCTCTTCGTTGCCTTCCCTCAATATATTTGAGGACGAGAGTTATCATTTATAACTCTGCAGGTTTGTGAATTGCAGTGCCCCTGAGCTCCATTTTTCAACTCGCTTTCTTGGGAGCTGGCCGCAAAAGCGCAGGATTGCTTCAGGCCCTATTTTGGTCCCGGGCGGCAGGCTGAGCCTGTGGTTAATTCTTCTTCCTGATGGGAAAATAGAGTGACCTGTGCCTGTCCCAACACCTAGAGCTAGTGTCTCATTGGTTCCCCCTCTTCCCGTTCATCCTCAGGACAAATTGCAACCTGTACGGAACAGGAGGTTAAAGGTGCTGATTCTCCAAGGAGGGAGATTGCTAGTAAAGCGGCTGGAATGGGGAACCCGAGCACAAGGAAATGAGAAATGAGGTGCGTTTTAGAAACCTTTCCCGATCACACGGTGTACCACCTTCTGGGTTTCTCATGCATGTTTTGGATGTAGGAAGATGCCCTTGAATCTGGAGATTTGGGACCCATCGGATGGGTACCACGCAGTATTACTCTAAAGGGTCTGCGTTTGCTCACCCAACCTCACCAAACCTCTCAGCCCCAAGAGTGTCCACCCTTATGTCTCAATCAGCTGTGGGTCTAGATATGGTCAATCCAGGTGGCATCACAGCCCCTGAACGAATTTAGTAAGAATTTCTCTCTCTTTCACTGTCTTTGTTTCACGGGTTTTTAAAAGTGATTGATTTTTATAAAGGAGTTTAGCTGCTTTTCACTGCTGTGTTTATGCCGCTTTACAGCCACTTGACTCACTTTCAGAGAGATATCAATACATAGGTTTGAAGATTCTTACTAGTCAGATATATTCTTGGGCGGTGAATAGGGGGTGTTGAGTCCAGTTCACTGAGCAAGGAGTAGGTCGTGTCTGTTACATATTGGGTTTATGGAATGGTATCTGAGCTAATTTGAAACCCTTCTTTTATGCATCACCCCACCTCACCTTTCCCGTTAAGCAGCCATAGTGTGTTTTCTAAACGTATGACTCTGTTCTGTTTTGTAATTCAGTACAAGGGTCGCGGTTTTTACATTCCCTCTATAGGTGATATCTTATGATAAGTGTCTTTTTCTGTGTGACTTATTTCACTTAGAATCGTCGTACCTAAATCCACTCATCATGCTGCTACTAGCCTTATGATGTTGATTTCATGGCTGAGTGATATTCCATTGTACATAAGGACCACAACTTCTTTATCCAGTTTTCTCTTTCCTGGGATATTTAGGGTGTAACGAAGTGGAGGTTCTTGTCAACAGAGCAGCCCTAAACTTTGGTGTGCCTGTGTCTTGCTGATTTTTAGTTTTCCCAATTTATACGCCCATGAGTGGAAGTGCCCTATGCTCTCTAAGCTGAGTTTTTTCGATGTTTCAGGACACACCGTACTCTTCTCCAGAGTGGCTGTTGGCAATTTACATCCCGCCCATCAGCGTAGCAAGGCTCCCGTTTCTCCATGGCCTGTCCTGCATTTCTGGTTTTGACACTTTATTCAGCATGGCCCTTTTGACCGATGGGAAGCGAGACTTCTTTGTAGCGCTGATTTGCCTTTCCAGGTTGCTTGGTTGGCCAAAAAGGGCGTATGCGTTTTTTCCTGAATATATTCAGGAAAAAACGCATACGCCCTTTTTGGCCAAGGGCATCATTGTCGAGGTTTTGCCGCTTTTCCCGTGCTTTAAAGGCGATTCGAATCTACCTCCTGAAATCTGTTTCCTGCAATTCTGCCTTGCTTTCAAATCCTCTTCGTTGTCTTCCATCAATATATTTGAGGACGAGAGTTATGATTTATAACTCTGCAGGTTTGTGAATTGCAGTGCCCCTGAGCTCCATTTTTCAACTCCCTTTCTTGGGAGCTGGCCGCAAAAGCGCAGGATTGCTTCAGGCACTATTCTGTTTCCTGGCGGCAGGCTGAGCCTGTGGTTAATTCTTCTTCCTGATGGGAAATTAGAGTGACCTGTGCCTGTCCCAACACCTAGAGCTAGTGTCTCATTGGTTCCCCCTCTTCCCGTTCATCCTCAGGACAAATTGCAACCTGTATGGAACAGGAGGTTAAAGGTGCTGATTCTCCAAGGAGGGAGATTGCTAGTAAAGCGGCTGGAATGGCGAACCCGAGCACAAGGAGATGAGAAATGAGGTGCGTTTTAGAAACCTTTCCCGATCACACGGTGCACCATCTTCTGGGTTTCTCATGCCTGTTTTCAAAGTGGGAAGATGCCCTTGAACCTGGAGATTTGGGACCCATGGGATGGGAACCATGCAGTATTACTTTAAAGGGTCTACGTTTGCTCACCCAACCTCACAAACCTCTCAGCCCCAAGAGTGTCCACCCTTATGTCTCAATCAGCTGTGGGTCTAGATATGGTCAATCCAGGTGGCATCACAGCCCCTGACCGAATTTAGTAAGAATTTCTCTCTCTTTCACTGTCTTTGTTTCACGGGTTTTTAAAAGTGATTGATTTTTATAAAGGGGTTTAGCTGCTTTTCACTGCTGTGTTTATGCCACTTTACAGCCACTTGACTCACTTTCAGAGAGATATCAATACATAGGTTTGAAGATTCTTACTAGTCAGATATATTCTTGGGCGGTGAATAGGGGGTGTTGAGTCCAGTTCACTGAGCAAGGAGTAGGTCGTGTCTATTACATATTGGGTTTATGGAACGGTCTCTGAGCTAATTTGAAACCCTTCTTTTATGCATCACCCCACCTCACCTTTCCCGTTAAGCAGCCATAGTGTTTTTTCTAAACGTGTGCCTCTGTTCTGTTTTGTAATTCAGTTCAAGGTCGCGGTTTTTACATTCCCTCTATAAGTGATATCTTATGATAAGTGTCTTTTTCTGTGTGACTTATTTCACTTAGAATCGTCGTACCTATATCCACTCATCATGCTGCTACTAGCCTTATGACGTTGATTTCATGGCTGAGTGATATTCCATTGTACATAAGGACCACAACTTCTTTATCCATTTTTCTCTTTCCTGGGATATTTAGGGTGTAACGAAGTGGAGGTTCTTGTCAACAGAGCAGCCCTAAACTTTGGTGTGCCTGTGTCTTGCTGATTTTTAGTTTTCCCAATTTATACGCCCATGAGTGGAAGTACCCTATGCTCTCTAAGCTGAGTTTTTTCGATGTTTCAGGACACACCGTACACTTCTCCAGAGTGGCTGTTGGCAATTTACATCCCGCCCATCAGCGTAGCAAGGCTCCCGTTTCTCCATGGCCTGTCCTGCATTTCTGGTTTTGACACTTTATTCAGCATGGCCCTTTTGACCGATGGGAAGCGAGACTTCTTTGTAGCGCTGATTTGCCTTTCCAGGTTGCTTGGTTGGCCAAAAAGGGCGTATGCGTTTTTTCCTGAATATATTCAGGAAAAAACGCATACGCCCTTTTTGGCCAAGGGCATCATTGTCGAGGTTTTGCCGCTTTTCCCGTGCTTTAAAGGCGATTTGAATCTACCTCCTGAAATCTGTTTCCTGCAATTCTGCCGTGCTTTCAAATCCTCTTCGTTGCCTTCCCTCAATATATTTGAGGACGAGAGTTATCATTTATAACTCTGCAGGTTTGTGAATTGCAGTGCCCCTGAGCTCCATTTTTCAACTCGCTTTCTTGGGAGCTGGCCGCAAAAGCGCAGGATTGCTTCAGGCCCTATTTTGGTCCCGGGCTGCAGGCTGAGCCTGTGGTTAATTCTTCTTCCTGATGGGAAAATAGAGTGACCTGTGCCTGTCCCAACACCTAGAGCTAGTGTCTCATTGGTTCCCCCTCTTCCCGTTCATCCTCAGGACAAATTGCAACCTGTACGGAACAGGAGGTTAAAGGTGCTGATTCTCCAAGGAGGGAGATTGCTAGTAAAGCGGCTGGAATGGCGAACCCGAGCACAAGGAGATGAGAAATGAGGTGCGTTTTAGAAACCTTTCCCGATCACACGGTGTACCATCTTCTGGGTTTCTCATGCATGTTTTCGAAGTAGGAAGATGCCCTTGAACCTGGAGATTTGGGACCCATGGGATGGGAACCACGCAGTATTACTTTAAAGGGTCTGCGTTTGCTCACCCAACCTCACCAAACCTCTCAGCCCCAAGAGTGTCCACCCTTATGTCTCAATCAGCTGTGGGTCTAGATATGGTCAATCCAGGTGGCATCACAGCCCCTGAACGAATTTAGTAAGAATTTCTCTCTCTTTCACTGTCTTTGTTTCACGGGTTTTTAAAAGTGATTGATTTTTATAAAGGGGTTTAGCTGCTTTTCACTGCTGTGTTTATGCCGCTTTACACCCACTTGACTCACTTACAGGGAGATATCAATACATAGGTTTTAACCTTCTTACTAGTCAGATATATTCTTGGGCGGTGAATAGGGGGTGTTGAGTCCAGTTCACTGAGCAAGGAGTAGGTCGTGTCTATTACATATTGGGTTTATGGAACGGTCTCTGAGCTCATTTGAAACCCTTGTTTTATGCATCACCCCACCTCACCTTTCCCGTTAAGCAGCCATAGTGTGTTTTCTAAACGTGTGACTCTGTTCTGTTTTGTAATTCAGTTCAAGGGTCGCGGTTTTTACATTCCCTCTATAAGTGATATCTTATGATAAGTGTCTTTTTCTGTGTGACTTATTTCACTTAGAATCGTCGTACCTAAATCCACTCATCATGCTGCTACTAGCCTTATGACGTTGATTTCATGGCTGAGTGATATTCCATTGTACATAAGGACCACAACTTCTTTATCCAGTTTTCTCTTTCCTGGGATATTTAGGGTGTAACGAAGTGGAGGTTCTTGTCAACAGAGCAGCCCTAAACTTTGGGGTGCCTGTGTCTTGCTGATTTTTAGTTTTCCCAATTTATACGCCCATGAGTGGAAGTGCCCTATGCTCTCTAAGCTGAGTTTTTTCGATGTATCAGGACACACCGTACACTTCTCCAGAGTGGCTGTTGGCAATTTACATCCCGCCCATCAGCGTAGCAAGGCTCCCGTTTCTCCATGGCCTGTCCTGCATTTCTGGTTTTGACACTTTATTCAGCATGGCCCTTTTGACCGATGGGAAGTGACACTTCTTTGTAGCGCTGATTTGCCTTTCCAGGTTGCTTGGTTGGCCAAAAAGGGCGTATGCGTTTTTTCCTGAATATATTCAGGAAAAAACGCATACGCCCTTTTTGGCCAAGGGCATCATTGTCGAGGTTTTGCCGCTTTTCCCGTGCTTTAAAGGCGATTTGAATCTACCTCCTGAAATCTGTTTCCTGCAATTCTGCCTTGCTTTCAAATCCTCTTCGTTGCCTTCCCTCAATATATTTGAGGACGAGAGTTATCATTTATAACTCTGCAGGTTTGTGAATTGCAGTGCCCCTGAGCTCCATTTTTCCACTCGCTTTCTTGGGAGCTGGCCGCAAAAGCGCAGGATTGCTTCAGGCCCTATTTTGGTCCCGGGCGGCAGGCTGAGCCTGTGGTTAATTCTTCTTCCTGATGGGAAAATAGAGTGACCTGTGCCTGTCCCAACACCTAGAGCTAGTGTCTCATTGGTTCCCCCTCTTCCCGTTCATCCTCAGGACAAATTGCAACCTGTACGGAACAGGAGGTTAAAGGTGCTGATTCTCCAAGGAGGGAGATTGCTAGAAAAGCGGCTGGAATGGCGAACCCGAGCACAAGGAGATGAGAAATGAGGTGCGTTTTAGAAACCTTTCCCGATCACACGGTGTACCATCTTCTGGGTTTCTCATGCATGTTTTCGAAGTAGGAAGATGCCCTTGAACCTGGAGATTTGGGACCCATGGGATGGGAACCACGCAGTATTACTTTAAAGGGTCTGCGTTTGCTCACCCAACCTCACCAAACCTCTCAGCCCCAAGAGTGTCCACCCTTATGTCTCAATCAGCTGTGGGTCTAGATATGGTCAATCCAGGTGGCATCACAGCCCATGAACGAATTTAGTAAGAATTTCTCTATCTTTCACTGTCTTTGTTTCACGGGTTTTTAAAAGTGATTGATTTTCATAAAGGGGTTTAGCTGCTTTTCACTGCTGTGTTTATGCCGCTTTACAGCCACTTGACTCACTTTCAGGGAGATATCAATACATAGGTTTTAACCTTCTTACTAGTCAGATATATTCTTGGGCGGTGAATCGGGGGTGTTGAGTCCAGTTCACTGAGCAAGGAGTAGGTCGTGTCTATTACATATTGGGTTTATGGAACGGTCTCTGAGCTAATTTGAAACCCTTGTTTTATGCATCACCCCACCTCACCTTTCCCGTTAAGCAGCCATAGTGTGTTTTCTAAACGTGTGACTCTGTTCTGTTTTGTAATTCAGTTCAAGGTCGCGGTTTTTACATTCCCTCTATAAGTGATATATTATGATAAGTGTCTTTTTCTGTGTGACTTATTTCACTTAGAATCGTCGTACCTAAATCCACTCATCATGCTGCTACTAGCCTTATGACGTTGATTTCATGGCTGAGTGATATTCCTTTGTACATAAGGACCACAACTTCTTTATCCATTTTTCTCTTTCCTGGGATATTTAGGGTGTAACGAAGTGGAGGTTCTTGTCAACAGAGCAGCCCTAAACTTTGGGGTGCCTGTGTCTTGCTGATTTTTAGTTTTCCCAATTTATACGCCCATGAGTGGAAGTGTCCTATGCTCTCTAAGCTGAGTTTTTTCGATGTATCAGGACACACCGTACACTTCTCCAGAGTGGCTGTTGGCAATTTACATCCCGCCCATCAGCGTAGCAAGGCTCCCGTTTCTCCATGGCCTGTCCTGCATTTCTGGTTTTGACACTTTATTCAGCATGGCCCTTTTGACCGATGGGAAGCGAGACTTCTTTGTAGCGCTGATTTGCCTTTCCAGGTTGCTTGGTTGGCCAAAAAGGGCGTATGCGTTTTTTCCTGAATATATTCAGGAAAAAACGCATACGCCCTTTTTGGCCAAGGGCATCATTGTCGAGGTTTTGCCGCTTTTCCCGTGCTTTAAAGGCGATTTGAATCTACCTCCTGAAATCTGTTTCCTGCAATTCTGCCGTGCTTTCAAATCCTCTTCGTTGCCTTCCCTCAATATATTTGAGGACGAGAGTTATCATTTATAACTCTGCAGGTTTGTGAATTGCAGTGCCCCTGAGCTCCATTTTTCAACTCGCTTTCTTGGGAGCTGGCCGCAAAAGCGCAGGATTGCTTTAGGCCCTATTTTGGTCCCGGGCGGCAGGCTGAGCCTGTGGTTAATTCTTCTTCCTGATGGGAAAATAGAGTGACCTGTGCCTGTCCCAACACCTAGAGCTAGTGTCTCATTGGTTCCCCCTCTTCCCGTTCATCCTCAGGACAAATTGCAACCTGTACGGAACAGGAGGTTAAAGGTGCTGATTCTCCAAGGAGGGAGATTGCTAGTAAAGCGGCTGGAATGGGGAACCCGAGCACAAGGAAATGAGAAATGAGGTGCGTTTTAGAAACCTTTCCCGATCACACGGTGTACCACCTTCTGGGTTTCTCATGCATGTTTTGGATGTAGGAAGATGCCCTTGAATCTGGAGATTTGGGACCCATGGGATGGGTACCACGCAGTATTACTCTAAAGGGTCTGCGTTTGCTCACCCAACCTCACCAAACCTCTCAGCCCCAAGAGTGTCCACCCTTATGTCTCAATCAGCTGTGGGTCTAGATATGGTCAATCCAGGTGGCATCACAGCCCCTGAACGAATTTAGTAGGAATTTCTCTCTCTTTCACTGTCTTTGTTTCACGGGTTTTTAAAAGTGATTGATTTTTATAAAGGAGTTTAGCTGCTTTTCACTGCTGTGTTTATGCCGCTTTACAGCCACTTGACTCACTTTCAGAGAGACATCAATACATAGGTTTGAAGATTCTTACTAGTCAGATATATTCTTGGGCGGTGAATAGGGGGTGTTGAGTCCAGTTCACTGAGCAAGGAGTAGGTCGTGTCTGTTACATATTGGGTTTATGGAATGGTATCTGAGCTAATTTGAAACCCTTCTTTTATGCATCACCCCACCTCACCTTTCCCGTTAAGCAGCCATAGTGTGTTTTCTAAACGTATGACTCTGTTCTGTTTTGTAATTCAGTACAAGGGTCGCGGTTTTTACATTCCCTCTATAAGTGATATCTTATGATAAGTGTCTTTTTCTGTGTGACTTATTTCACTTAGAATCGTCGTACCTAAATCCACTCATCATGCTGCTACTAGCCTTATGATGTTGATTTCATGGCTGAGTGATATTCCATTGTACATAAGGACCACAACTTCTTTATCCATTTTTCTCTTTCCTGGGATATTTAGGGTGTAACGAAGTGGAGGTTCTTGTCAACAGAGCAGCCCTAAACTTTGGGGTGCCTGTGTCTTGCTGATTTTTAGTTTTCCCAATTTATACGCCCATGAGTGGAAGTGCCCTATGCTCTCTAAGCTGAGTTTTTTCGATGTTTCAGGACACACCGTACTCTTCTCCAGAGTGGCTGTTGGCAATTTACATCCCGCCCATCAGCGTAGCAAGGCTCCCGTTTCTCCATGGCCTGTCCTGCATTTCTGGTTTTGACACTTTATTCAGCATGGCCCTTTTGACCGATGGGAAGCGAGACTTCTTTGTAGCGCTGATTTGCCTTTCCAGGTTGCTTGGTTGGCCAAAAAGGGCGTATGCGTTTTTTCCTGAATATATTCAGGAAAAAACGCATACGCCCTTTTTGGCCAAGGGCATCATTGTCGAGGTTTTGCCGCTTTTCCCGTGCTTTAAAGGCGATTCGAATCTACCTCCTGAAATCTGTTTCCTGCAATTCTGCCTTGCTTTCAAATCCTCTTCGTTGTCTTCCAGCAATATATTTGAGGACGAGAGTTATGATTTATAACTCTGCAGGTTTGTGAATTGCAGTGCCCCTGAGCTCCATTTTTCAACTCCCTTTCTTGGGAGCTGGCCGCAAAAGCGCAGGATTGCTTCAGGGCCTATTCTGTTTCCTGGCGGCAGGCTGAGCCTGTGCTTAAATCTTCTTCCTGATGGGAAAATAGAGTGACCTGTGCCTGTCCCAACACCTAGAGCTAGTGTCTCATTGGTTCCCCCTCTTCCCGTTCATCCTCAGGACAAATTGCAACCTGTATGGAACAGGAGGTTAAAGGTGCTGATTCTCCAAGGAGGGAGATTGCTAGTAAAGCGGCTGGAATGGCGAACCCGAGCACAAGGAGATGAGAAATGAGGTGCGTTTTAGAAACCTTTCCCGATCACACGGTGCACCATCTTCTGGGTTTCTCATGCCTGTTTTCAAAGTGGGAAGATGCCCTTGAACCTGGAGATTTGGGACCCATGGGATGGGAACCATGCAGTATTACTTTAAAGGGTCTACGTTTGCTCACCCAACCTCACAGACCTCTCAGCCCCAAGAGTGTCCACCCTTATGTCTCAATCAGCTGTGGGTCTATATATGGTCAATCCAGGTGGCATCACAGCCCCTGACCGAATTTAGTAAGAATTTCTCTCTCTTTCACTGTCTTTGTTTCACGGGTTTTTAAAAGTGATTGATTTTTATAAAGGGGTTTAGCTGCTTTTCACTGCTGTGTTTATGCCACTTTACAGCCACTTGACTCACTTTCAGAGAGATATCAATACATAGGTTTGAAGATTCTTACTAGTCAGATATATTCTTGGGCGGTGAATAGGGGGTGTTGAGTCCAGTTCACTGAGCAAGGAGTAGGTCGTGTCTATTACATATTGGGTTTATGGAACGGTCTCTGAGCTAATTTGAAACCCTTCTTTTATGCATCACCCCACCTCACCTTTCCCGTTAAGCAGCCATAGTGTGTTTTCTAAACGTGTGACTCTGTTCTGTTTTGTAATTCAGTTCAAGGGTCGCGGTTTTTACATTCCCTCTATAAGTGATATCTTATGATAAGTGTCTTTTTCTGTGTGACTTATTTCACTTAGAATCGTCGTACCTAAATCCACTCATCATGCTGCTACTAGCCTTATGACGTTGATTTCATGGCTGAGTGATATTCCATTGTACATAAGGACCACAACTTCTTTATCCAGTTTTCTCTTTCCTGGGATATTTAGGGTGTAACGAAGTGGAGGTTCTTGTCAACAGAGCAGCCCTAAACTTTGGGGTGCCTGTGTCTTGCTGATTTTTAGTTTTCCCAATTTATACGCCCATGAGTGGAAGTGCCCTATGCTCTCTAAGCTGAGTTTTTTCGATGTATCAGGACACACCGTACACTTCTCCAGAGTGGCTGTTGGCAATTTACATCCCGCCCATCAGCGTAGCAAGGCTCCCGTTTCTCCATGGCCTGTCCTGCATTTCTGGTTTTGACACTTTATTCAGCATGGCCCTTTTGACCGATGGGAAGTGACACTTCTTTGTAGCGCTGATTTGCCTTTCCAGGTTGCTTGGTTGGCCAAAAAGGGCGTATGCGTTTTTTCCTGAATATATTCAGGAAAAAACGCATACGCCCTTTTTGGCCAAGGGCATCATTGTCGAGGTTTTGCCGCTTTTCCCGTGCTTTAAAGGCGATTTGAATCTACCTCCTGAAATCTGTTTCCTGCAATTCTGCCGTGCTTTCAAATCCTCTTCGTTGCCTTCCCTCAATATATTTGAGGACGAGAGTTATCATTTATAACTCTGCAGGTTTGTGAATTGCAGTGCCCCTGAGCTCCATTTTTCAACTCGCTTTCTTGGGAGCTGGCCGCAAAAGCGCAGGATTGCTTCAGGCCCTATTTTGGTCCCGGGCGGCAGGCTGAGCCTGTGGTTAATTCTTCTTCCTGATGGGAAAATAGAGTGACCTGTGCCTGTCCCAACACCTAGAGCTAGTGTCTCATTGGTTCCCCCTCTTCCCGTTCATCCTCAGGACAAATTGCAACCTGTACGGAACAGGAGGTTAAAGGTGCTGATTCTCCAAGGAGGGAGATTGCTAGAAAAGCGGCTGGAATGGCGAACCCGAGCACAAGGAGATGAGAAATGAGGTGCGTTTTAGAAACCTTTCCCGATCACACGGTGTACCATCTTCTGGGTTTCTCATGCATGTTTTCGAAGTAGGAAGATGCCCTTGAAACTGGAGATTTGGGACCCATGGGATGGGAACCACGCAGTATTACTTTAAAGGGTCTGCGTTTGCTCACCCAACCTCACCAAGCCTCTCAGCCCCAAGAGTGTCCACCCTTATGTCTCAATCAGCTGTGGGTCTAGATATGGTCAATCCACGTGGCATCACAGCCCATGAACGAATTTAGTAAGAATTTCTCTCTCTTTCACTGTCTTTGTTTCACGGGTTTTTAAAAGTGATTGATTTTTATAAAGGAGTTTAGCTGCTTTTCACTGCTGTGTTTATGCCGCTTTACAGCCACTTGACTCACTTTCAGAGAGATATCAATACATAGGTTTGAAGATTCTTACTAGTCAGATATATTCTTGGGCGGTGAATAGGGGGTGTTGAGTCCAGTTCACTGAGCAAGGAGTAGGTCGTGTCTGTTACATATTGGGTTTATGGAATGGTATCTGAGCTAATTTGAAACCCTTCTTTTATGCATCACCCCACCTCACCTTTCCCGTTAAGCAGCCATAGTGTGTTTTCTAAACGTATGACTCTGTTCTGTTTTGTAATTCAGTACAAGGGTCGCGGTTTTTACATTCCCTCTATAAGTGATATCTTATGATAAGTGTCTTTTTCTGTGTGACTTATTTCACTTAGAATCGTCGTACCTAAATCCACTCATCATGCTGCTACTAGCCTTATGATGTTGATTTCATTGCTGAGTGATATTCCATTGTACATAAGGACCACAACTTCTTTATCCAGTTTTCTCTTTCCTGGGATATTTAGGGTGTAACGAAGTGGAGGTTCTTGTCAACAGAGCAGCCCTAAACTTTGGGGTGCCTGTGTCTTGCTGATTTTTAGTTTTCCCAATTTATACGCCCATGAGTGGAAGTGTCCTATGCTCTCTAAGCTGAGTTTTTTCGATGTTTCAGGACACACCGTACTCTTCTCCAGAGTGGCTGTTGGCAATTTACATCCCGCCCATCAGCGTAGCAAGGCTCCCGTTTCTCCATGGCCTGTCCTGCATTTCTGGTTTTGACACTTTATTCAGCATGGCCCTTTTGACCGATGGGAAGCGAGACTTCTTTGTAGCGCTGATTTGCCTTTCCAGGTTGCTTGGTTGGCCAAAAAGGGCGTATGCGTTTTTTCCTGAATATATTCAGGAAAAAACGCATACGCCCTTTTTGGCCAAGGGCATCATTGTCGAGGTTTTGCCGCTTTTCCCGTGCTTTAAAGGCGATTCGAATCTACCTCCTGAAATCTGTTTCCTGCAATTCTGCCTTGCTTTCAAATCCTCTTCGTTTTCTTCCATCAATATATTTGAGGACGAGAGTTATGATTTATAACTCTGCAGGTTTGTGAATTGCAGTGCCCCTGAGCTCCATTTTTCAACTCCCTTTCTTGGGAGCTGGCCGCAAAAGCGCAGGATTGCTTCAGGGCCTATTCTGTTTCCTGGCGGAAGGCTGAGCCTGTGGTTAATTCTTCTTCCTGATGGGAAAATAGAGTGACCTGTGCCTGTCCCAACACCTAGAGCTAGTGTCTCATTGGTTCCCCCTCTTCCCGTTCATCCTCAGGACAAATTGCAACCTGTATGGAACAGGAGGTTAAAGGTGCTGATTCTCCAAGGAGTGAGATTGCTAGTAAAGCGGCTGGAATGGCGAGCCCGAGCACAAGGAGATGAGAAATGAGGTGCGTTTTAGAAACCTTTCCCGATCACACGGTGCACCATCTTCTGGGTTTCTCATGCATGTTTTCGAAGTAGGAAGATGCCCTTGAACCTGGAGATTTGGGACCCATGGGATGCGAACCACGCAGTATTACTTTAAAGGGTCTGCGTTTGCTCACCCAACCTCACCAAAACTCTCAGCCCCAAGAGTGTCCACCCTTATGTCTCAATCAGCTGTGGGTCTAGATATGGTCAATCCAGGTGGCATCACAGCCCCTGAACGAATTTAGTAAGAATTTCTCTCTCTTTCACTGTCTTTGTTTCACGGGTTTTTAAAAGTGATTGATTTTTATAAAGGGGTTTAGCTGCTTTTCACTGCTGTGTTTATGCCGCTTTACACCCACTTGACTCACTTACAGAAAGATATCAATACATAGGTTTTAAGATTCTTACTAGTCAGATATATTCTTGGGCGGTGAATAGGGGGTGTTGAGTCCAGTTCACTGAGCAAGGAGTAGGTCGTGTCTATTACATATTGGGTTTATGGAACGGTCTCTGAGCTAATTTGAAACCCTTCTTTTATGCATCACCCCACCTCACCTTTCCCGTTAAGCAGCCATAGTGTGTTTTCTAAACGTGTGACTCTGTTCTGTTTTGTAATTCAGTTCAAGGGTCGCGGTTTTTACATTCCCTCTATAAGTGATATCTTATGATAAGTGTCTTTTTCTGTGTGACTTATTTCACTTAGAATCGTCGTACCTAAATCCACTCATCATGCTGCTACTAGCCTTATGACGTTGATTTCATGGCTGAGTGATATTCCTTTGTACATAAGGACCACAACTTCTTTATCCATTTTTCTCTTTCCTGGGATATTTAGGGTGTAACGAAGTGGAGGTTCTTGTCAACAGAGCAGCCCTAAACTTTGGGGTGCCTGTGTCTTGCTGATTTTTAGTTTTCCCAATTTATACGCCCATGAGTGGAAGTGTCCTATGCTCTCTAAGCTGAGTTTTTTCGATGTTTCAGGACACACCGTACACTTCTCCAGAGTGGCTGTTGGCAATTTACATCCCGCCCATCAGCGTAGCAAGGCTCCCGTTTCTCCATGGCCTGTCCTGCATTTCTGGTTTTGACACTTTATTCAGCATGGCCCTTTTGACCGATGGGAAGCGAGACTTCTTTGTAGCGCTGATTTGCCTTTCCAGGTTGCTTGGTTGGCCAAAAAGGGCGTATGCGTTTTTTCCTGAATATATTCAGGAAAAAACGCATACGCCCTTTTTGGCCAAGGGCATCATTGTCGAGGTTTTGCCGCTTTTCCCGTGCTTTAAAGGCGATTTGAATCTACCTCCTGAAATCTGTTTCCTGCAATTCTGCCGTGCTTTCAAATCCTCTTCGTTGCCTTCCCTCAATATATTTGAGGACGAGAGTTATCATTTATAACTCTGCAGGTTTGTGAATTGCAGTGCCCCTGAGCTCCATTTTTCAACTCGCTTTCTTGGGAGCTGGCCGCAAAAGCGCAGGATTGCTTTAGGCCCTATTTTGGTCCCGGGCGGCAGGCTGAGCCTGTGGTTAATTCTTCTTCCTGATGGGAAAATAGAGTGACCTGTGCCTGTCCCAACACCTAGAGCTAGTGTCTCATTGGTTCCCCCTCTTCCCGTTCATCCTCAGGACAAATTGCAACCTGTACGGAACAGGAGGTTAAAGGTGCTGATTCTCCAAGGAGGGAGATTGCTAATAAAGCGGCTGGAATGGGGAACCCGAGCACAAGGAAATGAGAAATGAGGTGCGTTTTAGAAACCTTTCCCGATCACACGGTGTACCACCTTCTGGGTTTCTCATGCATGTTTTGGATGTAGGAAGATGCCCTTGAATCTGGAGATTTGGGACCCATGGGATGGGTACCACGCAGTATTACTCTAAAGGGTCTGCGTTTGCTCACCCAACCTCACCAAACCTCTCAGCCCCAAGAGTGTCCACCCTTATGTCTCAATCAGCTGTGGGTCTAGATATGGTCAATCCAGGTGGCATCACAGCCCCTGAACGAATTTAGTAAGAATTTCTCTCTCTTTCACTGTCTTTGTTTCACGGGTTTTTAAAAGTGATTGATTTTTATAAAGGAGTTTAGCTGCTTTTCACTGCTGTGTTTATGCCGCTTTACAGCCACTTGACTCACTTTCAGAGAGATATCAATACATAGGTTTGAAGATTCTTACTAGTCAGATATATTCTTGGGCGGTGAATAGGGGGTGTTGAGTCCAGTTCACTGAGCAAGGAGTAGGTCGTGTCTGTTACATATTGGGTTTATGGAATGGTATCTGAGCTAATTTGAAACCCTTCTTTTATGCATCACCCCACCTCACCTTTCCCGTTAAGCAGCCATAGTGTGTTTTCTAAACGTATGACTCTGTTCTGTTTTGTAATTCAGTACAAGGGTCGCGGTTTTTACATTCCCTCTATAAGTGATATCTTATGATAAGTGTCTTTTTCTGTGTGACTTATTTCACTTAGAATCGTCGTACCTAAATCCACTCATCATGCTGCTACTAGCCTTATGATGTTGATTTCATGGCTGAGTGATATTCCATTGTACATAAGGACCACAACTTCTTTATCCAGTTTTCTCTTTCCTGGGATATTTAGGGTGTAACGAAGTGGAGGTTCTTGTCAACAGAGCAGCCCTAAACTTTGGGGTGCCTGTGTCTTGCTGATTTTTAGTTTTCCCAATTTATACGCCCATGAGGGGAAGTGCCCTATGTTGTCTAAGCTGAGTTTTTTCGATGTTTCAGGACACACCGTACACTTCTCCAGAGTGGCCGTTGGCATTTTACATCCCGCCCATCAGCGTAGCAAGGCTCCCGTTTCTCCATGGCCTGTCCTGCATTTCTGGTTTTGACACTTTATTCAGCATGGCCCTTTTGACCGATGGGAAGCGAGACTTCTTTGTAGCGCTGATTTGCCTTTCCAGGTTGCTTGGTTGGCCAAAAAGGGCGTATGCGTTTTTTCCTGAATATATTCAGGAAAAACGCATACGCCCTTTTTGGCCAAGGGCATCATTGTCGAGGTTTTGCCGCTTTTCCCGTGCTTTAAAGGCGATTCGAATCTACCTCCTGAAATCTGTTTCCTGCAATTCTGCCTTGCTTTCAAATCCTCTTCGTTGCCTTCCCTCAATATATTTGTGGACGAGAGTTATCATTTATAACTCTGCAGGTTTATGAATTGCAGTGCCCCTGAGCTCCATTTTTCAACTCGCTTTCTTGGGAGCTGGCCGCAAAAGCGCAGGATTTCTTCAGGCCCTATTCTGGTCCCGAGCGGCAGGCTGAGTCTGTGGTTAATTTTTCTTCCTGATGGGAAAATAGAGTGACCTGTGCCTGTCCCAACACCTAGAGCTAGTCTCTCATTGGTTCCCCCTCTTCCCGTTCATCCTCAGGACAAATTGCAACCTGTACGGAACAGGAGGTTAAAGGTGCTGATTCTCCAAGAAGGGAGATTGCTAGTAAAGCGGCTGGAATGGCGAACCCGAGCCCAAGGAGATGAGAAATGAGGTGCGTTTTAGAAACCTTTCCCGATCACACGGTGCACCATCTTCTGGGTTTCTCATGCATGTTTTCGAAGTGGGAAGATGCCCTTGAACCTGGAGATTTGGGACCCATGGGATGGGACCCACGCAGTATTACTTTAAAGGGTCTGCGTTTGCTCACCCAACCTCACCAAACCTCTCAGCCCCAAGAGTGTCCACCCTTATGTCTCAATCAGCTGTGGGTCTAGATATGGTCAATCCAGGTGGCGTCACAGCCCCTGAGCGAATTTATTAAGAATTTCTCTCTCTTTCTCTGTCTTTGTTTCACGGGTTTTTAAAAGTGATTGATTTTTATAAAGGGGTTTAGCTGCTTTTCACTGCTGTGTTTATGCCGATTTACACCCACTTGACTCACTTACAGAGAGATATCAATACATAGCTTTTAAGATTCTTACTAGTCAGATATATTCTTGGGCGGTGAATAGGGGGTGTTGAGTCCAGTTCACTGAGCAAGGAGTAGGTCGTGTCTATTACATATTGGGTTTATGGAACGGTCTCTGAGCTAATTTGAAACCCTTGTTTTATGCATCACCCCACCTCACCTTTCCCGTTAAGCAGCCATAGTGTGTTTTCTAAACGTGACTCTGTTCTGTTTTGTAATTCAGTTCAAGGGTCGCGGTTTTCACATTCCCTCTATAAGTGATATCTTATGATAAGTGTCTTTTTCTGTGTGACTTATTTCACTTAGAATCGTCGTACCTAAATCCACTCATCATGCTGCTACTAGCCTTATGCAGTTGATTTCATGGCTGAGTGATATTCCGTTGTACATAAGGACCACAACTTCTTTATCCATTTTTCTCTTTCCTGGGATATTTAAGGTGTAACGAAGTGGAGGTTCTTGTCAACAGATCAGCCCTAAACTTTGGGGTGCCTGTGTCTTGCTGATTTTTAGTTTTCCCAATTTATACGCCCATGAAGGGAAGTGCCCTATGTTGTCTAAGCTGAGTTTTTTCGATGTTTCAGGACACACCGTACACTTCTCCAGAGTGGCCGTTGGCATTTTACATCCCGCCCATCAGCGTAGCAAGGCTCCCGTTTCTCCATGGCCTGTCCTGCATTTCTGGTTTTGACACTTTATTCAGCATGGCCCTTTTGACCGATGGGAAGCGAGACTTCTTTGTAGCGCTGATTTGCCTTTCCAGGTTGCTTGGTTGGCCAAAAAGGGCGTATGCGTTTTTTCCTGAATATATTCAGGAAAAACGCATACGCCCTTTTTGGCCAAGGGCATCATTGTCGAGGTTTTGCCGCTTTTCCCGTGCTTTAAAGGCGATTCGAATCTACCTCCTGAAATCTGTTTCCTGCAATTCTGCCTTGCTTTCAAATCCTCTTCGTTGCCTTCCCTCAATATATTTGTGGACGAGAGTTATCATTTATAACTCTGCAGGTTTATGAATTGCAGTGCCCCTGAGCTCCATTTTTCAACTCGCTTTCTTGGGAGCTGGCCGCAAAAGCGCAGGATTTCTTCAGGCCCTATTCTGGTCCCGAGCGGCAGGCTGAGTCTGTGGTTAATTTTTCTTCCTGATGGGAAAATAGAGTGACCTGTGCCTGTCCCAACACCTAGAGCTAGTGTCTCATTGGTTCCCCCTCTTCCCGTTCATCCTCAGGACAAATTGCAACCTGTACGGAACAGGAGGTTAAAGGTGCTGATCCTCCAAGGAGGGAGATTGCTATTAAAGCGGCTGGAATGGAGAACCCGAGCACAAGGAGATGAGAAATGAGGTGCGTTTTAGAAACCTTTCCCGATCACACGGTGTACCATCTTCTGGGTTTCTAATGCATGATTTCGATGAAGGAAGATGCCCTTGAACCTGGAGATTTGGGACCCATGGGATGGGTACCACGCAGTATTACTTTAAAGGGTCTGCGTTTGCTCACCCAACCTCACCAAACCTCTCAGCCCCAAGAGTGTCCACCCTTATGTCTCAATCAGCTGTGGGTCTAGATATGTCAATCCAGGAGGCATCACAGCCCCTGAACGAATTTAGTAAGAATTTCTCTCTCTTTCACTGTCTTTGTTTCACAGGTTGTTAAAAGTGATTGATTTTTATAAAGGGGTTTAGCTGCTTTTCACTGCTGTTTATGCCGCTTTACACCCACTTGACTTACTTACAGAGAGATATCAATACATATGTTTTAAGATTCTTACTAGTCAGATATATTCTTGGGCGGTGAATAGGGGGTGCTGAGTCCAGTTCACTGAGCAAGGAGTAGGTCGTGTCTATTACATATTGGGTTTATGGAACGGTATCTGAGCTAATTTGAAACCCTTGTTTTATGCATCACCCCACCTCACCTTTCCCGTTAAGCAGCCATAGTGTGTTTTCTAAACGTGACTCTGTTCTGTTTTGTAATTCAGTTCAAGGGTAGCGGTTTTTACATTCCCTCTATAAGTGATATCTTATGATAAGTGTCTTTTTCTGTGTGACTTATTTCACTTAGAATCGTCGTACCTAAATCCACTCATCATGCTGCTACTAGCCTTATGACGTTGATTTCATGGCTGAGTGATATTCCGTTGTACATAAGGACCACAACTTCTTTATCCATTTTTCTCTTTCCTGGGATATTTAAGGTGTAACGAAGTGGAGGTTCTTGTCAACAGATCAGCCCTAAACTTTGGGGTGCCTGTGTCTTGCTGATTTTTAGTTTTCCCAATTTATACGCCCATGAGGGGAAGTGCCCTATGTTGTCTAAGCTGAGTTTTTTCGATGTTTCAGGACACACCGTACACTTCTCCAGAGTGGCCGTTGGCATTTTACATCCCGCCCATCAGCGTAGCAAGGCTCCCGTTTCTCCATGGCCTGTCCTGCATTTCTGGTTTTGACACTTTATACAGCATGGCCCTTTTGACCGATGGGAAGCGAGACTTCTTTGTAGCGCTGATTTGCCTTTCCAGGTTGCTTGGTTGGCCAAAAAGGGCGTATGCGTTTTTTCCTGAATATATTCAGGAAAAACGCATACGCCCTTTTTGGCCAAGGGCATCATTGTCGAGGTTTTGCCGCTTTTCCCGTGCTTTAAAGGCGATTCGAATCTACCTCCTGAAATCTGTTTCCTGCAATTCTGCCTTGCTTTCAAATCCTCTTCGTTGCCTTCCCTCAATATATTTGTGGACGAGAGTTATCATTTATAACTCTGCAGGTTTATGAATTGCAGTGCCCCTGAGCTCCATTTTTCAACTCGCTTTCTTGGGAGCTGGCCGCAAAAGCGCAGGATTTCTTCAGGCCCTATTCTGGTCCCGAGCGGCAGGCTGAGTCTGTGGTTAATTTTTCTTCCTGATGGGAAAATAGAGTGACCTGTGCCTGTCCCAACACCTAGAGCTAGTCTCTCATTGGTTCCCCCTCTTCCCGTTCATCCTCAGGACAAATTGCAACCTGTACGGAACAGGAGGTTAAAGGTGCTGATTCTCCAAGAAGGGAGATTGCTAGTAAAGCGGCTGGAATGGCGAACCCGAGCCCAAGGAGATGAGAAATGAGGTGCGTTTTAGAAACCTTTCCCGATCACACGGTGCACCATCTTCTGGGTTTCTCATGCATGTTTTCGAAGTGGGAAGATGCCCTTGAACCTGGAGATTTGGGACCCATGGGATGGGACCCACGCAGTATTACTTTAAAGGGTCTGCGTTTGCTCACCCAACCTCACCAAACCTCTCAGCCCCACGAGTGTCCACCCTTATGTCTCAATCAGCTGTGGGTCTAGATATGGTCAATCCAGGTGGCGTCACAGCCCCTGAGCGAATTTATTAAGAATTTCTCTCTCTTTCTCTGTCTTTGTTTCACGGGTTTTTAAAAGTGATTGATTTTTATAAAGGGTTTTAGCTGCTTTTCACTGCTGTGTTTATGCCGATTTACACCCACTTGACTCACTTACAGAGAGATATCAATACATAGCTTTTAAGATTCTTACTAGTCAGATATATTCTTGGGCGGTGAATAGGGGGTGTTGAGTCCAGTTCACAGAGCAAGGAGTAGGTCGTGTCTATTACATATTGGGTTTATGGAACGGTATCTGAGCTAATTTGAAACCCTTGTTTTATGCATCACCCCACCTCACCTTTCCCGTTAAGCAGCCATAGTGTGTTTTCTAAACGTGTGCCTCTGTTCTGTTTTGTAATTCAGTTCAAGGGTCGCGGTTTTCACATTCCCTCTATAAGTGATATCTTATGATAAGTGTCTTTTTCTGTGTGACTTATTTCACTTAGAATCGTCGTACCTAAATCCACTCATCATGCTGCTTCTAGTCTTATGACGTTGATTTCATGGCTGAGTGATATTCCATTGTACATAAGGACCACAACTTCTTTATCCATTTTTCTCTTTCCTGGGATATTTAAGGTGTAACGAAGTGGAGGTTCTTGTCAACAGAGCAGCCCTAAACTTTGGGGTGCCTGTGTCTTGCTGATTTTTAGTTTTCCCAATTTATACGCCCATGAGTGGAAGTGCCCTATGCTCTCTAAGCTGAGTTTTTTCGATGTTTCAGGACACACCGTACACTTCTCCAGAGTGGCTGTTGGCAATTTACATCCCGCCCATCAGCGTAGCAAGGCTCCCGTTTCTCCATGGCCTGTCCTGCATTTCTGGTTTTGACACTTTATTCAGCATAGCCCTTTTGACCGATGGGAAGCGAGACTTCTTTGTAGCGCTGATTTGCCTTTCCAGGTTGCTTGGTTGGCCAAAAAGGGCGTATGCCTTTTTTCCTGAATATATTCAGGAAAAAACGCATACGCCCTTTTTGGCCAAGGGCATCATGGTCGAGGTTTTGCCCCTTTTCCTGTGCTTTAAAGGCGATTCGTATCTACCTCCTGAAATCTGTTTCCTGCAATTCTGCCTTGCTTTCAAATCCTCTTCGTTGCCTGCCGTCAATATATTTGTGGACGAGAGTTATCATTTATAACTCTGCAGGTTTGTGAATTGCAGAGCCCCTGAGCTCCATTTTTCAAATCCCTTTCTTGGGAGCTGGCCGCAAAAGCGCAGGATTGCTTCAGGCCCTATACTGGTCACGGGCGGCAGGCTGAGCCTGTGGTTAATTCTTCTTCCTGATGGGAAAATAGAGTGACCTGTGCCTGTCCCAACACCTAGAGCTAGTGTCTCATTGGTTCCCCCTCTTCCCGTTCATCCTCAGGACAAATTGCAACCTGTACGGAACAGGAGGTTAAAGGTGCTGATCCTCCAAGGAGGGAGATTGCTAGTAAAGCGGCTGGAATGGCGAACCCGAGCCCAAGGAGATGAGAAATGAGGTGCGTTTTAGAAACCTTTCCCGATCACACGGTGCACCATCTTCTGGGTTTCTCATGCATGTTTTCGAAGTGGGAAGATGCCCTTGAACCTGGAGATTTGGGACCCATGGGATGGGACCCACGCAGTATTACTTTAAAGGGTCTGCGTTTGCTCACCCAACCTCACCAAACCTCTCAGCCCCACGAGTGTCCACCCTTATGTCTCAATCAGCTGTGGGTCTAGATATGGTCAATCCAGGTGGCGTCACAGCCCCTGAGCGAATTTATTAAGAATTTCTCTCTCTTTCTCTGTCTTTGTTTCACGGGTTTTTAAAAGTGATTGATTTTTATAAAGGGGTTTAGCTGCTTTTCACTGCTGTGTTTATGCCGATTTACACCCACTTGACTCACTTACAGAGAGATATCAATACATAGCTTTTAAGATTCTTACTAGTCAGATATATTCTTGGGCGGTGAATAGGGGGTGTTGAGTCCAGTTCACTGAGCAAGGAGTAGGTCGTGTCTATTACATATTGGGTTTATGGAACGGTATCTGAGCTAATTTGAAACCCTTGTTTTATGCATCACCCCACCTCACCTTTCCCGTTAAGCAGCCATAGTGTGTTTTCTAAACGTGTGCCTCTGTTCTGTTTTGTAATTCAGTTCAAGGGTCGCGGTTTTCACATTCCCTCTATAAGTGATATCTTATGATAAGTGTCTTTTTCTGTGTGACTTATTTCACTTAGAATCGTCGTACCTAAATCCACTCATCATGCTGCTACTAGCCTTATGACGTTGATTTCATGGCTGAGTGATATTCCATTGTACATAAGGACCACAACTTCTTTATCCATTTTTCTCTTTCCTGGGATATTTAAGGTGTAACGAAGTGGAGGTTCTTGTCAACAGAGCAGCCCTAAACTTTGGGGTGCCTGTGTCTTGCTGATTTTTAGTTTTCCCAATTTATACGCCCATGAGTGGAAGTGCCCTATGCTCTCTAAGCTGAGTTTTTTAGATGTTTCAGGACACACCGTACACTTCTCCAGAGTGGCTGTTGGCAATTTACATCCCACCCATCAGCGTAGCAAGGCTCCCGTTTCTCCATGGCCTGTCCTGCATTTCTGGTTTTGACACTTTATTCAGCATAGCCCTTTTGACCGATGGGAAGCGAGACTTCTTTGTAGCGCTGATTTGCCTTTCCAGGTTGCTTGGTTGGCCAAAAAGGGCGTATGCCTTTTTTCCTGAATATATTCAGGAAAAAAGGCATACGCCCTTTTTGGCCAAGGGCATCATGGTCGAGGTTTTGCCCCTTTTCCTGTGCTTTAAAGGCGATTCGTATCTACCTCCTGAAATCTGTTTCCTGCAATTCTGCCTTGCTTTCAAATCCTCTTCGTTGCCTGCCGTGAATATATTTGTGGACGAGAGTTATCATTTATAACTCTGCAGGTTTGTGAATTGCAGAGCCCCTGAGCTCCATTTTTCAAATCCCTTTCTTGGGAGCTGGCAGCAAAAGCGCAGGATTGCTTCAGGCCCTATACTGGTCACGGGCGGCAGGCCGAGCCTGTGGTTAATTCTTCTTCCTGATGGGAAAATAGAGTGACCTGTGCCTGTCCCAACACCTAGAGGTAGTCTCTCATTGGTTCCCCCTCTTCCCGTTCATCCTCAGGACAAATTGCAACCTGTACGGAACAGGAGGTTAAAGGTGCTGATTCTCCAAGGAGGGAGATTGCTATTAAAGCGGCTGGAATGGAGAACCCGAGCACAAGGAGATGAGAAATGAGGTGCGTTTTAGAAACCTTTCCCGATCACACGGTGTACCATCTTCTGGGTTTCTAATGCATGATTTCGATGAAGGAAGATGCCCTTGAACCTGGAGATTTGGGACCCATAGGATGTGACCCACGCAGTATTACTTTAAAGTGTCTGCGTTTGCTCACCCAACCTCACCAAACCTCTCAGCCCCAAGAGTGTCCACCCTTATGTCTCAATCAGCTGTGGGTCTAGATATGGTCAATCCAGGTGGCGTCACAGCCCCTGAGCGAATTTATTAAGAATTTCTCTCTCTTTCTCTGTCTTTGTTTCACGGGTTTTTAAAAGTGATTGATTTTTATAAAGGGGTTTAGCTGCTTTTCACTGCTGTGTTTATGCCGATTTACACCCACTTGACTCACTTACAGAGAGATATCAATACATAGCTTTTAAGATTCTTACTAGTCAGATATATTCTTGGGCGGTGAATAGGGGGTGTTGAGTCCAGTTCACTGAGCAAGGAGTAGGTCGTGTCTATTACATATTGGGTTTATGGAACGGTATCTGAGCTAATTTGAAACCCTTGTTTTATGCATCACCCCACCTCACCTTTCCCGTTAAGCAGCCATAGTGTGTTTTCTAAACGTGACTCTGTTCTGTTTTGTAATTCAGTTCAAGGGTCGCGGTTTTCACATTCCCTCTATAAGTGATATCTTATGATAAGTGTCTTTTTCTGTGTGACTTATTTCACTTAGAATCGTCGTACCTAAATCCACTCATCATGCTGCTACTAGCCTTATGCAGTTGATTTCATGGCTGAGTGATATTCCGTTGTACATAAGGACCACAACTTCTTTATCCATTTTTCTCTTTCCTGGGATATTTAAGGTGTAACGAAGTGGAGGTTCTTGTCAACAGATCAGCCCTAAACTTTGGGGTGCCTGTGTCTTGCTGATTTTTAGTTTTCCCAATTTATACGCCCATGAGGGGAAGTGCCCTATGTTGTCTAAGCTGAGTTTTTTCGATGTTTCAGGACACACCGTACACTTCTCCAGAGTGGCCGTTGGCATTTTACATCCCGCCCATTAGCGTAGCAAGGCTCCCGTTTCTCCATGGCCTGTCCTGCATTTCTGGTTTTGACACTTTATTCAGCATGGCCCTTTTGACCGATGGGAAGCGAGACTTCTTTGTAGCGCTGATTTGCCTTTCCAGGTTGCTTGGTTGGCCAAAAAGGGCGTATGCGTTTTTTCCTGAATATATTCAGGAAAAACGCATACGCCCTTTTTGGACAAGGGCATCATTGTCGAGGTTTTGCCGCTTTTCCCGTGCTTTAAAGGCGATTCGAATCTACCTCCTGAAATCTGTTTCCTGCAATTCTGCCTTGCTTTCAAATCCTCTTCGTTGCCTTCCCTCAATATATTTGTGGACGAGAGTTATCATTTATAACTCTGCAGGTTTATGAATTGCAGTGCCCCTGAGCTCCATTTTTCAACTCGCTTTCTTGGGAGCTGGCCGCAAAAGCGCAGGATTTCTTCAGGCCCTATTCTGGTCCCGAGCGGCAGGCTGAATCTGTGGTTAATTTTTCTTCCTGATGGGAAAATAGAGTGACCTGTGCCTGTCCCAACACCTAGAGCTAGTCTCTCATTGGTTCCCCCTCTTCCCGTTCATCCTCAGGACAAATTGCAACCTGTACGGAACAGGAGGTTAAAGGTGCTGATTCTCCAAGAAGGGAGATTGCTAGTAAAGCGGCTGGAATGGCGAACCCGAGCACAAGGAGATGAGAAATGAGGTGCGTTTTAGAAACCTTTCCCGATCACACGGTGCACCATCTTCTGGGTTTCTCATGCATGTTTTCGAAGTAGGAAGATGCCCTTGAACCTGGAGATTTGGGACCCATGGGATGGGAACCACGCAGTATTACTTTAAAGGGTCTGCGTTTGCTCACCCAACCTCACCAAACCTCTCAGCCCCAAGAGTGTCCACCCTTATGTCTCAATCAGCTGTGGGTCTAGATATGGTCAATCCAGGTGGCGTCACAGCCCCTGAGCGAATTTATTAAGAATTTCTCTCTCTTTCTCTGTCTTTGTTTCACGGGTTTTTAAAAGTGATTGATTTTTATAAAGGGGTTTAGCTGCTTTTCACTGCTGTGTTTATGCCGATTTACACCCACTTGACTCACTTACAGAGAGATATCAATACATAGCTTTTAAGATTCTTACTAGTCAGATATATTCTTGGGCGGTGAATAGGGGGTGTTGAGTCCAGTTCACAGAGCAAGGAGTAGGTCGTGTCTATTACATATTGGGTTTATGGAACGGTATCTGAGCAAATTTGAAACCCTTGTTTTATGCATCACCCCACCTCACCTTTCCCGTTAAGCAGCCATAGTGTGTTTTCTAAACGTGTGCCTCTGTTCTGTTTTGTAATTCAGTTCAAGGGTCGCGGTTTTCACATTCCCTCTATAAGTGATATCTTATGATAAGTGTCTTTTTCTGTGTGACTTATTTCACTTAGAATCGTCGTACCTAAATCCACTCATCATGCTGCTACTAGCCTTATGACGTTGATTTCATGGCTGAGTGATATTCCATTGTACATAAGGACCACAACTTCTTTATCCATTTTTCTCTTTCCTGGGATATTTAAGGTGTAACGAAGTGGAGGTTCTTGTCAACAGAGCAGCCCTAAACTTTGGGGTGCCTGTGTCTTGCTGATTTTTAGTTTTCCCAATTTATACGCCCATGAGTGGAAGTGCCCTATGCTCTCTAAGCTGAGTTTTTTAGATGTTTCAGGACACACCGTACACTTCTCCAGAGTGGCTGTTGGCAATTTACATCCCACCCATCAGCGTAGCAAGGCTCCCGTTTCTCCATGGCCTGTCCTGCATTTCTGGTTTTGACACTTTATTCAGCATAGCCCTTTTGACCGATGGGAAGCGAGACTTCTTTGTAGCGCTGATTTGCCTTTCCAGGTTGCTTGGTTGGCCAAAAAGGGCGTATGCCTTTTTTCCTGAATATATTCAGGAAAAAAGGCATACGCCCTTTTTGGCCAAGGGCATCATGGTCGAGGTTTTGCCCCTTTTCCTGTGCTTTAAAGGCGATTCGTATCTACCTCCTGAAATCTGTTTCCTGCAATTCTGCCTTGCTTTCAAATCCTCTTCGTTGCCTGCCGTCAATATATTTGTGGACGAGAGTTATCATTTATAACTCTGCAGGTTTGTGAATTGCAGAGCCCCTGAGCTCCATTTTTCAAATCCCTTTCTTGGGAGCTGGCCGCAAAAGCGCAGGATTGCTTCAGGCCCTATACTGGTCACGGGCGGCAGGCTGAGCCTGTGGTTAATTCTTCTTCCTGATGGGAAAATAGAGTGACCTGTGCCTGTCCCAACACCTAGAGCTAGTCTCTCATTGGTTCCCCCTCTTCCCGTTCATCCTCAGGACAAATTGCAACCTGTACGGAACAGGAGGTTAAAGGTGCTGATCCTCCAAGGAGGGAGATTGCTATTAAAGCGGCTGGAATGGAGAACCCGAGCACAAGGAGATGAGAAATGAGGTGCGTTTTAGAAACCTTTCCCGATCACACGGTGTACCATCTTCTGGGTTTCTAATGCATGATTTCGCTGAAGGAAGATGCCCTTGAACCTGGAGATTTGGGACCCATGGGATGGGTACCACGCAGTATTACTTTAAAGGGTCTGCGTTTGCTCACCCAACCTCACCAAACCTCTCAGCCCCAAGAGTGTCCACCCTTATGTCTCAATCAGCTGTGGGTCTAGATATGTCAATCCAGGAGGCATCACAGCCCCTGAACGAATTTAGTAAGAATTTCTCTCTCTTTCACTGTCTTTGTTTCACAGGTTTTTAAAAGTGATTGATTTTTATAAAGGGGTTTAGCTGCTTTTCACTGCTGTTTATGCCGCTTTACACCCACTTGACTTACTTACAGAGAGATATCAATACATATGTTTTAAGATTCTTACTAGTCAGATATATTCTTGGGCGGTGAATAGGGGGTGCTGAGTCCAGTTCACTGAGCAAGGAGTAGGTCGTGTCTATTACATATTGGGTTTATGGAACGGTATCTGAGCTAATTTGAAACCCTTGTTTTATGCATCACCCCACCTCACCTTTCCCGTTAAGCAGCCATAGTGTGTTTTCTAAACGTGACTCTGTTCTGTTTTGTAATTCAGTTCAAGGGTAGCGGTTTTTACATTCCCTCTATAAGTGATATCTTATGATAAGTGTCTTTTTCTGTGTGACTTATTTCACTTAGAATCGTCGTACCTAAATCCACTCATCATGCTGCTACTAGCCTTATGCAGTTGATTTCATGGCTGAGTGATATTCCGTTGTACATAAGGACCACAACTTCTTTATCCATTTTTCTCTTTCCTGGGATATTTAAGGTGTAACGAAGTGGAGGTTCTTGTCAACAGATCAGCCCTAAACTTTGGGGTGCCTGTGTCTTGCTGATTTTTAGTTTTCGCAATTTATACGCCCATGAGGGGAAGTGCCCTATGTTGTCTAAGCTGAGTTTTTTCGATGTTTCAGGACACACCGTACACTTCTCCAGAGTGGCCGTTGGCATTTTACATCCCGCCCATCAGCGTAGCAAGGCTCCCGTTTCTCCATGGCCTGTCCTGCATTTCTGGTTTTGACACTTTATACAGCATGGCCCTTTTGACCGATGGGAAGCGAGACTTCTTTGTAGCGCTGATTTGCCTTTCCAGGTTGCTTGGTTGGCCAAAAAGGGCGTATGCCTTTTTTCCTGAATATATTCAGGAAAAAACGCATACGCCCTTTTTGGCCAAGGGCATCATGGTCGAGGTTTTGCCCCTTTTCCTGTGCTTTAAAGGCGATTCGTATCTACTTCCTGAAATCTGTTTCCTGCAATTCTGCCTTGCTTTCAAATCCTCTTCGTTGCCTTCCCTCAATATATTTGTGGACGAGAGTTATCATTTATAACTCTGCAGGTTTGTGAATTGCAGAGCCCCTGAGCTCCATTTTTCAAATCCCTTTCTTGGGAGCTGGCCGCAAAAGCGCAGGATTGCTTCAGGCCCTATACTGGTCACGGGCGGCAGGCTGAGCCTGTGGTTAATTCTTCTTCCTGATGGGAAAATAGAGTGACCTGTGCCTGTCCCAACACCTAGAGCTAGTGTCTCATTGGTTCCCCCTCTTCCCGTTCATCCTCAGGACAAATTGCAACCTGTACGGAACAGGAGGTTAAAGGTGCTGATCCTCCAAGGAGGGAGATTGCTAGTAAAGCGGCTGGAATGGCGAACCCGAGCCCAAGGAGATGAGAAATGAGGTGCGTTTTAGAAACCTTTCCCGATCACACGGTGCACCATCTTCTGGGTTTCTCATGCATGTTTTCGAAGTGGAAAGATGCCCTTGAACCTGGAGATTTGGGACCCATGGGATGGGACCCACGCAGTATTACTTTAAAGGGTCTGCGTTTGCTCACCCAACCTCACCAAACCTCTCAGCCCCAAGAGTGTCCACCCTTATGTCTCAATCAGCTGTGGGTCTAGATATGGTCAATCCAGGTGGCGTCACAGCCCCTGAGCGAATTTATTAAGAATTTCTCTCTCTTTCTCTGTCTTTGTTTCACGGGTTTTTAAAAGTGATTGATTTTTATAAAGGGGTTTAGCTGCTTTTCACTGCTGTGTTTATGCCGATTTACACCCACTTGACTCACTTACAGAGAGATACCAATACATAGCTTTTAAGATTCTTACTAGTCAGATATATTCTTGGGCGGTGAATAGGGGGTGTTGAGTCCAGTTCACAGAGCAAGGAGTAGGTCGTGTCTATTACATATTGGGTTTATGGAACGGTATCTGAGCTAATTTGAAACCCTTGTTTTATGCATCACCCCACCTCACCTTTCCCGTTAAGCAGCCATAGTGTGTTTTCTAAACGTGTGCCTCTGTTCTGTTTTGTAATTCAGTTCAAGGGTCGCGGTTTTCACATTCCCTCTATAAGTGATATCTTATGATAAGTGTCTTTTTCTGTGTGACTTATTTCACTTAGAATCGTCGTACCTAAATCCACTCATCATGCTGCTACTAGCCTTATGACGTTGATTTCATGGCTGAGTGATATTCCATTGTACATAAGGTACACAACTTCTTTATCCATTTTTCTCTTTCCTGGGATATTTAAGGTGTAACGAAGTGGAGGTTCTTGTCAACAGAGCAGCCCTAAACTTTGGGGTGCCTGTGTCTTGCTGATTTTTAGTTTTCCCAATTTATACGCCCATGAGTGGAAGTGCCCTATGCTCTCTAAGCTGAGTTTTTTCGATGTTTCAGGACACACCGTACACTTCTCCAGAGTGGCTGTTGGCAATTTACATCCCACCCATCAGCGTAGCAAGGCTCCCGTTTCTCCATGACCTGTCCTGCATTTCTGGTTTTGACACTTTATTCAGCATAGCCCTTTTGACCGATGGGAAGCGAGACTTCTTTGTAGCGCTGATTTGCCTTTCCAGGTTGCTTGGTTGGCCAAAAAGGGCGTATGCCTTTTTTCCTGAATATATTCAGGAAAAAAGGCATACGCCCTTTTTGGCCAAGGGCATCATGGTCGAGGTTTTGCCCCTTTTCCTGTGCTTTAAAGGCGATTCGTATCTACCTCCTGAAATCTGTTTCCTGCAATTCTGCCTTGCTTTCAAATCCTCTTCGTTGCCTGCCGTCAATATATTTGTGGACGAGAGTTATCATTTATAACTCTGCAGGTTTGTGAATTGCAGAGCCCCTGAGCTCCATTTTTCAAATCCCTTTCTTGGGAGCTGGCAGCAAAAGCGCAGGATTGCTTCAGGCCCTATACTGGTCACGGGCGGCAGGCCGAGCCTGTGGTTAATTCTTCTTCCTGATGGGAAAATAGAGTGACCTGTGCCTGTCCCAACACCTAGAGCTAGTCTCTCATTGGTTCCCCCTCTTCCCGTTCATCCTCAGGACAAATTGCAACCTGTACGGAACAGGAGGTTAAAGGTGCTGATTCTCCAAGGAGGGAGATTGCTATTAAAGCGGCTGGAATGGAGAACCCGAGCACAAGGAGATGAGAAATGAGGTGCGTTTTAGAAACCTTTCCCGATCACACGGTGTACCATCTTCTGGGTTTCTAATGCATGATTTCGATGAAGGAAGATGCCCTTGAACCTGGAGATTTGGGACCCATGGGATGTGACCCACGCAGTATTACTTTAAAGGGTCTGCGTTTGCTCACCCAACCTCACCAAACCTCTCAGCCCCAAGAGTGTCCACCCTTATGTCTCAATCAGCTGTGGGTCTAGATATGGTCAATCCAGGTGGCGTCACAGCCCCTGAGCGAATTTATTAAGAATTTCTCTCTCTTTCTCTGTCTTTGTTTCACGGGTTTTTAAAAGTGATTGATTTTTATAAAGGGGTTTAGCTGCTTTTCACTGCTGTGTTTATGCCGATTTACACCCACTTGACTCACTTACAGAGAGATATCAATACATAGCTTTTAAGATTCTTACTAGTCAGATATATTCTTGGGCGGTGAATAGGGGGTGTTGAGTCCAGTTCACTGAGCAAGGAGTAGGTCGTGTCTATTACATATTGGGTTTATGGAACGGTATCTGAGCTAATTTGAAACCCTTGTTTTATGCATCACCCCACCTCACCTTTCCCGTTAAGCAGCCATAGTGTGTTTTCTAAACGTGACTCTGTTCTGTTTTGTAATTCAGTTCAAGGGTCGCGGTTTTCACATTCCCTCTATAAGTGATATCTTATGATAAGTGTCTTTTTCTGTGTGACTTATTTCACTTAGAATCGTCGTACCTAAATCCACTCATCATGCTGCTACTAGCCTTATGCAGTTGATTTCATGGCTGAGTGATATTCCGTTGTACATAAGGACCACAACTTCTTTATCCATTTTTCTCTTTCCTGGGATATTTAAGGTGTAACGAAGTGGAGGTTCTTGTCAACAGATCAGCCCTAAACTTTGGGGTGCCTGTGTCTTGCTGATTTTTAGTTTTCCCAATTTATACGCCCATGAAGGGAAGTGCCCTATGTTGTCTAAGCTGAGTTTTTTCGATGTTTCAGGACACACCGTACACTTCTCCAGAGTGGCCGTTGGCATTTTACATCCCGCCCATCAGCGTAGCAAGGCTCCCGTTTCTCCATGGCCTGTCCTGCATTTCTGGTTTTGACACTTTATTCAGCATGGCCCTTTTGACCGATGGGAAGCGAGACTTCTTTGTAGCGCTGATTTGCCTTTCCAGGTTGCTTGGTTGGCCAAAAAGGGCGTATGCGTTTTTTCCTGAATATATTCAGGAAAAACGCATACGCCCTTTTTGGCCAAGGGCATCATTGTCGAGGTTTTGCCGCTTTTCCCGTGCTTTAAAGGCGATTCGAATCTACCTCCTGAAATCTGTTTCCTGCAATTCTGCCTTGCTTTCAAATCCTCTTCGTTGCCTTCCCTCAATATATTTGTGGACGAGAGTTATCATTTATAACTCTGCAGGTTTATGAATTGCAGTGCCCCTGAGCTCCATTTTTCAACTCGCTTTCTTGGGAGCTGGCCGCAAAAGCGCAGGATTTCTTCAGGCCCTATTCTGGTCCCGAGCGGCAGGCTGAGTCTGTGGTTAATTTTTCTTCCTGATGGGAAAATAGAGTGACCTGTGCCTGTCCCAACACCTAGAGCTAGTGTCTCATTGGTTCCCCCTCTTCCCGTTCATCCTCAGGACAAATTGCAACCTGTACGGAACAGGAGGTTAAAGGTGCTGATCCTCCAAGGAGGGAGATTGCTATTAAAGCGGCTGGAATGGAGAACCCGAGCACAAGGAGATGAGAAATGAGGTGCGTTTTAGAAACCTTTCCCGATCACACGGTGTACCATCTTCTGGGTTTCTAATGCATGATTTCGATGAAGGAAGATGCCCTTGAACCTGGAGATTTGGGACCCATGGGATGGGTACCACGCAGTATTACTTTAAAGGGTCTGCGTTTGCTCACCCAACCTCACCAAACCTCTCAGCCCCAAGAGTGTCCACCCTTATGTCTCAATCAGCTGTGGGTCTAGATATGTCAATCCAGGAGGCATCACAGCCCCTGAACGAATTTAGTAAGAATTTCTCTCTCTTTCACTGTCTTTGTTTCACAGGTTGTTAAAAGTGATTGATTTTTATAAAGGGGTTTAGCTGCTTTTCACTGCTGTTTATGCCGCTTTACACCCACTTGACTTACTTACAGAGAGATATCAATACATATGTTTTAAGATTCTTACTAGTCAGATATATTCTTGGGCGGTGAATAGGGGGTGCTGAGTCCAGTTCACTGAGCAAGGAGTAGGTCGTGTCTATTACATATTGGGTTTATGGAACGGTATCTGAGCTAATTTGAAACCCTTGTTTTATGCATCACCCCACCTCACCTTTCCCGTTAAGCAGCCATAGTGTGTTTTCTAAACGTGACTCTGTTCTGTTTTGTAATTCAGTTCAAGGGTAGCGGTTTTTACATTCCCTCTATAAGTGATATCTTATGATAAGTGTCTTTTTCTGTGTGACTTATTTCACTTAGAATCGTCGTACCTAAATCCACTCATCATGCTGCTACTAGCCTTATGACGTTGATTTCATGGCTGAGTGATATTCCGTTGTACATAAGGACCACAACTTCTTTATCCATTTTTCTCTTTCCTGGGATATTTAAGGTGTAACGAAGTGGAGGTTCTTGTCAACAGATCAGCCCTAAACTTTGGGGTGCCTGTGTCTTGCTGATTTTTAGTTTTCCCAATTTATACGCCCATGAGGGGAAGTGCCCTATGTTGTCTAAGCTGAGTTTTTTCGATGTTTCAGGACACACCGTACACTTCTCCAGAGTGGCCGTTGGCATTTTACATCCCGCCCATCAGCGTAGCAAGGCTCCCGTTTCTCCATGGCCTGTCCTGCATTTCTGGTTTTGACACTTTATACAGCATGGCCCTTTTGACCGATGGGAAGCGAGACTTCTTTGTAGCGCTGATTTGCCTTTCCAGGTTGCTTGGTTGGCCAAAAAGGGCGTATGCGTTTTTTCCTGAATATATTCAGGAAAAACGCATACGCCCTTTTTGGCCAAGGGCATCATTGTCGAGGTTTTGCCGCTTTTCCCGTGCTTTAAAGGCGATTCGAATCTACCTCCTGAAATCTGTTTCCTGCAATTCTGCCTTGCTTTCAAATCCTCTTCGTTGCCTTCCCTCAATATATTTGTGGACGAGAGTTATCATTTATAACTCTGCAGGTTTATGAATTGCAGTGCCCCTGAGCTCCATTTTTCAACTCGCTTTCTTGGGAGCTGGCCGCAAAAGCGCAGGATTTCTTCAGGCCCTATTCTGGTCCCGAGCGGCAGGCTGAGTCTGTGGTTAATTTTTCTTCCTGATGGGAAAATAGAGTGACCTGTGCCTGTCCCAACACCTAGAGCTAGTCTCTCATTGGTTCCCCCTCTTCCCGTTCATCCTCAGGACAAATTGCAACCTGTACGGAACAGGAGGTTAAAGGTGCTGATTCTCCAAGAAGGGAGATTGCTAGTAAAGCGGCTGGAATGGCGAACCCGAGCCCAAGGAGATGAGAAATGAGGTGCGTTTTAGAAACCTTTCCCGATCACACGGTGCACCATCTTCTGGGTTTCTCATGCATGTTTTCGAAGTGGGAAGATGCCCTTGAACCTGGAGATTTGGGACCCATGGGATGGGACCCACGCAGTATTACTTTAAAGGGTCTGCGTTTGCTCACCCAACCTCACCAAACCTCTCAGCCCCACGAGTGTCCACCCTTATGTCTCAATCAGCTGTGGGTCTAGATATGGTCAATCCAGGTGGCGTCACAGCCCCTGAGCGAATTTATTAAGAATTTCTCTCTCTTTCTCTGTCTTTGTTTCACGGGTTTTTAAAAGTGATTGATTTTTATAAAGGGTTTTAGCTGCTTTTCACTGCTGTGTTTATGCCGATTTACACCCACTTGACTCACTTAC